>NW_022589705.1:95276984-95612621 GCF_004348235.1 Phoca vitulina | reverse complement strand
GGACTTGGAGAGCACGGCCACCGCTCGGTCGGGCTGGCGCCGAGCCGGGCGCGCGGGCGGCCGGCCGGGGGCGGGCGCGCGCCGCGGCCGGGGCGTGGGGGGCGCGCGTGTTCGCGCGAGGGGGCGCGGGGTGTGTTTGAGGAGTGGGTGCGAGGACACGCGCAGCTGTGGAGGGGGAGGGGGCGTGAGGGGCGCGCGTGCTCATGCGAGGGGGGAGTGTTTTGACGCGTGAGTGTGCGTGGGCACCGGCGTGTGTTTACGGCGCGGGTGTGAGGGAGGGGGTGTTTGACCGAGCGTGAGAGGCGCGTGTTGATGGAGCGAGGGGGAGGGCGTGCGCGTTTGGGAGCGGGTGTGCGAACACGCGTGTTTACAGAGCGAGTGGGGAAGGAGGGAGCGCGCGTGGATGGATAGCGCGAGGGGACCGAGTGTGTTTTGACGCGTGAGTGTGCGCGGGGCCGGCGTGTGCCGATGGAGCGCGCGTGTCTGTGAGGAGGTGTGTTGGGGAGTGGGTGTGAGATCACGCGTGTTCTTGGGGCGAGTGGGGGTGTGAGGGAACGTGAGGAGCGAGGCAGAGCGCGCGCGCGTGTTGATGCGAGGCAGCGGGTGTGAGGACACGCGTGTGTGCGCGAGGGAGTGGGAGTGTTTGGGTGAGTGGCGGTCTGGGGGCGCGCGTGCGGGGAGTGGCCGCGGCGGGCGGGCGGGGGCGGCGGGGCGCGAGCCGCGCGGGCGCCCACGGAGCCGCCGACTGGTTTTTGTCTGCGAGGCGAGCCCTGGCGGCGGGCTTTTCAGATCCAGCGCCGGATCCCCAGGCGGGGCTCGGGGAGAGGGTGGGAGACAGGTGCCCCCGAGGCGGGGAGGAGGGAGATCCAGGTGCCCCCGAGGCGAGGCGCGGGGAGAGGGTGGGGTGGAGGACAGGTGCCCCTCGGCGGGGAGGAGGGGGAGACAGGTGCCCCCGAGGCGGGGCGCGGGGAGAAGGCGGGAGGCAGGTGCCACTCGGTGGGGAGTGGGGCGGACAGGTGCCCCTCGGCGGGGAGTAGAGGGACATGTGCCCCACGGCGGGGAGTGGGGTGCTCTGGTACCCTTCGGCGGGGAGGGGAGGGACAGGTGCCCCTCGGCAGAGAAGAGGGGCGGGGACAGGAGCCCCCTCTGTGGGGCGTGGGGAGATGGAACCGGATAGGTTCCCTTCCTTCAAGGAGAGGGGAGAGGGCCTGGGACTGGTGCCTCCTCCACCGAGAGGAGAGAAGATCCAGACCGGCGCCCCTTATGCGGGGAGAGAAGGTTCGGGACAGGTGCCTCCTCCGCGGGGCGCTGGGAAAAGGGCCGGGACAGCACCGAGCTCAGCCCCAGGCGCCTCTGCAGGACTAGGCGGTTGGAGGCTGCCTTTCCTAGCAAGCCAATGGAGTGAATGAACGTTTTATTAATGTGTGCGTAGAATCCGGCGGGGAAAGTTGGTTGAGTTCAGAGACTAAGAGGTTTGGAAGAACTTGAGAGTTTGGCTTACCTGGAACCAGGACAGGAAAGGTGCATTGACCCTTGTTTCCACCAGCCACGCTCAGATGGGCTGGAATAGAGGCTCCGTGTGGCCTTCTTGCATTTACAGGATCTCCCGTGGTTTGATTTAGGTATTGCACAACTTTAAGAGGTGGCCCTGATGGTGTTCAGATGTTTGAGACTTTTTCAATCTCCGTAGGTTTCTGTAGGCATCAAAACAAATTTTTGAAAGTTTAATACTATTGCAGAGTATCTTCTTCATCAGTTTACCAGCGAATGATGACAATTTTAGTCTATTTTATATTTTGTCCACTATTGCTTGGTATGATTTCTACTGATTAGTCTGAGGTATGTAATCAGCAAAGCAGATTCGGTAAAGGGAAGAAGTGCTGTCAGGTATTACAGAAGTGCCTCGTGTATGTGTTTGGTTCTGTGCATTATATTTCAGTCACCAGTGAAGCCAAAACCTGAAATTTTAAAACTGTGCCCCCCCCCCAATTTTGTCATATATGGTAAAATGGCTGGCTGTATACAAAGGAAACCTTTTCTCTTTCTGCCCAAAGGAATTTTTCAAAGAGTTTTCCTACAGAAACCGTGTCATAGAGAGAAACCGCTGCCTGGGAACCTGGTAAAGAGAAACAGGTTCAGCAGTAGCACCTTTCACGGTGTGTGTTTATAGGAAAATAGTATTTTAAGACCAGAATTAGAGAATAGCAAATAGCTCATGTATTTTCTTTTCTTTGTATTAGATCTAGAGAGTAACCATGTTTAACGTTCTAGAAAATAACATTTATTTACAGGATATGCATTTCCCCAATAAATTTAGCTTAGTAGTGAAAACAGAGAAGTGCTGTAAATATCTAAGAGACCTCCCTTCAGTCATCCTGATTAATTATATGCCACAGAATCAAAGTGGAAACACAGTATTTAATGCAGTAGTTAAGAACAACATCGTATTATTTAAAGATTTTTTTATCAACTTTTCTGCTTTTGTGATAGACAACACACAGACACACACATTATTCGTTTCTTTTTTTTAATTTTGTTTATTTGACATAGAGAGACATAGAGAGAGAGGGAACACAAGCAGGGGGAGTAGGAGAGAGAGAAGCAGGCTTCCTGCTGAGCAGGGAGCCCAATGTGGGGCTCGATCCCAGGACCCTGGGATCATGACCTGAGCTGAAGGCAGACGCTTAACAACTGAGCCACCCAGGCGCCCCACATTATTCGTTTCTTAGGACGCTGCTGGGCCTTCCTGTGTATAACAGCAGTGTTACTGCTGTAGGCTGTTCATGGTGGACTGCTTTAGAGAGCATAGACAACAGGTTGGACTGAGGATTTTTGTACTTAATGTGAGAAAGATAGTGAAGTTAAAGAGTTGGTGTTGAACTTCCCTGGCGGAAGCCCCGAGGCCCTTATTGATGGCTAAGCTGCAGGTGCTGTCTCAAAAGCCCTCATCTTCTGCCAGTGCAGGAAATGGACATTTTGGGGATCTAGAATTTCCTTTGGGAACCGTCAAAATTTTTCTGATGTTTTCCGATCATTGCTGTTGTGAACTTTTCAAGCTTCGGAACTGTGCTTGTAGGCTGCCTTTTTTAAATGTCTAAGGGAAAATTGTTAATACATTTATTTAAAACGCAACTTTAGGAATCACCCAGAAAGGTCAGTAAAGACCATTTTGTTAAACTTGGCACCGTTCTTTAGCTGGTGCAGTGGTTTCTGGAAGTCATTTATTCTTAGCGGTGTGCACTTTCCCACCCCTTTTCCAACCGTTCATTGTGTGTCTGCCATGTCTTCTCACATTTAAAGGGTTTTGCTTTCCCTGGCTTAAAGTGGCTTAATATTTGTATTCCATCGATCTTTTCAAACAGAGACTCTCTTAGTGGTGCCAAGTCTTCATTGTTAAATATCAACCATGGCATCCTGTCACAGTATATAAGCTGAATATTTGGGAGCTTATTTCAGTTATATATTCCCTTGCCAAAAAGCATTTGGCACGAACACGTGATGTAGTTTGTATACATCACCTCTTTTTTTTTTTTTTTTTTAATGATTTAAGGGAGCTTACAGAGATCCAGGCATACCTCTTTCTGTTGTGCTTCGCTTTAATTGCATTTCACTGATAAGGCGTGTTTTACAAATTGGAGGTTGGTGGCAACCCTGCGTGGGAGGGAACAAGTCTGTCGGTGCCGTTTTTCCAGCAGCATTTGCTCAGTTCGTGTGTCTGTCACATTTTGGTAATCCTTGCAATCTTTCAAACTTTTTTTTTAATCGTTATATTTGTTAGCGGTGATCTGAGATCAGTGATTAGGACTTGCTGAAAGCTCAAGTGATGGTTAGCATATTTTAGCAGTATTTTTTAATTAAGGTATGTAGGGTTTTTTTAGACAGAATGCTATTGTGCACATAATAGACCACAGCATAGTATAAAAGCAACTTTTATAGGCACTGAGAATCAAGAAAACGGCACTCACTTTATTGTGATGGTCTAAAACCAAACCCACAGTATCTCCAAGGTATGGCTGCACATGTCACACACTGAAGCAAGATAAAAATAGGTGAAATTAAGAAGGATAAGGCCAGAGGAAAGTGAGGGTACAGGAAAGGGAAACGGGGGCTCTAATGAAGTTAGTAACATTCATTCCGTAAAATCTTACACACTTTCTGGAGGCAGGCCATAAACTGCATTCTGGGCTTTGTGACAACGATAGATGTGATGTAGGGTTAATTTTGTCTTCCTTACAGCTGACATGGATTTTCTTACATTCTGTGTAAGGTCCGACAGCCAACCCGGACTTTTCAGTGCTGATGGGAGAAGCGCAGATGAGATGCCCTGAATGACTTTGAAGGCTGCAGGTCACTAGGAGTCACATTGAACATTTGGGAAGTGCTGAGGAGCCTGCTGGCTGTCGGCACCTAATAGCGTGAGGATAGTGCAGCTCATGAGCATGGAGACCATCACTTGTCCCCTTCCTGAGTGGATTGCCCTGAAGTCAAATGACCATCTTTCTTTGCTCTTCTCTGACACGTCTAGACATGGGTTAACTCGCAGCAGGCAGGCAAGGGGATGCCTTTACCGGCAGGAAATGGTTACACTCCACCCCCTAAGCAGTGTAGCACAGAGACTCATTACCGTCACGGCGCCGTACTTTGTAAATAGTGTCTTTGCTTTTTGTACCATTGGGGGTGGGTGCATTGAGAATGCCTGTGTGACCTTGCTTGATGCTTTATTTCAGTAAAGTTTTTTTTGTGTACTAACAAATTTTAGTTTCGAAAATATCATGGTACCACCTATAATTTTTTAATTTTATGTTGTCTTGTTAGCACTGAACGTAGAGCATAGCTTTACACATATGACGTATAGAAAGATCAATCAGTCAACACATTTTTAAAAGTACCTATTATAGGTCAACTGTTAAGCAAATTATAACATTATTACAAATTTGAGGAGGGTAAAGTATGGAAGGAATTTAATCAGAGTAAACGTTTATAGGAGTTAAGCTAGTGATGCTAAACTTACATAACATTTTTGTAATATTTAAAGTAATGGCAAATAACATAAGTTCTTCCAAATACATTAAATTAACTTTCATCAGCTACTAAGATTAACTAGTTTCCTTTTTTTTCACCTTTTGACTTTCACCGTTTTCAAATCTGATCCCACTTTCTTAAAGCCAGCCTTCCCCCGTCTCTCAACAACTACTCAATATTCTAAATTCTCTGAGCCTAACCCAAGTCTTATTAATGAAGCCTTTCCCCTCATCTCCCAACATAGAGTAGTGGCTCTTTGCTGGGCAGGGTGGCACCCAAGCCGTATCCTCCCCTCCCCACCTGGCATAATGAAATCTGGGAGCTGGAGTTTCGTGACTGCTGTTGACAAACAGAGTACATGTATGGTGTTATTTATTGGATAGAGTGAGAAGAATGTGTTGGGAATGTGTTTCTTTAGGCCGAAGGCACACCGACCTCTGACCCTACTTGCTGCACTCAGTTCAGTCTTGTCTGTTAGTCAGTTAGACGCAAACGCTGCAGGATCTCCCATGCAGAGCAGTTCAGGGTTCCTAGGGTATTGGGGTTTTCATTTAAGTGGTCTTGAAGAGTCCTGGCCTGTACCAGTGTGAAATCGCTAGGTCTGCCACCTGAATCATCTCTCTGACTTTCTTAGGATTGACCAAACGCTCGCCGTCTAGGAATGTGTGTGGGTAAGAGCTCTTTGCTTTGAAATAATACAGTAGGATGAGTACTTGTTTTGTTTTTCAGCTCTACCACTGAGTAAATCAGAAATCTCAGGTAAATCACCTTACGTCTCTGGATCAGTGCCTTACCTGTGTTGTAAACCTATTAGGAGTGGTTCAGGAGATTAGTGGTCAGCATCATTAGTTTCTAAAATCAGAGTACCCTGCACATGGTAAGTGTGGATTTGGGAAGTTTGTTTCAGGGGTGTGTGTGTGTGTGTGTGTGTGTGTGTGTATGTATGTGTATGTACTGGGTTTAGTTCTTTCTGTGGGCCACAGTCAAAAGCTGTTGAAAGCCCCTGGACCAGATAATTCTCGAGTGCTCTTTAAATCTCAGTGTTTTGTAGTGATTATCTGCCATGGGACGTGTCTGTTACGACAGTTGATTTACCTAAGGCTGAACGAGTGGAGATGCTTGTGTAGGTATGGAATTCAACAGCAGATAGGTTTCCAGCTCAGCTGGAGCTCAGTATACCTTTTCCTGATTTCTTCAGGTAATCAAAATGTTTCAAATGAGCATGACAGCTTATTTCCACCACGATTTATCCCATGTTTTTGTAGGGCGATTCCAATGATAATTTTGCACAACCGAGGTATATGTAATGAATATTTAATTGAATATTTTTTTATTTGTAAGTGGGAGCAGACTTTCACTATTTGTTTAGTGAAAGGATCCACATTTCAGTTAATAGAGTCACCTTAGATTCCTCTTTTAGCTGCAAGTCACAGAACTCCTCTCAAACTGGCTTATATAAAAGAGGGAATTTATTGACTCTTATGAAATCCAGTTTTGGAGTTATCTTCAGCTACAGTTGGTTCCAGATGCTCAAGTGACAGCATTAGGAACCTGTCTCTCCCTCTCTTGACTCTACTCTTGTCCATGTTGATTTTATTCTCATTTCCACAGTGGTAGCAAGATGGTCCCCTCAAAGCTCCAGGCTTATATTTTGCCAATTTAGCAAATATCTCCGGGAAGACAGCACATCTTTGCCAGTTGTTCCAAGAAATGTTCTGTTCTTCTTGGCTCAGCTTGACGCATGTGTCCAGTCACTGGAATAAGAGGAGGCAGTATGCTCATTATTAGCAAGGCCTGCCTCTCTCTCCCTTGAAACAAGACTTGGGATCAGCACCACCTGAACTACACATAGGGCAGGAGCAACTCCCAAAGGAGCAACAAGGTGCCATAGCCAGGGAAGTGGGAAGGGATGCTAGGCAGGCATACTGTGAGGGAACTGGTACTTTTTTATGTTCAGCCTGATAGTCATATTCCTAAAGAAAGCACCATTCAGGGGCGCCTGGGTGGCTCAGTCGTTAAGCGTCTGCCTTCGGCTCAGGTCATGATCTCCGGGTCCTGGAATCGAGTCCCACATCGGGCTCCCTGCTCGGCGGGAAGCCTGCTTCTCCCTCTCCCACTCCCCCTGCTTGTGTTTCCTCTCTCACTGTGTCTCTCTCTGTCAAATAAATAAATAAAATCTTAAAAAAAAAAAAAAAAAAGAAAGCACCATTCATTCGGAAACCACAGAAGCTCATAATAAGGCCGAGTCCATGATTTTATTCTCATGGTCTCATTTTAAATGAGAAGACACCAGAACCTTCACCTTTTAATAGGTGCTGACTAACAATTCCTAGGACCGTTTTCAGAAAATATGATTCAAGTCCTTAATATATTATACACTGTGGTTTGGATTAATCAACAAAGAATTCATTTAAATATCCTTTTGTCTTTTCTAATGAAAGAAACCATTCATTCTGCTCTAGCCAGAATCCATGCCTCTGGCATTTGTGTGCATGTGTGAAAGATGTTTTACCTAACAATGTAAAAAATAGGAAGGGCCCAGCCTAAAACGGATGGTGTTCTAAAAACTTATAAGTCAATTGAATGATATTTCTCAGATAAACAGTGCAACAAATGGTAGGTATGTTCCCAGGCTAGCCTGAGAAGAAAAATCTTTTGAACCCATAATGGATACTCAGCATTTGCAGGAGAAAAATATTAAAATGTGTGCTTATGTATATCACATTATACACTGTAAAACATTGAACTATATAATCTACATAATATATACATAGCCTACACTTACATGTTCCAAAACACATGAAATAATGCACTTCCTATTTTCATATTAAATGATGTTGCTCAAATAAAAATAAAGGTACATATAAAATAACTTCAGTAAATGGAAACTTTTTGGCAAAGAGTCTTAATTCATAGGGTAGAACCCAAAATAGTTCTCTGAAATTACAAAGTCCAGCTCCCTAACTTTTTAGAGGAATAAAATTTAAGTTTCTTGATAACAGAACCCTAACATTATTCTTATTATCAGTTGTAATTACAATCTTCTTTTTATTCTCAAGTGGCACAAAGAAAAGAGAGAAACCCTTCTGAGGTATCTTGAAGGAGCAGTGGAAGGGACAGGCAGTGGGTTAACAAGGTGGTTATGTGTGTCAGAGGTTGTCTGAAGTGAGATTGACTGGACCATCAGAGGAAGAAGAGTCTTCTAGGAAGGAAGAAGGAGATGGGAGGAAGAGATGTCAGGTCAAACAGCTTCCCATACTAGTCCCTGGGTGATGTTCCCCCTTAACCCACATAACTTTATCAGGGTCTGTGGCCAGTCAGCGTGGCGCCTGAGCCTTGCCTGGTGAGTGAAGAAGGAAAACGAGGGGCATGGACCAGGAACTTCCTCACTGGACATTGTATTGGGGTATTCTTTAAGATTAGTTTTAGTTCTAAACTCTTCTGTGGGAACATTAGTTACAGGAAATGCTTATAAGAAGCTCCTCCAAACCTATAGAGAAAGATTCAAATAAGTTTAGGAAACATGCCTACCAGCTCTCTACCAGCAATTTATAGCATCTGTTAGCATGTTAAGGTTCAGAGAAATGCAAATGTATTTAGTTGTGTTTAACCTACTTACTCAAAAACATCTTGACACATTTTGTTTTTATGGTCTACTGAGTAACATGTCGTGGAAAATCTTCTACAGCATGCGGTTTGGGAAATGTTTCAGTGGACCATCGCCACACCATCATCCTGAGCCAGGAACCCACGGCCCTCCCCTCCCGTGGGTCTGTGAGTCCTCTGATATTGAACGTATGATTTTGTGTACATATGTACTTTTCTAGGAAAGGGTTTGTAGCTTTCATCACTAAGAGCCAATGAGTGATGAAGGGTAGGAATCACTGTTGCGGGTTCTTTTCTAATAAGGGAAGTCCAGCTTCTCCTGTACATTTTATGTCTGCATAGGGCTGTTACTCAGCAGACATGGCGTCACTCAGGGGCGTCAAGTGGTAGACAGGCAGCTGACTAGTCAATTATTAGGCTTGTTTGTCAAATAGTTTTAAACACTGGCAGCTACTCTCTTTCCACCAAGAATTGTGGAAAGAAATTGCCTATGCAGGACACCACCTTATCGTTAAACTCTAGTTATATTTATTCCCAGACAAAGAAGAAGACATGTTATTTCATTGCAGTGAAGAGGGTTTGTTTTAAAAGTTGAGAGTCACTGACCTGCAGAAGAGAAATCCGTTGAGAGCTCCTTAATGATAAACTACTAAAAACCAGCTAAGTACAGAAAGCTTTTCCTTCAGGAAACTGAAAACCATCAACTCACCTACTTTTAGATTTAAAAATTAGGATCATAAAATACTGTTCAGGAAAGAGGGAGCAGTAAATAATAGACATGCCTGGAATAGTTCAATCTCCCCTTGACTTAAACCGAATCCTCAGAGAGCTCTCAAGTTGGACCACACCGATCTTTGTTGAACTGCCTCTGTGAACCAGTGTTTGGTGTCTGTTAATACAAATGGTGATAAACAGTCCTTAAAACCCAGTACTGCCTTTATTGCAAGGATATCGAAGTCTGTGACGTCACATGCTATCCAAAACAACTGACCATGATCCTGAAACTGCCTCCCATTTTGCTTCGTTTGCCAGTTCAACCCAGTCTGGGACTCACAGTTAACCATTTTGGATGATCTCTTGTGTGTTTTCTGTACAGTAGCTTTGCGTGAGCTTTATTTTACTCTTTTCATGAATCTCGATCTTACCTAATCTATTATTAACCATAAGTATTTTTGTCAGCCACCTCAAACAGGCATCTAGGGTTGGTGCCAGTTAGGTGAGAGCAGGGAGGGAAATAAAGAGGCTGAGGGAGGGACGGGAATGGGGCCAGGAAGGGAAATCAGGAAAATGAGGAAGAGGGGAGAAAAAGAGATGGTAGGGATATGTGCAGGGTTTGTGAGGGACGTTCCCCAGGCTTAGCACCTGCTGCCCTTTGAGCTGGTTATTAACCTTTTGTTCCATTACGTAACTACTCCGTGAACCTTTAGACCCACTCTGCTCTGAGTGGAAGGATTAAAGAAGCCTGCTTTGGGGCTTCCATGAGGACAGCCAGACAAGGCAGCCCCCTCAACTCTATGAAATCAAGTTGCATCCCCATTTAGTGGAAAACATGATACCTTGTTAGCCTTCCCACCTAATCCAAGGGATGTTTGAATACTGGCCTCAATAATACATTCATTCACGCCTCACCAATTTGGAATTTGCAGAAATTTGAAGATTACTCTGGTCCAGGGGTAGAGTACTAATGGGAAATGTAGCACACGAGTGTGGGGGCGAGTGACATGTGGACCCAGGAGAGCAGACGTTAGTGTGTTCTGATGCGGCAGGCAGGGCCACGAGCCACACTGCCTTCCCAGGGATCACGACACCTCTAAAAAGGAGCTTAACGGTTAAAATTGTTCTAAAACTTCGTTTTTTTCCCCCTCAGAGAAATATTTTTATTTAAAAAAAATGTTTAAAATGGTACAACTTGGTTTTTTTTAATTTTTATCCTTTCTTGTCAGAAAGGCCTGTGATAAACTGCAAAATAGTATTCTTAAATCGTTTTATCTATCAAGACCTACTTTATAATACATACATTATTTTTAAGTAATATAGCTATTTTCTTTAAAATCTGTGCATTTCAGTCTATTCATTTGGGAATGACGTCCTCACCTATAATTATTCTAGATTTTTACAAAATCTTATAGCATTATGAAAAAGTATTATCATAGTTAATAAACTTTCAAGTTCTAGAACTGAAACCTCTGTATGGAGAATCCAGTGTTTACAAAAAAATACATATTTTTTGGAACATCTTGGACTTTAACTCTCACGACTAGGCAAGACAGTTGGGAATGTCTGTGCAGATGGCATTCCTGCAGTTGGTTCTGAGAGCAAAGCATTGCCAACAGCAGACCTCTAAATAATGTATGGAGAATGAGTTGGACACAGAGAAGGACTTTTCCAGCTAGAGTCCTGAACGCATGGTTTTTCAGATATTGAAACTCACCAGGAACTCAGAGCAAATAACATCTATTATGATTAGTAAAATTAGCTGGAAGCAGCCAGGATTTTTTTTTTTCCTCCAGGTACCAGGTAGCACATGTGATTAGCAAAGATTTTTTTTTTGAGATTTTTACTTTTTTAAAGTAATCTCTACACCCAACATAGGGCTCGAACAATCCCAACACCAAGAGTCGCATGCTCTACTGACTGAGCCAGCCAGGTGTCCCCAAAGTCTTTTGATTTGGTTTTTGTTTTTTTATGGAGTTTTCAATCCCCTCCCACCTCCTCAACCCCACAATGCCTGCACCCTGACCTTGTTCCGGAATGCTACTTCTGAGGTGGAAACTACCAAATGTAAGAGTTATTGTGTACCAGTCTAATTAGATGTTTGTTTGTTTCCAAATGCCTGCTCCCTGATACATTCTATGGGATCAGGTAAAAGATGGTCCCATGAGAAGGGAAGGGACCGCGTTTAGTGACTTTGCTGGAGAAAACTACACCACAGAAATGACTAATGGAAACATATTTTGTTCCACATAATATCCTTTGCCTTGTTCTCCTTCAAACTCACATTTTCTATTTCTAACAGGTGAAATTAAATCACTTATTCAGTAAATCTGTATTGAGGACCTACTGTGTGCCAGGCCTTGGGAATATTGCAGTGAACAGAGCGATCATAGCTGCCGGCTTCACAGAGCTCACAGGACTTCTCTTTACCTTTATATCAGACTGAGGTTCTTGAAATAAAGGCTCCCATCGTACTGGATTTTGTATCCCTGGTGGCGACCACGACATCGTGAGCTTTCTTGTTCACCGTTATATCCCCAGAGCCTCAGCACACTAGTGCTGAGGAGTCATGCCTTGGGAGTGGGGATTGACTAGATATTTGCAGAACAAACCTGTTCTGGCCCTGATTCTCCATAGTTCTTCCCAAAGGATTTCACGTGTTCGGGAGTTTTTGTTACTAAAGCTGAGCACCACAGATCAGCCTGCTGGTGGTTCATTAAAGTCGTCTTGCCTCCTGACACTTCCTGTGCATTTTGTAGTTCTTCTCTGCCCTGTCAGCTCTTGGGTGTTAGGATTTTCATCTCCCATTTTCCCACGCGCACTTAAATTTCATTCCACCGTCACACCTTCACGTCCAGGGGAGGGAGACAGTTGCTCACCTCCGAGTCTCATTACAGTTCTTTTTCTTTAAAGACCTCATTAGTCTTAGTGGTGATATGCTCCTCTGGTCTTCACTCACTTTGCTGTTACTACTTTAGAATATCTCCATTTGTGCTTGTAATATTTCTGATTGTCACTGGGTACTGAAACTGTGGAGGCAGTGTCCTCCAGATTTGTTGCTTTTGGAAGTTAGCAGACTTAAAATGTTCTGCTCTTCTGTAGGCTATGAGGGTAGGTACAGAATCAGTGTCAGAGTTCCTGATTTCCATTGTTCTCGCACCAATCAGCTGCGGTTTCACCACACTGAACTCCCGTCGGATTTGCTACTGTATTGACTGTGCCGTCAGCTCCTGCATAATTTGGGGTGCTCTCCCGTGCTTCAGGCCACGGGGCAGCACAGCTGAGCTCCGAGAGTGTTCCACCAAGCCTTCGTGTCCTTGGAGCATAGGTTTGAAATTCTTGCCCTCATGCACCTCAAGCTCTGGCATGGAGAGAGTTCAAGGGAGAGAGAATTGTACGTTTGCGTGCCTCCCCTTGTCAACATTTGTTTCCTACTCGCTGTGAGCTGTTCAGCAGCATCCTACCCGATTTTCCTTGACACGTCCAAGACTCTGAATTTGTGAATAGTGTGAAACAACAGACCAAGGAGAAGAAATACGGATCCAAAGCCACTGCGAGTGAAGAAAGTCTAAGAAGAATTGCTAATTTCCATTTGTCTTGGTGTATGGAGTTGGGGAGTTTTTAAAAAGTGGAGTATGGCAGTTTTTTTCTGAGGCTAAATTTAGCCATTGCTTTGGAAAATCAGAGTGGCACAGCTTGTGCCTTATCTCTGTCCGGCCCTTACCCTTCCCTCCGCACTTGGACATCTTAAATGGCTTGCTGGAGAGGACAGCTTCATGTGCTCCGGTGGCCCCATTTATTCTGGGAAGGAATTAAGTGACTTCATTTCCCCTGTCTTTCCGAGCTTCCTAAAAAATTTAGGAGGCTTCCTAAGCAGCAATTGCAGTCCCTACAGAAATAGTTCAAGTCATGCCTCCTTTTGCTTCATCAGCTCTTCCTGCCAGTGCGGCCAAGGGCTGTAAATGGAATGAGAGACGGCCTCTCATTCCCAGTCCAAATAGCAACAGGAGGGCACATGTGCACTTGAGCTACAAATAACGCGTTTTAAAATAGCAGGTGGTATTTGACGATTGCTCCTTCATTCATTTACCTGCCAAGGCAAAACTTTTTCTCCCACTCTGGCAACAAGACCGGAGGTGGCTCAGATTAAGCAATTGTAGCAACAAGTTCTCGTGTTTGCAGATATTCGTTAGCGGGTTTTCAGACGTTCAGATCCATGCATACTTCATGAGGCCTTCTAAAAAATCTTTCTTTTAAGACAATAAAAATTTCATGTTTATACAACACCCTATCCCCTGATGGACATGTGAGGCACTTTTGTAACTAATTATAGGCACTCCTTCCATTAAGGTGTGCTGCCAGCCATGTGTGTTCCAAATACTCCATTTTGCCAGGGAAAAGTGGGAATATATAAAATTTATAATGTGAAGTTCAGTGGATAGAGAAGAGCGGCACTGCTGTGAAATCCAGTTTGTATCCGTAAAGAAGTCAGATGTTTCTCAGCTCCTTTGCCAGAGTCTTGCACCAATGTGCTGCAGGTACATAATTTCCTTCCCTGAGCCGAAAGGAAGTGGCAGCTGACCAAGTAAACTCCTAGAGATTACTCACGTGCTTTCAAGTCATTTCTGCTAGGTTTTGATCATCCTGACCACTCTGTCCATGGGAACAAGTGGTAGGCTGCTGCTAATTGGTATGCAGCCACCTGGAGTCCCCGGTGGCTAGTGGAGGTTACTCAGAGCCCTTGCCCCAGAGTTTAATGACCTCGTCAATAAATTGGCTCCCAGAAGAGGCTTAAACTAGAAAATAATTATTCTTTTCCACTGACTGAGCCCCCACTCTGTATCTGGTGCCAGGGTGCAGACAAGCTCCCTGCTTTCAAAAAGCTCCCTAGTAGAAAGTACACATGTAGGAGAACAACTCTACATTCATTTGCTAAGTACTCTTAGGACACAGGGTAAGACATGAAGGTTCACCGGGCATAGTGGAAAGAACGTGGATCTGGAGTCCAGCCTGTGTTTAAATCCCTGCCCTGATACTTAAAAGCAGTATGACCTTGGGCAAGCAACACGTTTCTGAACTTCAACTTCTTCATCTGTCAAATGAAGAGGAAAAGCTTTCTTTTGATTATTTTGAGGACTAGAAATAATACATGTGGACTGGTCAACTGTGGATGTCCAGTAATAATACTGAAGTGATGTGTGAGCCACGCTCTGAAGAACAGCAGACTCACCAGGTGGACACAGGAAGAAGTCGGCATGACCAAAGGTCCAAGGGCATGTGAACCCCCAGTGGACTGAAGAACAGTGAGTGATAAGAGAGTCCCTAAAAAGTAGCCTGAGACAGCTGGTCAAGAGCATTCTATGCCATGCCAAAGAGCTTCAGTTTTATTTTGTAGGTCAAAGTTGGGGGGGGGGGGGACTTAAGTTTTTTTAACTGAATTACCTGATATAATGTCTGAAACTTCCTCATGTTGTACTGCTCGATACAGCCCTGGAAATTAATTAGGTTCCAGGACTTACCGAGAGGTAATCTAGAGGCAACAGTAGGTGCAGCTAAGTGCTGAAAGCCTAGGAAGTCTGGCTAGTATTTGGTTTCCTGATGTAGACACTTTATTACATCAGATCCTTAAATACTTGGGATTCTCTACTTTTATAGAAGCAAGCACCAATCTTTCTAAACTTAGAACATACTATGGGAAATCTGACTTCATGAAATTTTCTCTGTCTTTAAAACTTTGGTATTATTTAGGAATTTTAAGTTTTTAGGTAAATGTTAACTTGGGACATTTTAAAATGAGTCCCTTTGAGGGTTGGGAATCCCTATCAGAGAGGAAGAGGTGACCCATGACCGCTGCTGTGCCATGTGACACTTTGCATAACAGCCCCTAAGGGGAGGCTGGGACACAGTGAACCCAGCAAAGGAAAAGGGGATATGAAGCCCCAATGAACCATTCATTGACCGTCGGGCCAGTGATTGGCTGGAAGTGTTTCTTTATCTTCTTCTTGACCTTTGTAATACTCAAAGCTGTTCTGGGATTATGAGTGTTTTTTCTGTATGTTTTCTAATATTGTTGGGAAACTCTTAAGAACTGGATTATAACAAGGTAGTTGGATAAACTACTATGCTATGTTCTGTACCTATACTTTTGAGTGACAGAAATTAGACTTACAGACCTCACTGATATGAGGAATTCTTAATCTCAGGAAACAAACTGAGGGTTGCTGGAGTGGGGGGTGGGGTGGGAGGGATGGGGTGACTGGGTGATGGACACTGGGGAGGGTATGTGTTCTGGTAAGCGCTGTGAATTGTGCAAGACTGTTGAATCTCAGATCTGTACCTCTGAAACAAATAATGCAATATATGTTAAGAAAGAAAAAAAGAAGAAGAAGAATGTAGCAGGAGGGGAAGAATGAAGGGGGGGAAATCGGAGGGGGAGAAGAACCATGAGAGACGATGGACTCTGAAAAACAAACTGAGGGTTCTAGAGGGGAGGGGGTTGGGAGGATGGGTTAGCCTGGTGATGGGTATTGAGGAGGGCACGTTCTGCATGGAGCACTGGGTGTTATGCACAAACAATGAATCATGGAACACTATATCTAAAACTAATGATGTAATGTATGGGGATTAACATAACAATAAAAAAAATTTAAAAAAAAAAAAAAAAGAAAAGAAATTAGACTTACAGATTTCTTTTTTGTAGTTTAATACATCAGTGCAATTTCTTTTCAGCATTTAGTGTATAGGTTTATTATATCCAGATAACACATAGTTACTTCCACCATCATCTTATCTACATTGAAGGTACCCCCTGCCCCGGAAGGCTAGGATGGACACTGCCGTGCTATGTTAGAAGTGCAGAAGTCAGTATGGACTCACGTTTATTTCAGTGTGGTACAGATAGATACAGACAATTACAGATGTGTTTGCATACATGGGTTTCCTCGCTCTGTCTGCTGAGGGGGCCTGGAAGCAGTGACGCCCCAGCAGCTGTGGGCACACCCAACGCCCAGATCTTGGCTTCTAAATGCCATTCTCCAATAAAAGGAACCACAGCTCCTTAGAGAAATTGCTGATTCTAGGGCTGGGGCAGGGAAAATAAAAAATGAACCTGCGCATCTTATAATGCCAGAAAGTAAGGAAGTGCCTGAAAAAGAAGGGAAGAGGCTGGGGGTCCGTCAGAGGGACCCAGGAGCCAGCGTGAAAGAGCTCCCAGTGGCCAAAGCTGGGACAGTTCTCACAATAAACGAACGTAGTATTGGATTATGGCCAAAGTGTAAAGTAAATATGCATGAGTTCAAATGGATATAAATAAATGGTTGATCAGGGCGCCTGGGTGGCTCAGTTGGTTAAGCGACTGCCTTCGGCTCAGGTCATGATCCTGGAGTCCCGGGATCGAGTCCCGCATCGGGCTCCCTGCTCTGCGGGGAGTCTGCTCCTCCCTCTGACCCTCCCCCCTCTCATGTGCTCTCTCTCTCATTCTCTCTCTCTCAAATAAATAAATAAAATCTTAAAAAAATAAAAAAATAAAAAAATAAATGGTTGATCAAATAAATTCAGAAGGACAAATCTCCCTTTAGGAGAACTCCATATAATATATGTGGACACTCCCCCCATCCATGAAGTAGAGCTTTATTCCCATTTCCTTGAGTGTGGGCTGGACTTACTGACTTATTTCCAAAGAATAGAGTATGGAAAGAGGAAAATCATAACTTGATCATAGAGCAGTCTAGCAGACAGCACCTTAACCAAAAATCAAGGTCCACATCAGCAGGACATCATATACCACCGATGTTATGTGATGAGCGGGGCACCCTGCCTCTGTGATATTCTTCCTGGAAACTCGTAACTCCAGTCCAGCCGTTAGAAAACATATCAGACAACTTGAACAGAGGGACATCTACAGAGTGTGTGACCAGTGTTCCTCAAAGCCGTGAACGTTGTGGAACTAAGAGCTACAGAGAAAACTGTCACATCCCAGGATACAGAGGGCGTGGGACAACTAAATGCAGCATGGCGTCCGCAACTGGATCCCAGTACCAAAGAAGTACCTTAGTTCCATCGGCGGGTCTAACTCAAGTCTCTGGTTGAGTCAGTAGTGATGCTAGTGAGTGTCTGGGTTTTGACAGATGTACCATGGATAGGTAAGATGTTGCTGTTAGGGCAAACTAGGCAAAGGTTTATGGGAGCTCCACGATCTTTGCAACTTGTCTGTAAATCTAACATTATTCAAAATTTTTTTTTTTTTTTTTTTTTTTAAAGATTTTATTTATTTATGAGAGAGAGAATGAGAGAGAGCATATGAGAGGGGGGAGGGTCAGAGGGAGAAGCAGACTCCCTGCCGAGCAGGGAGCCCGATGCGGGACTCGATCCAGGGACTCCAGGATCATGACCTGAGCCGAAGGCAGCCGCCCAACCAACTGAGCCACCCAGGCGCCCCAAAATTTTTTTAAAATGTATTTTTTAAAGATTTTATTTGAGAAAGTGAGTGAGCACATGAGGGGGCGTGGGGAGGGGCAGAGGAAGAGAAGCAGGCTCCCCACTGAGCACAGAGCCCAACGCAGGGCTCCATCCCAGGACCCTCAGATCATGGCCTGAGCCAAAGTCAGACGGTTAACCGGATGAGCCACCCAGATGCCCCTAAAATGCATTTTTTAATAAAAGAGTCCCATGATATGACTGGGTCCCAGTCCAAGAATTTCTCAGACTGAAGAAAGCCTCACCACTTTAAAAAATTTCATATAAGTTTATCTCATCCCCACAAAAACAATAGGTAGTGATAGCCCGTCTTTACACATGAGAAAATTGAGGTGCAAAGTGGTCATTTTTTCGAAAATTATGCAGCAACAGGATTAAACCTGGAGCTCTCGTCTCTACTCCCATGCTCCTTCTATTCCATCACAGCTGCCCAGTCTAAAAATGCCACTTCTGCTAAAAAGGGGTGCAGAACGGGCTCACGAAGAGGCTGAATGAATCACGAGCCAGAGTGTGGCTGCAGAGCCGTCAGAATTACTTACTTTCTGTCTGGGGTGCGGGCTCATGCGCGCGTGTCCTGACTGTCAGGGAAGGAATTGCTGCGTGGTGGTTAAAAGCCCTCGTTCCCTGAAACCGTGCAGGTAAATAGCCTGCTTCAGAGACAGGCGAGACACGCAGACAGACACGTGGGAAGACACGGCATTTAGTCACCTGAGGGAAGAAGAAAGCAATGAGGAGGTAAGACTCGATGGGAGGGACCAAGTAGTGTCTGATTCGTTACAGAGGGCGGTGCAGGTGGGCGGACTTTCAGTAGTGTTCAGGTTTTGTCAGATCTTAATTGGCTGTGTCCGTGAGAAGAAAGTGAGCAACCCAGTGTTGTTGACAGAGCTCGTGTGGATGGAGCTGGCATGGTTTCCGTGAGGTCATGTCTCATGTGTCCACCCTGGGCAGCAACCTGCGCATCTGCTCGAGCAGGGGGGTTCTTGGACCATTCTTTAACGAGCACTCAGGTGGAGAGAAGATGCATTTTTATGGAGGGAAGTGGGGTCTTAGAGTGGCTCCTGCATGTGGCCCCGGACCAGAAACATCAGCATCACCTGAGAACTTGTTAGAAGTGCAACCTCTGGGCCTTACCCACACCTCCTAAGTAAAACGAACTGGCTCTGGGACTAGGGCCCACCCATCCGTCTGGTGCTTCGGATGGCACCTACCGTGTGAGAGCCGCCGGATGAGCGGAAGCCTCCTGTCAGGGTGGCCTCGGTTGGCAGCGAGGGGCGAGCACGGTGGCTATAGGGCACACACACTCAGCCATGGGAGGGACGCCCGCACGCACACCCGGAGCTTCCCCTCCAGGAGAAGTGAACCGGTGTTCGGACCTCACCTGGCCCCAGGCTTCAGAGGCAGGAGTTATAATGTGGCTTCTCCAGGGGCAGCGGAAGAGTGGGAGAACCTTTCTATGGAAGCAGCAGCTTGTTGTTTTAGTGAGACAGACGTAGCCCTAATCCTTCCAGAAGGGAACGGAAAGCTGGGGATGGCCAGGCGGGAGCTCCAGCTGAACAGCTGGCTTCCCTTGCTGGGGCCTCTGGAGTCTAAGGTGCTCGTGGAAACAGGTACTTTTGGTGTGCTTTTTGTGCAGTCTAGTGCTCACGGAGGAGTAGTTTGGTTGCTTCACTCAGACTGTCCTAAGGACATGGGGCTTGGAATCCCTCAAAGCTGAGTCACTGTTGGCTTTGTTTGAAATGTCATGGGTGAGAGCTGAGGCCAAATTTGTCAGCCCCCTAGGTCTACACATTATTTGTTTTCTCTCTTCTCACCCCTCCCTCCCACATATTAATTCAAAAATCCAGTTTATTCAGGCTGCAGAAATTACTTGTTGGCCAGCAAACGAGGGCAGGGACATTTTCACTAATGTTTAAGTCACCCCCAGTGCTTGGTACGTAGAAGGTGCTCAATAAACACTTGTGCATGAATAAATGAATCTGATATCAACTTTTTTACTGTAACATCAGAAAAATTTTCTTTGCTTCTTAATAATTATATTCCCTTTATCCCATGACCACACATAATATACAATCAAGGCAATAAATAGCTCCGCGTGTGCCAAATATTTTACAGTAGTTTCCGCATCATCATAAAACTAAAACCAAAACAAGCATACGGTCGTTGCTTTTGACTGGCCAGGAATGGAGACGTGAAAACCCTCATTTTATCCATCTGAGTAAGCTCTGTGGCCAGAGCGGGTCCCTGGCCGCACTCAGAGGAGAGGAAGTGGCATCAGAAGGCTCCAGTGATTCTCGGTCAGCACAGTACGACAGGCCCATACGCGCCAGGATGCCAGCTCAATTGTTTCCATTTGAGGTTGTTTCTTATTTTAATTATCACTACCTTCCCCCTTTGGAGTTGAGAGGCTCAGAGATGCCATTATGCATGATATAATTTTGTTAAGAGGCAAATAATTGCTTCTGAGTATCTTCATGAAGTGCTTCTCAGAGCAGCTTAATAACGTGAGAGAGCTAACTGCACAGTTAGCCATGGGGATGCTGCGGAACAGACAGCCCAGAACAGAAGCTGGGACCTCGGTGGCAGCCACGGGGTTGTAATTCTTAGTGTTTTGATCTGGAGACACCGTGCGCGGGGCCCAGTTCTGTGATGTCAGGAAGGGTCTGTCCCCATAGTGTCCATGCTGGGCAGGGGGACGGGCGGGTGCAAGAGGCTGACCTCACTGTGGCAGGGCAACCGCCGGAACAGAGCCATCTCCCTGGGGCCGGGGGCAGGCCAGGCACCCCGCAGCACCCCACCAGGGCAGAGCACAGCCGGACACTGCTCTCTCTGCCCTTCTGCCCCTGTGCGTGACACGGGAGGTCAGTGCTGGCCACCGGGCTCCAAACAAGTGCTTGAAACCAGCGAAATGGATTCTGAACACTCGTCTAATAGGTGCAGGATTTGTAGGCTTGCAGAATAAATCATCAGCAGGTGGCTACAGCAGCTTCCCCCGTTTCCGTAGACCGCACGAGTTTCTGTGAGTAGATACAGGGCATGATGGGGAAGAAGCAGGGACAAGGGCCCCAGGGCATCACTGCCATTCGACTTGGAGTCAAACTCTAATTAAAAGGGAGGATTCGTAGTCTTCATTTGGTTCCACATAAAGGAGTCCTGCATTCTGCAAAATGTCCCTTTTAAGGGAGAGGGCATGGGATAAGGATTCTGGTACCACCCCCGAAGGCACAAGGGTCACAGGATGACAAGGACCGTTCGCAGTGCATCACACACAGACTCACTCAGGGAACTTCCCATCGGTGACCAGGCCACTGAGATGCTCAGCACAGGGGCCTCAGTGTTTGTTGTATCCGTGTGTTTGTGTGCAATGGGCACAGAGACGTCCTCTTTCACTTTTAAAGGGGGAGGACTTTTCTTTTAGTGTGGTTCCTGGAAATAACTTTATTAGAAAATAATATCACGATCTTTGAACAGCAGTCTTCCTCCTCTGGCTTTGTGGTTTAGTAAAGTGGAATCCGTTTGACAGCCAGTCTCGAAAATTTTCCTGTGAAACAGGTATTTATTGTCTTGTTCTTGTAAGGAAAAAGTTCTCTTTCCAAGGGTAACACTAATTCTGTGCGTCTTCTCTTCCCACAACCTCTCGCTCCTGTTGGTGTCATATCGGGGTTAAGCTCCAGGCCCCAGAGCCAGGGAGATTCGTTCTCTTTGCCTCAGTCTCCTCCTCTGTGAAAAGAGGGTGAGAACAGTACCTACCTCACGATTATTGTGGAGAGTAAATGGGCTAATATTTGTAAAGTGATCAGAACGGTGACTGGCACATGAGAAACTTTCCCCAAGTGTCAGCCCCGCCCATTGTTTTATTTCTTATAGAATCAATAAACATGACTCACTGGTGTCAGGATTTATAGTCAGGATGGCCAGGTACACTGATCAAGTACTCCCGTCCTGGGTTCTTCCTTTTCATGATTCAGGTGGTAGCATTTTGAAAATAGTTATGCCATTAACCATCTGGGGGCCGAATAGGCTGTCACAGCTGCTCAGTCAATCCCTAGACATTTAACTCCTTTGTTGGAAGATGATGATGACGTGGAACTGATATGTTCTTCGAGTTTGCACAAACTCGCTCAATCCTCACAGCAACCCTGAGGTAAGTACAGTTACCATCCCCAGTTAAGAGCTGAGGGGACTGAGGCACTAAAGGTTTTGTTCAAAGCTACACGACTCTTCCGTGGTGCAGCCAAGGTTCTTAACTGCATACTGTCTGGTCCTGGCCCCCTCTCCAGCTCCATCCTCTGCTCTCCTCTCTGCTGTGGGCCAGCCACCCGCCTTCTGCGCCTTGAATACCCTTCCTCAGAGCCTTTGCTTCTGCTCGTAACTCACCCAGCTCTTGCAGACGTGGCTCCTTCTCATTCTGGTCAAACTCAAGTGTCGCCTTTCCTGACTTATCTAAGTTCTAGCCGCACCCTGTTGTTCCTCATCACATTATCCTGCTTGCTTCCCCTACTAGAGCAGGAAGAGGCCTTTTCTGATCAGTTTCCTACTAAATATCTGACACAGTGTTATTTAAAATTTGTTGAATAAATATAGGTGCTAATGATTTTAATAATGGTCTTAGCTCCTTTTCTTATGTATGCATGCAACCCAAATTGTGATATGCATGGGTGCGTGCACACGTATGTGGGTGTAAATGCACGAATGTGGAGGGAGAGAGAGAGTCTAATCTTAGTAATGTGGTACAGAACCACAGACTTCTCTGAGTTACAATCCTAGCCCCAGCGGTAATGGCCTGATGTTTTTCTTATGTAAAGGTGAAGCACTTGGTTGTATTGGTCTCAAAAGACTGTCACGTGTTAAAGGAAATGTGTAAGGGTCTCAACCAGTGAATGATCAGCAAATAAAATATTTTTTTCCCCAGTGTTTAGGTAAAACAGATACTCGTCTTAAAAACTATATGTATATATAATTTATTTATACACACTGTTTATGCACAGTGACGCACACACATCTTCCTTTCTTCCACTGATTGAAATTAAATAGTACTCATTTCATTTATTTGTTCTAGGGGCTTACCTACCAGATCTCTCCAAGGCTTCCATTGGGGAATTTGGCAAGGAACTGGGGTACCAGGAACGTGAAACCAGGACTTTAACAGAAAGGGATTTTCTATTCCTTTAGTGGAGAACTCTGAGCTACTGTAGACGCTGCAAGTCTTGTGGGAGGCGTCAGGCTCAGGCCCATGCTGGGGAAGTCTGGCCTGGACAGACCTCTGTGGTTCCGTTAGGCTGATGGCAGTCCTGCAGGCTTGACTAGGCCCCACGTCGACTGCTCTTCTTCCGGAACACGACCTCACTCTTCCCTCTTCTTCCCTAGATAACCAGTTCAGGATGTCCATCCTGGAACGCCTGGAGCAGATGGAAAGGAGGATGGCTGAGATGACGGGGTCCCAGCAGCACAAGCAGGGGAGTGGAGGAGGCAGCAGTGGAGGGGGCAACGGGACTGGGAACGGAGGAAGCCAAGCTCAGGTACCAGCTTGCGTTGACCTTCACCTTTCGTCTTGTGTGTGTCTTATTGATTAGGGAGGCAGTGGGTCACAAGTCCTTTGTCTGGTACTGGTATCATTCCTGGACTAGTCCCAGGTTGGCTTCAATACATACCTGTGTCCACCTTTCATGATAAAGATGTGGCTGTTTTTATGCAAAAAAAAAAAAAAATTCCCTCCTTGCTTACTGACCCATAACTTCCATGAGCTTGTGAATGTGTCTGTTTGGTACGTGTGGGGCGGCTCTGCCTGGGCCTTTTGAGTCAAGGTCATTCTACTGCAGGTTGGGATCACCCACCTGTGCTCTTTTAAGAGCCCTAGTGAGGATGACATTATATCTGTCATCTGCCTTTTCATTTTTGTAGGCGTTTTTTCCTGGACCTAAAAGTAAAAAAACAATGAGAAGCAACAATATTTCTGTAGTAATTGAATTTTGTGGGCTTTATTACTGGAAAAAAAGCAAACACTTTTTAAATAATTCCAGAGGTAAGAATCAGGCTAGAAGTATCATTTATGTGGGGGGGGATGTTCAGCAGAGAGCTGCCATCACAGAGACTCAGATAAACTGTTGAGGTAACTAAGTTTGATTTTATTTTTCTTGCTTTACAACTGAATCAAGAGAAGAAAGCCACAGTTAAAATTCGTGAATTTCTCTTTCCTGAATGCCTCTATTGTTATTTATAACACTTAAATTTCAAGATCTTAGGTGCCTGGGTGGTTCAGTTGGTTAAGCGTCTGCCTTCGGCTCAGGTCATGATCCCAGGGTTCTGGGATCGAGCCCCGCATTGGGCTCCCTACTCCTCGGGGAGTCTGCTTCTCTCTCTGCCCCTCGCCCGTTTGTGATCTCTCTCTCAAGATCTCTAACGCTTTCCCCAAAGGACGGGATTGTTATTGGATTTTTAAAAGTGTTTCTTTGGGGGGAAAAAATATCCCCTTCTAAGTGACTTAATTCTCCTAATGAGGAGCAAGGGAGGCAAAGGTCCAGGTGTACCCTGGATGCAAGAACCGGGACGGCTGCCCTGCTTTGCTCTCCTACCAGCCCACAGTCTACAGCGTGTACTTCAACTGGAGGCCGGTGGCACCTTTTCTTTTAGTGGTACACGCTTTCCCCGAGATGGAGCCTCATGACGTTCGTAATCAGAGTGTCAGCTGTGATAGACAGACTCTGGGGTTCTCAGAGTTACGGAAAATGACCCTGTGCCACGAGCGTGGCCACGTGCTGCTGAGCTGAACCAAGCACATTCTAGTCTCAGTTTATGTGCAGTTTGGTGTTTCCCAGTGTGGGTGGCTAATCGTAAAGCATTTGTTTCTCCCACCTGAAGAGGCTGACTTGACAGGGAGAGGCCCTTGGTCCTCAGTCGTTAAGGCGAGCTTCCTCCTCCTAGTGCGCTTCTGGCCCTGGGACGCTGGGGAGCTGCTTCGAGAACCGTGTGGTTGTCGTGTGTGAGAAGATGATGAGCCGAGCCTGCTGGGCCAAGTCCAAGCACTTGATCCATTCAAAGACTTTCCGTGGGATGACCCTCTTGCACCTGGCTGCTGCGCAGGGCTACGCCACCCTCATCCAGACCCTCATCAAATGGCGGTAAGGGTGGGGTGTGGACAGCTGGGGGTCGTCCTTGCTCATCAGCTTGCAGCTTCCTCCTGAGTGTTTCCACTGGTGGAGAGAAATCTGGTCATTCAGGAATGTGACCATGGCCTGTGAGCAAAGGGCTTTCTCTGAGGACAGTTGCCAAGGGAATTTTATGAACTTCTGCCCAAGAAATGTGGACTGAGGTACTAACTAAACATTGTACTTCTGTTTCCTCTGGACCGCCAGTCCAAACCACCCTACAAAATTAGGGGCTCTATTTCCTCACATCCGGGATGTTAGGTGGCCGCTTTGGTTTCATCTTTGTGGGTTTTATAACATTCTGGTGTCTCTCTTGAACACTGATTCATTGTGCAGTAATTTCTGGTGCTTATCCCTTACAGCACAAAGCATGCAGATAGCATTGATTTGGAACTGGAAGTTGACCCGTTGAATGTGGACCACTTCTCCTGTACTCCTCTGGTAAGGAATAGGTTCATTTATTCCTGAACTCTTCTTAACTGGGATAGGGATGTGGTAATGTTTTACTGAGATTGCCCCACTGAGATTGCCAGCAAGGGCCGATTTGTCAGTTGGCAGCAATAGCAAAAGTGGAATTGCCAGCAAGGGCCGATTTGTCAGTTGGCAGCAATAGCAAAAGTTTTTTAACCCGTACTGAGAAAGCTTGCTTTGTTTTGCTGTTTTTTAGATGTGGGCATGTGCTCTAGGGCACTTAGAAGCTGCTGTCGTTCTGTACAAGTGGGACCGTCGGGCCATCTCTATTCCTGACTCTCTAGGAAGGCTGCCTTTGGGAATTGCCAGGTCAAGGGGTCATGTGAAATTAGCAGAGTGTCTGGAGCACCTGCAGAGAGATGAACAGGCTCAGCTGGGGCAGAACCCCAGAATACACTGTCCTCCAAGTGAAGAGCCTAACACGGATAGCTGGATGACCCAGTGGCACAGTGAAACCATCAGCTCTCCAGAAATACCCAAAGGAGTCACCGTTATTGCAAGTACCAATCCAGGTAAACATTCAAAATTACTACATCTCAGAAGTTGACAGATTTCCCATTTGCTTTCATGCAGCTACCCTCAGAAAAGTCCATAGGATATTCACATATGTTTAAGGGTTTGTTTTTTGTTTGGTTTTTGTTTGTTTTTATGTTTCCAATTTTTCTTTTAGCTATAAGAATGCCTACTGCTCCCCCCACCCCTCCCAAAAATAAATGCAGAAAGTAGCAAAAAAAAAAAATCTGTGTCCTTTCGAGAAAGAAACACAAATTTTGGAGGAGGACTATCTGAATACAGTATATGCTGCTGGGGAATATTTAAATGTTAGGGACATGTCTTGAGTTCCAGCTTTGCACTTTGTGTCTCTCAGGCATAGAGAAAGTGTTAATTCTTTAGGATTCCTAATTTTATCGCCTGTCCTGACTATCCTTTCTACTGTACTTTTCAGAGCTGAGAAGACCTCGTTCTGAACCCTCTAATTACTACAGCAGTGAGAGCCACAAAGATTATCCAGCTCCCAAAAAGCATAAATTGAACCCTGAGTACTTCCAGGCAAGGCAGGAGAAGCTGCTCTCCACTGCACTGAGTCTGGAACAGCCAAATATCAGGAAGCAGAGCCCTAGTTCTAAGCAGTGTGTCCCCGAGACAATCAGCCCCAGTGAAGGAGTGAGGGACTGCATCCGGGAAACCTCCCTTCCCACTCCAGAGACTGCAGGATTCCAAGCCTCTGGATCTCAGCCTGTAGTAAAGTGGAATTCCAAAGATCTTTACATTGGTGTGTCTACAGTACAGGTGACTGGAAATCCGAAGGGGACCAGTGTAGGAAAGGATGCAGCACCTTCACAGGTGCGTCCACGGGAACCAATGAGTGTCCTGATGATGGCTAACAGAGAGGTGGTGAATTCAGAGATGGGGTCCTACCGCGATAGCGCAGAGAGCGCAGAATGCTCACAGCCCATGGACGATATTCAGGTAAGCGCCGACAAGGTAAGCCTGCAGAGGCCGGGGCGTCCGTAGTCGCTCCCGTCGTCTTCATAGCCGGTTCCCCAGGCCATGTGATTTGCTCACCAGCAGAGGGTTAAAAGTGCGGTCTTACGCATAAGAATGTTGGAGTATCTTCTTTGCGTGGGCCATGTATTCATTCAGTGATTCGAACGTTGTTTGAATAGGGCCTGAACACCAGCGACCTGGGTCTCAACACCAGCTCCTCAGGGCTCACCCAGGGCCCTCCGGTGGTCTTCTGCTTCCCTCCTGCATCCGGGGGGACTGACTTCCTGTTTAAGTACGAGTTTAACAGAGTCACAGCCCGGTCATCACTACAACAGGAGGCCTATGGATAGAATTTGAATGACCTAAGTGATTTGATGAGCACAGCTGTCATGTGGCGTTTGTAAAGGTGTATGTGGTGTGAGGCTTTTGAGGTGCAGTGAAATATCCCCAAAGCTGATAATTGACTGTCCTTATAATAAACCTAGAAACTCCAGAATCCTATTGGGGCATTAAACTTGCAATAGATTGAGAGAGTATATACTGCAGTAAACTGGAGGTTAAGCTATTAAGCAGGCAAATTCCATTAAATAAAATATACTACATAGGGGAGGACCAAATGAGCAAAGAGGATGAGTTTGACTTCCTCTCTTTCCTAGTTCCTATATAA
Organism: Phoca vitulina; assembly: GCF_004348235.1. Classification (NCBI taxonomy): domain Eukaryota; kingdom Metazoa; phylum Chordata; class Mammalia; order Carnivora; family Phocidae; genus Phoca; species Phoca vitulina. The sequence continues at coordinate 95,585,036 of NW_022589705.1, read as the reverse complement.
CCCAAAACAAATGTAACAGAGAAAAAAGTCCCACGAGCAATTCAGTAAGGTTCTAGGCCTATAGAAATGCCACAGGAGGGAGGGGCCTGGAGAGCCCCTATCCTGGCCAGCATTCCTAGGGAGAGGTCCGATTGCTGAGCTGCTCCTCTTCATCCCAGGATCCCCTTCCTGCCACCCCAGCTGTTAGCACAGATAGGAAAGGGGGGGCCTCCACTATTTATCTGCCAACCACTGCAGTTGTGGGGAGGCCTACCAGGGAAATTCAAGAACTTGTTAGACAAGAGGTTGGCAAAGTTTTTCTGTCAAGGGCCAAATGGTAAATATTTTAGGCTTTGTGGGCCATACAGACTGTCACGACTATTTAATCTGCCTTTAGAGCACAAAGGCAGCCCTAGATGATACTGAATGAGTGAGAGTGGCTATGTGCCAATAAAACTTTATTTACACAAACAGGTAGCTGGCTGGATTTGGCCACACCGCATATCAATACTAAGCAATCTAGGACAATATTTATGAGCATACCGACTGAAAATCTGCGCTGTTCACTGGTGCGCTGGGCAGTGATGGAAACGTTCGGTGTCTGTACTGCCCATTATGGTAGCCACTGGCCACATGTGGTCTCCGTAGCAGAAGATGTAGCCAGTGGGACTCAGGACACTGGATTTCTGATTTTACATAAGTTCGATTAAGTTTAAATAACCATCGGATAGCAGAGCTTGGTAGCAGTTGGCCTTTGCTAAAATAGGATTGGTGCAGGAAATACAAAATAACCTGAGAAGTTCTACTTTACATTTTCACAGAGCCTCGAGAGAGTAATATTTTGGTACCTTAAGAGCAACGGTCTCGAGACGTATTCAGCCAAATGAAAAAGATGACAATGAAAAATAATTAAGTAATTCAAGAAATAATGAAGTAATTTGAGCCAGAGTTCATGGAAGAGTGGACAATAAACCAGTAAAACTGATACATCTGAGGACTTACTGATAGTGTGACTGTACACACAGGGCACTTGTTAGGAAGGGTTGCTTTAAATAGAGGAGGAATCCTGTTTTAGAACTAATATTCTTATTATTTTAATAAAACTAGGGAGGTAAGGAAATGAAGAAGGTGAAGCAGCTCTCTTACTTGGGGAAGGTCGCAGACCTTATTGATAGATAAGCGTAGGCTGAAATAGGCTTGTTAGAAATGTCAGGTTAATAGATTACATAGAAACAGACTACAGAATTTGTAAGTCATTGAAGGCGGGGAGAGGGAATTGGGGCCCATTTGGGAAAAGTTCAGGAATGGTAAAAAGTAAAAGTGAAGCAACAGAAATCATAAGCAGAAAACATAATATTATAGGAATACTTTCAAACATGATTCATTCCCACTTTGCTAACTGGCAATTTTACTAAAAGATTCTCAGATTGGATTAAAAAAAAGAAGGCAAAACATACTATATTCTGCTTGTAAAAGACAGAACCAAAATGAGATGACACAGAAAGAATGAAAAGGAAACTATGGGCAAAGATAGAAGAGACAAATGAGTATAAGAAGAAAAAGGATACAAAGTATAATTTAAGGCAAGTAATGTATGTATCATTTGTCGAGAAGATACAACCCATCAATAGTTGTGTAACTACCGACACAGCCTCTGAATACTAAAGCAAAACCAGTGAATACAAAGCAATGTGGCACTACACTCATAATCATAGTGTGAGAGTGACATTTATCTCAGAATTTGTCAGAGTGAGTAGATATAGAAAAGATTGAAAACACGGAACAAAGCTATTAGAAAGGTGGCTTTCATAGATATATTTAATATATGTGATAGATTTAATGCAGGATATACTTGTATGTAATTATGCAGATGTGTGTAATTCATACACTTAGCAAGTATACAGATGATTTTTTTTTTAGATATCCTAGACACATTCATGAAAATTGCTCATATGTTAGAACACAACGAGAATTTAAACAAAACCCAAAGCTGCACATTTAAAGGCTATCTTCTCTGACCACAATACAAGAAATTTAGAAGCAGATGACGTGACTTTTTAGGTCCCGCTGCTTAGAATGTTATTGTTTTGTTTCAAGTCATTTAAATTTCCTTGCTTTTTGCAGCTAGCTGGTAAAAAGTGTGTGTGTGGCATTCCAGCGTGTGGCACTGTGGTGATGTTGAGGTGTTCTCACACTGATACGTGTTCATAAAATGAAGGACTTTGGGGCGCGACTATAGAGTTATAGCCTTCAGTCTCCAGAAATTCCACTTTGCTTTTAATAAAATACTCAAATACTTTCATGGAAAAGATATCAGGCTAGGACTTCCTGCTGCTTGAGTCACAAGTCAAGAGGCTTATATGGAGGGGAAAAGAAAGGCTGTAATACTTTTTTCATTTTTATTCCTATTACAAGAACTCTTCTTGTTTATTGAAAATTTGAAAATTACCCAAGATAACTGTTTTTAATAGCTTCATGAGGTATACCTCACATCCCATAAAGTTCACCCCCTCTAAGCGCTCCGGGTGATGAATGTTAGTGTGCCCTTTGGAGCACTGCCATCACCCCCAGAAAGTTTCCCATGCCCATTTGTGGTCATCTCTGCTCCCCCCTCCCAGCCCTAGGCAACCACCGATCTGATTTCTATCCCCAGAGTTTTGCTTTTTTCTGGAAATTTCGTATAAATGGCATCCTAACATTTGCAGGCTTCTGCATCTGGCTTCTTGCACTTAGCATCACTGTTTTGGAGGTTCGTCCACGTTGTAAGATAAGCATTTTGTCACCTTTGTATAGATCCTTTCAGAATACTTCCAGTTCACTTAAAAACTTAAACTGCTATTATTTCAGTTTCTGTTTTCAAGAGACATGCAAGGAAATCTTTTAAAAACAAGACTGTATCTCCAAGTTTAATTAAATTCATGGCAGCAGACTAAGCTCTGAGGATTCCTAATTCTATTAGGAATGTACCTGGGGTGCAGGTGTCAGCAGCCTAACTATAGCGGTTTAATAACAAATGGTTGATTTTTTTCTCACATGACAGGAAGTCCAGAGGTTCATTTGCTCAGTGATGCCAACAGGGGCCCAGACTTTTCCCTGAGCTTTTTGTTCTTTTTGGCGACAATTACTCTTGATTTTTGTGCTTCATGGTTACAATGTGGATGCTGGAGCTTGTTTGGAGTCAAGGCAGGAAGAGAGGGGAAGAGCCAAGGGCATCGATACTGTTCATCAGGAAAGCAAAACTTTCCAAGGACACCTGGGTGACTCAGTCGGTTGGGTGTCTGCCTTCGGCTCAGATCATGATACCAGGGTCCTGGGATCAGGGTCCTGGGTCGGGCTCCCTGCTCAGTGGGAAGCCTGCTTCTCCCTCTGCCTGACGCTCCCCCTGCTTGTTTATTCTCGCTCTCTCTCTGACAAATAAATAAATAAAATCTTTAAAAAAATTAAAAAAAAAAAAAAAACCCACAGCAGATGTCTGTAGAGTCTTGTTGTCCAGACTCCTCTCAGTGTGCAGGAAGGTGGGGGGTCAAGAAGAGGATTGATTAACTCCTTTGGGTCAACCATGAGCTGGCCCCACAGATTGGCTCATTGCTGCCCTCTACAGGACTGGGGGTCTCTAGGCAAGGCCAAGGGGGGGGGGCGGTGGCCGTCCTTTAGGTAAACTGCAGCGTCACCATGGTAACGTGACAACTTGCTGAAGAACTGCCCAGTCACAGTATCATTAAATGGCTGATCCTAGCTGAGAGCAGAGAGTAGACACAAGGCAGAAGTTCTCTAAGACTTGACTAACGGTTTTTGGCCAGACTATGATTTGGAGGGAGTCAGGTCTCAGAGTATTTGGCTGAATTGTATAAAACCTTACAGTGATACTGGGTGCACTGGATTGAAGTGGGAGGCCGCCCTCCCTTCTTTTTTCTTCCCAAGCGTGGGTGGGGTGGGGGAGGGGCTGGATACCGTCTAAGGTTCCCTCTTAACCTGAGTGTTTCTGTGAACTCTGGATTCCAGGTGAACATGATGACCTTGGCAGAGCACATCATCGAAGCCACACCTGATCGAATCAAGCAGGAGAGTTTTGTGCCCACGGAGCCCTCGGCGTTGGAAAGAGCGGACACTACCACCATCAGCAGTACCATGAGCTGGCTGGCCAGGTACCTAGCCGATGTCGATCGTCTGCCGAGCGCTGCCCAGATCAGGTCAGTGGAAGACCGTGGCTCACTGACCGCCGTAAATGCCTGGGCTCAGTGGGAGGCGTGGGAGGCTAATTAGAGCTGATGAATGCTGTGTAATAGGAGACCTCGGGAAGGAAACACTGGGACAAGTTCCTTCACCACCTTCAGGTCCCTGCTCACGTCCTCACCTCTTCTGTGACTTTTCTCCCCTTGTAGCACATGTGAGGTCACGTCCCGTGATGTTTCCTTCCCAATTCACCTGAAGCTTCACGAGGGCCGGGCAGCGTCTTCAGTGGGTTTAGTATTTAGCATAGCGCTAAATTCATAATAGGTACTCGGTAGGAACTTACTACCTGAAGGACAGTTAAAGTACGGGATGTGTTTAGCAACTTACTGGACTGAATGAAGGCATATTCTTAATAGTTCACAGTGGCCCTTGTCTCATTACTCAGCAGTATGTAATGGATCATGCAGGTCAATCACCGGTCTCTCTCCCTTGTGTCTCCTCTTGTTTCAGAAGTGCATATAACGAGCCTCTAACCCCTTCTTCTAATACCAGCTTGAGCCCTGTTGGCTCCCCAGTCAGTGAAATAGCTTTTGAGAAACCCAGCCTTCCCTCAGCAGCAGATTGGTCGGAATTCCTGAGCGCATCTACCAGTGAAAAGGTTGAGAATGAATTTGCTCAGCTGACTCTGTCTGATCACGAGCAAAGAGAACTCTATGAAGCTGCCAGGCTTGTCCAGACCGCTTTCCGGAAATACAAGGTAAAGTGGAACAGAGTCCTGATGTGACATTCATAAGATTGGGGAACACAGAGACGGAAGTCAGAATCATCCAAACTAAAACTTAAGCCTTTTTTTTTTCTTTTTTTGCTGAGTCTGTAGAATTGTTCTTTGGAATTATTATGCCACATGAAATTATTAATAATTTTCAGAAGCTTTAGGGAAATAAAACTGACCAGTAGGGTGTAGTTATCACCATCTCAATTTATTCTTGGTAATGATGACGGATATTTATTATTTAGTTAGTATAGAGGAAGTTGATACCTCTGCCACAGGAATTTATAACCTAAAGCAGGGGTTCTTAAGGGCCTGGGACTGACTGTAGGCAGCCCTGAAATCTTACGCTAAAGCTTGTGTGTGCATTTTTGGTGGGAGAGGGTCTGTGGCCTTCCACAGTTTCTCAAAGGAGTCTTTGACCACCCCGAGAAGGTGTTAAAAGCCAATAATCATCGACCCCAAAGTTAGAGTAGTTGGGGTTATATTGGGAAAGACAATGGAAATCCGGCAGCATGTAAGGGGAAATAGTACAATACCTGATTTGTTAAATACTTGGAAAATGAATATTTTTAGACCTCCTAACATCCAAATATCATAGTTCTATTTAGAAGCAAGAATCACAGATTTATTCTGTAAGTTCATTTTTTCCTAATTTCTCCTTGTAATTAATTACCACTGTATTTTGGTAAACCTGGGGCCTCAGAAAAAGTTATAAATGAGTAGTAATTCTAACTTAAGTCTGAAGAAAGTTGACATTTCTTACACCAAATTGTTATTTCTTACACTAAATTGTGTTTTTCCTTCACTTTACCCTTCAGGGCCGACCCTTGCGGGAGCAGCAGGAAGTGGCCGCCGCTGTCATTCAGCGTTGTTACAGGAAATATAAACAGGTAAACCACAGCTTTGGTCGCAGTAGGAAGTGCAGCTTGTCCAAACAGCAACAGGCCCCTGAGGATCGTAGCATGTGGTCTGGCTAGAGAGCGCTATGTCCAGCTCCTGATTCAAAGACAGACTTTGAATTGCATTGACCAAAAACCAGAGGGAAATGTTCCAGAGCGGGGGGTAAAAAACGAACCAAAAAACCATCTGCAATTAAACTTACCTCACAAAATAATTTCTGTTCAGATTGTTGGCCTTTCAGTATTATGACCTATCTGAGATGTTGGTGTGACACAGAAAGTTATTTGCGTCTGAAGGGAGGCTCTGTGTTCCAGTAATTGTACCTGGAGTAATTGAAGAACTCTAGAGAGTTTGATGTGATCAGAGAAGAGAAATAATGGCAGTTACCTTTGACCCTGAGTTATAGAAATTATCTATTCTCGAGCCACTTTTCCTTTCAGCTTCTTCCCATCCGTTTTCAAATGAAGACTTGGAAAAATCTCTGAAAATCTTAAGACGCCCAGAACATCTTAAACGGCTTTTGCATTCCTTAGTTAAGAGATGCAGGAAGAATAGCTAAGTGTTCTTTCACGCAGTATTACCATTTCCAAAGCACCCTGTCAGGTTACCTAACTGCCATCACCTGGGAAAGGGCACTAAAGTGCATGGGGCCCTGAGGATGTACTAGAGCTTGCAGCCACACCATCTCATCACATCTGCTCCCTACAATTACCGGCGATAAACAATTTTATGTCCCTTTTAAGATGAAGAAGCTGAGGCTCAGAGAAATTAAGACAATATTAGGTTTTCCTAACCACCTGGGTGGTTAGAAAATATAAAAACTTACCTAATTGAGTTTTGACTGGCCCGTATGATGAAGTTCAGGCCTGTCAGTAGATCCCAGAACCTTTCAGTAGACAGTGCTCTAGGTAGGTTTTAAACTTTTACTTAAGGAATAATATATGCTGAGATGTGTAATAGTCATGTGCAAGTGTGGTATTGTGTTCTCTTGTTACGATACAGGGCTCACTTTGATTTCTGATATGGGTCGCCACGTTCTTGAGTTTCTCTCGGGTTAGTGCTACTAGTGAAAGGGGGAGGGCCGGGAGGAGTCTTCAGCTTCTAGCCGGTTGAGTTCACGATCCCAGAGAATGAAGGTTTATTGTGTAAACGCTGGCACCACAGTACCTGGCTCTGTCCTCACGTTATCACAAGCGAGACACATAAGGTTTCAAGTCTGTGATTACAACAGGTATTTATTCCAAAAGATGAGTCTGAGTTTTGGTTTTGGTTTTTAAAACCACCCCCCCAGAGAAGTGTTGTCTACGACCAGAAAAACAGAAGACATGATTTTTTGAAATACTGACAAGTATAAGACAAGTATTTCGGAAGATGGAAGGCATTAACGTAGCCAGATTACTTTACTTTTTTTTTTTTTTTTTTTTCCGGTTGGGAGTTTTATTGGTTCTGGTTTTTAATTTCCTTCTATTCGGCAATCTAACGTTAATCTTGTATTTTCTGTTTCTCCCCAAGCTGACATGGATAGCCTTGAAGGTAATGCCACCCAAGTCCCCTCACAAACCATTCCACCAAAGTCACAAACTTCACACCCATCACCAGCTACAAGAAGGGGCCATTAAGACGGCAGGGTCAGGAAACAGGCGTTACTCCCCTTACCAGGCCACCTAACCACAGTGCATCTCCGGGGGCCACGTGGTTATTCAGTTGGAGTGGGTTTTGGCATTAACAGTCATTGGACATTTTCTTGGCCACGTCAGTCTAAAGAATCCATCCAAGCCGATTCCTGTGAGCCCAGCGAGCCACTCAGTGCATCTCCCTTCCTCCTGGTGTCCCTCACTGTGGCCGGTAGTTTCTGAATGTGCAGTGTGCATGGGCCAGGGGGCTGAAAACCACAGGAGCCCTGTAGGCTACAGCGCCGTCCTAAAAGATTTTTGGGCAAATGAAAATGGAAAGCAGGTCAGACGAGACTAAAGAGGATTCTTGCACAAGGGTCTTGTGTCTTGAACGTTCCGAGAAGTCAGTTCCCTCCCATGACTCCAGTACAGGCAGAGATGACCTTAGGCACAGGGATTTTCTCAGGAGTATTTTTCCCCATGATGGTAAGTTGCCTTCTTGCAAGCCAAGTGCTTCCTTGTGACTTCTTGTCCCCAGAGTCCTATTGTATTTCGTTAGCAGTTTGGACATCGCATTTTTTAAATATAGAGAGCTCTGTATTTTTAGTGCCTAGAGAGGGAAATGGAAGAGAACTCCTTCTCCCGTGCCTTCATCCCTCCCTCGTGCAGTGCTGCGGGCTGGGCGGAGGGCTGCCCGGTCCTGTGACACTTTTCCCGGTTTCATGGCTTCACCCCTGTGTCGGTCTTATGAGTATTAATTTTTTGCAGGTTAAATGTCTTAAAGGTGTCAGCGTTTCATGATAAGCCTTGTATTTGGGACCTTGCAACTCAGAAATGTGTCCTACGGAACTGTAGTTAGGAATCAGCTGCTGACTGCTCTAAGTAGGCTTGTGTGTGGTGGTGATTGGGATGCATAAAAAAGGTTATTTTAAAATGTTTCAAAATCGGATAGTAAATATTAAACTTTGAATTTGTACTTTCTAAATATGCTTTTATTATTCCTAAATGTCTACACATGTTTTGCTATTTTAAAAATGTTTTTTCAAGAAGGGCAAAATATTTGATGTTTGTGGGGAAAAAGCACATTTAAAGCAATACATTGTCTGAAGGCAACCCTTAAACTAATATTTTGCATTTGGGAAAGATAGGTGAAGAGGTTCCTAGTTTGCCTCTTTGGTGATTGAACCCAAGACAGAGACCATGATGATCAAGGAGAAAGAACGGTGTTTCCCTCCTTGCCTTCCCCGGCACGCTCAGAGGACACCCAGATTTGTGGGCTCCTGTTGTTACTGTTCTGCTTATTCTTGTTTCCCTGCAGTATGCACTTTATAAAAAGATGACACAGGCTGCCATCCTAATCCAGAGTAAATTCCGAAGTTACTACGAACAAAAAAAATTTCAGCAGAGCCGGCGTGCTGCCGTGCTGATCCAGAAGTATTACCGGAGTTATAAGAAGTGTGGCAAGAGACGGCAGGCTCGCCGAACAGCCGTCATCGTACAGCAGAAACTCAGGTGGGTTGAGCTGTCACAGGGGCGAAGCTGTCTAGGGAAGAGAGCCTTGGCATCATGGAAGGAATGGCCCTGCCCCGACGTGAGGGGTGACACGCTTGTCACGGGGACTTTCTTGACAGACCACGCTAGATGCTCTGACTGCGTGTAGTGATACCCACGCTGTCAGTCCGTCTTTGTCTGTTTAGCAGCTTCTGTCTCCAAGCCTCCCACCCCCCAGTTATTTTGGTCTCCCCCCCCACCCCGACTTCAGCTGGGGTGGGAATCTGGCAGGACCCAAGTTCCTGCTCAGAGAGGGCACTCCGTTGGGCAGTCTGAATTGTAGTGTCCCTGCGTGCGAGACCTCGGAAGGATAGCTAGAGGCCAGCTAGTCCTTCTTAGCGTGATGGGGACTCTGAGCGCAGTAAGAGAGCCGACAGAAGAAGTTCAGGAGAGTATCAGACTCGGGCGAACCAGCTTCGACCCTGAGAAAGCCTGTGTAAGGCCGGAACGCATTCTTCCAGAAAACAAGCTCACGAAGGGTTGTGAAAGGACAGCCGAGCATCACCGTATGTTGCACTTGGGCCCTGTGTCGCTCACAGCCAGGGGAAGGGGCTGCCACCCCCTCCTTCCTTCCCTGCCGGCACTGCCCAGGCCTGCCCTGCTGTGGGGTTTGCTACCTGAACTGTTTCATTAAAGGCCCTCTGCCACTGCTCCCCCGTTTTCAGTGTGTGCACATCAAGCTTCACGGGACCCTTCTTGTGACGGTGATATTCCGGTTTTTTCAGGAGCAGTTTGCTAACCAAAAAGCAGGACCAAGCTGCTCGAAAAATAATGAGGTTCCTGCGCCGCTGCCGCCACAGGTAACCCTCCTCTTCACCTGGACGTTTGCTCATCGAGAGCCGCACCACAGCCCTAACCCTCCTAACCACGCATGACCGCCTGTGCAGAGCGAGTCCGGCATTCATCAGAGGAAACATCCCGAATCGCTGTAGGGGAGCAGAGCTCTCTAACTAGGGACTGAGCTGCTGCTCTGGGCACCTGGGTACCCGTCTCAGATTACGTGGTAAATAGCAAGCAGTGGAGACTCACGCTAGTGACTTTGTCTTAGTTTGGGTGTGAGGACAGCTTAGCTTTTAATTCCCGTTTGTCTTTAACCTCTTATTTGTATGCCACGTGGCAGCACGCTCTTCACTCCCAGCCCTCCCCGTGCCAGTGTGTGTCCACACAGAGAATAAACAGAGTTCCTGTTCTCAAGGAAGGGCTAGAAAACCACTCCCTCCCTCCCTCCAAGTTCTCTGACCGAATGGCGGGTGCCCTCTGCTGGAGACACGCAGGAAGGGGAACCCGGCTGAGCTGAGAGGTGCATTTTCAACCAGGAGGAAACAGGCTCCTGTGACCGGGGCCTTCCCTGGAGACAGGACAGCTTCCCGCTAACTGGCTAGAGGGGTTTCTCTTTGTTCCCTCAAATTTGAGCTTCCTTTGTGAACACTAGGCTCTTTCCTTAGATTTGGGGGGAGCTGGTGAGATCGTTTGGTTTCTGGATTAGGTTAGCATTCTGGTCTGACATCTGGGCCAGGGGCCTCCTGAGCTGTGTTTGGATGACCCTGTGTGGTGTCGTCGCTGCTTCCCTGCGCATCAGGAGCTGTGCGGTTTACAGAGCCAAACTCTGAAGCAAGCTCTTTGACGTCTCATTTCCTCTTCCTGTTTCATTGTGCCTAAGGCCTGAGTGTCCAGATTCAATTCGATTCCACAGAGGTTCCCTTTTACTTCAGTTTTTCTTACTCCTAAACCTGTCTGCTTGCTAGCTTGGAAACTCTTTTGACTTTGAGACTTAATAGGGGTTAACTGGCCACTTGTACTTTCACTTCTGTTAACAAAAGAATTCTATGATGTTGAAAGGTGCACAGAGCCACACGTTAACAATGATAAAAACTTTTAAAAGAACATTCTCTAGGATGTATTTGGTGTTCTCTAACTAGAATGCTATTTGGAAGAAGCTAATTCGCACCTCCTGAGCCTCAGCAAGCCATTTGCTCTCTACCACGCATGACTGTGGTCTTTGCTCCCGTAATGAGCTAGCCGATGAGATTTCAATGTCGACACTCAACTAGGAAGTCTTGTTAGGAAATGCAGATGAAAACATGAGGCGCCTGTGACATAATCACATTCGTTCTGGCCTTCCCGAGGGCAGTCTCTCTTCGCTCCCACTAGTCCTACCTTTGCCAGCATGAGAGTACTTGCAACCAGATATGGTGGTTGATTTTCTCTGTTCGTGAAACCTCTGGGACTTCCCTAGGCCTTTTTCCAGAGGTTCTTGCATGTGCTCACACTCCTTCCTTTTTCCTCTCCAACCTGCAAAATGAAAAACAAAGGAAGATTCTACCCAGCCCTGTCCAGACTGCAGTTAATGCTTTCCCGGGACATTTTATTTTCAAGAAAATTAGCTTTATATTGCTCTTTCTTAGGCCACTTTGAACAAACCTGAATGTTCACAAATCATGTTTTCCTTGTTTCTCCTAGTCTTCTCCTCAAGCTTTGAAAACACGTATAGGTAGTGTAACCTTAGTCATTATGAGCAAACTGACATGAAGTCCCACTCTCCTTTTCTTTTCTTTCTCGTCCAAAGCTGTGCCCTGTGTTTACACTGGGCGTGTTGAGAGGGTAAGCTACTTAAACAAACATATGTGCATAAAAGGCTACCCCCCCCCCAAGAGTAGACTGGGCAAAGGAATCCTTTCATTCTTGTTTTCAAAGCTCTCTTTTTATAAACTAGTAGAGAAGAAGTTCATGATTACTTTTCTCAGGTTCATATTTTAACTAGTAGTAACCTCTTCAGGGTGGCAAGGTTTGTTATGAGGAGAACATCAGATTATGGACTCTGAATTCCTACTCATTGTTTGGGATGAAATAAAGACCCCAAAGGGGTCTTTTCCTTACTTGCCCTGGAATAGTTCAGAGGTTAGGAAAAATATGCAGGCAAATTTTAATGACCTTTATATGTCGACTGTGTCAGATCCGTAGTCTCTTCCCATCCCTGTATCCTAAAGATCGATAGAACTGAAAGTCCGAGCTCCTCTTTTCCTTACAATGAACATAGCCCTGTTTCCATTCTGTGGTACTAAATATTATTTTAAGAGAAACTGTCATGTGTCCTGTCCCTGAGAAGCATTAAAATAGAAAACCTCATATGACACCCTCTCAGAAAAGGTAGGTAGGTAATGGCTTCAGGAATCAATAAGAAGTGTCCCATTTCTTAAGGATTTTGCTAAGTCATACGACCCCCACATTTTTAGACTTCACGATAAATTGGTGAATTTACTACCTGCTCATTTCACATACCCCGTCACCACTCCTTTCTTTCCAAAAAAGGAACCACTTTATACTCTCTTTTGTTGTTGTTGTAATAAAGCTATGTATAAGGTTTCTGTTGTGACCCTCACATGCTAATAGCTCTTTGGTGTTGTTTTACTGTCTAAAGCCCCCTGGTGGACCATAGGCTGTACAAAAGGGTGAGTTTAGCTGCCTGCTAGCCAGTGTTTACCTTTATCTTCCATTTTCAATATTTTGCTTTTTGCTTGCTTGCATGGGGCTGCAGCCTAGGTATGCCAGTAAGTTTCACATCCATTTTGAATGAAATAAGATAAAATGAAAACTAACCCTAATTACTAACACTGCTACGTGATACAACATGGAAATAGTCACATACAGCAGATGGACAAATGCATGAGTGAGAGAAAGGGAGGCCCTTCTGAAACTGCTGCAGGGCATGCTTAGAAGTTGGGGGAGTTGAAACAAGGCTACACCATAAGAAAACATCCAGCAGGTGGTTCTTTGTGATTCAAATAATTGGCCACAATGAATTCTCTCAACTACTGCTGAGTCCAAATTTCTAAAGCAAGAAAGCGCACCAGGTGATACTGGCTTTTTTTTTTCCTTTTTTTATTTTATTTTTTTAATGAATCCATTTCTTATTTAGAGTTACTATTTCCCCGTTACCCTGTTCCTCTAGTTTCATTTTCTAAATCTCCCTTTCCCTGGTGCCGTGAGGTAAGTCAGCACACGAAGCTGCCCTTTCAGAAGCAATGCAGGACGTTCATTATAACACAGCGAGCAAACTTGACTTCCAGAATTTAACGGCAATGCTGAATAAAGACAACGTGGTGTAAAGTGTCTTAAGTCTGTATATCCTATGTTGCAACGAAGACGGGATGTTCCAATAGAATTTGTATTTTAAAGAAATGATAACGGAGAGGTATCCGGTAGACGCTATTGATGTCCTTGAGATTTTAGAATAGGACGCTGATTTGTAGGTATGCCCAAGAGGCAGAAGTCTCTGTCACATGGGACAATGACATGCCAGAAGTTACAGTAAAGGATTTAGGGTCAGGAAATTGATTTAAAAGCCAGGAATACCACTCACCAAAATCCGATTTGAATGTGGATTAATTTGACAACTTTTGTCCAATAGACTTAAGATGCACTTAAAAAATTAACGCGGGAGTCACCTCTGCCAACTCAACCACATTCAACGCCCTCCCTTCCTAACCCTACAGTAATACTTGAGTCACGTCTAGGATTTCTGAGAAGAGATTATAATTCAAAAAATCTAAAACTTCTAATGTTTCTGGAGCTCATATTTTTCATCCAAGTACATTTATGTGGATGCTGGTATTTTGCTCGTTATATTTTAAGTCAAAGGCCAGCTAACTTTTGCTTAAGAGGCTTTAGTAAGCTAGTAAATACCTTGGGCTCTGTGGGCCGCACGGTCACCGTCACAGCTACTCAGCTCTGCCATCGGAGCGTGCACGTACCCGTAGCTAATACGTCCATGAATGGTTATGGCTAGCGTGCCAATAAAACTTTATTTACACAGATACTCATCGGGCTGAATTTGGCCCGTGGGCTGTAGTTTGCTGACTGATGATGATAGGAGAATTGAGTTTTTATAAGTTCTTCCTAAAACAAGATTCTATCCCTATAGAAGACTCAAAGTCTCACCTGGTTAAAACCATGGATAGTCACTGAAAGAAAATGTATTTTTAAAAAAATGAAGCAGCTACACTCTTCTGTAAATTTAACCAGTTAGTCCTCTTGAGAACTAGGCAGTTGTTTACAGTTGCCCCGTGTAGTAGAGCTGGTTCGGAGACAGTGTTTAAAACATAGAAGTAAAAGGGACACAAATCTCCATTTCTTTCTCTTTCTGTTCCTTCTCACTGTCTGCATACACAGATACTATTTCTTTCCACTTAAAAACACCTCCCAAAGAGCAGATGCATGACCTAGGATTCAATTGAGCTAAAAGTTGTAGTATCTTGCCTGTGCCATTAATACAGTCGCTGCAAGGAACCATCACATTTAGTAAAAATGGTTGCTTATGCACTTTTGAGACTTGTTCGCTTCTGGTATGTCAGTGATCATTTTTAAGAGTACATTTTCCAAAGATGCTCTTCGACACCAGAATCCCTACCTTAGCTTCTTTAGCACCTGCTGCATTCCATCGTAAGCTCCTAAAACTCCTCCCCAGGCGTGGAAGGTTGGAATCCCCAGACACGCCTGCACCTGCAGTCTCCAGGGAGTTGGAGAGAGAGGAGCTGAGCAGCTCAGGTTCATTCTAGAGTGGTACTGTTTCTCTCCCTGTGGCTCTAATTACCAGTAAGATCTCCCTCCCTCTCTGTTCCGTCAGAGAAGCTACAGGGGCCCTTCCGCCAACAGTCCCCAAGTTGAAATGACTCTTGGGAGGCAGAGCATTCTCTGAGGAAAGTTCCTGGAGTTTATGTCAATTCCTGGAGTTTGTGTCAAAGAAGTTAATATACTTATTTTATTAATGTATGAAGTATACCATATTTAAGACATTTAAGCTTAATACATCAAAAGATAATATTTGAAAACTGAAGGAATTAAATTTTGTTGTGCAGCGTTTGTCAGACATTATTGAACCCTGCCTCCTAGATGGATGAAGCAGAAGGCTATCTAGAAAGGCAGGTGATGTCGGTCATCAGAATTAAGGCACAGTAGGCTAATTCCAGGAGCATAGCAATCAGAAAATATCATCGTGTCTTCCAGTTTTTAGTCTTCACTTGGGGAAGGCAAAGAAAAAGCCCCAAATACCCTTCACCACATCAGCTTATTTTCACACAGCCTTCATCCAGGCTTAGCCCCTAGTTTACCCACATAAAATAGAGTTTCCAAATTCTCAAGAACTTTTGCAGGGATTTGTTTTGTCTTGGATACAATAACTGTCCATTTAAAAGAAAACTTCTGTTATGCACAAAGATATTTAAATCAACAGTCTTAATTATTATTTCAGTTAATTTAGGTGTTCTACTACTTTCACAAAAAAATGACTGGAGGATTTCTGAGATTGAAGAAGTCTTTGAGGTGCACATTGCTGAAAACCCTGCTTCCCAGCTGGGCTTCGAGTATATTGAACAGGGTGTTATTTAGGGTCCTAGCAGAAAACCCAGTTACCTCATATGTCAAGAAATAACAAATACCTGAATTACCTGACAGATTCATCCTCCAGGTACTGAAACTAAACAGGGCAATTCCTCTTTTTCTAGCTAGAAAATGGCTTTCCACTTCTATCTTTAAGGTATTTGGGTTTTGTGGGTATTAGGAAGTGTTCTCGCAGATCAGAGAGACTACTCTCTGAAAAGCGATTCCTGGACAAATTCCTTTTTTCCCCTGGGATAATATTTCCGTGAGAGGGCTTTACCACCTAGAACAGGTACGACAGGCACTATCCTAAACAGTGGGAATTCTGGTTTTCCAATAACCTGTTTTTGTAAGTTGCTGGCCTAGTACCTGTGTTCAGTAAAAGTGGGCAAAGCTATCCTACTGGCACGAAAGAACCCTAATTGGAAGAAGAAGAGGTAACACTGTCTGGTCACAAATTTTTAGGCAACAGATTTTCTCTGTATTTGACAACTGGGTTTCCAAACACTTAACTTGGCCAGATGGTGCCAGTTATCTGGGTAAGTAGTGATTTCAGCGCTGACTCTTGAGAGCAGTCCTGTGAAATCTCTTCAGCGGGTCATTATCAAGTTCTGCAGGTTACACTTACACTTTTTGCTTTGTTGTATATACTTTAATCCAAGGGACAATTCTCTTAACGATGCCTGGAAGTGTGCTGCTTAATGGAGAGAAGTAGACAGTGCTCTAGGTCAACCACGGTGACATCGCTTCCTTAGTTGACCCGAGGCATAGTTCCCAAGTGGGGCCCAATATATTTGGTGAGGAGTAGGAATGAATGTGTGGGATGTGTCATCACGGATGTAATTCAAATATCCAAAGTAATTTTGTCTTACTTGCCTCTTTTAGGAAATGAATATTTTTGGAACACAGTGGTGTGTGTTAAGTTGCAGACAACATGCTCTGTGTCATTCTTATTGGGCCTCTCTGTCTTTTTTGTTTTGCAATCCAAATGAGATTTCTGGAAAATGGCAAGATCTCTCTTTTCCCAAATTCCCCACAAGCTATTGCAGCTCTCAGAGCAACAGGTAACTAATCAGAAAGCCGCATCTGGCTGCCCTGTATATTTTTGACGTCCAGCATTGCAAGAATATACCTGCTAAAATCCACTGACTCATGAAACATTTCTCTGGCTGAGCGTTCCTGAGTAGATGTAATGAAACAGCTTTGCCTTATGCTTTACCCATGGAGCCATTGTTTGCTACAAGTTTCGGAAGCAGGCCTACTTCATTTATTCATGAATTATCATTGGACGTCTGACGGAAATAAACCCTGTGGGCTTTTGCTGGCTTTCAGTGCTGTTGCTTACTACATCACTTCAGTACATTAGAATGCAACATTCGTTTTTTTGTTGTTGTTGTTTTTTCTTTGGTTTTGTTTTTTGTTTGGGGGGTTGGTTTTTGGGGAGTCTGGGGGGTTTTTTGTTTTGTTTTTATTTTTTTTTGTTTTGTTTTGTTTTTCTTGTTGTTGAGACTACAGCAGTATCCCAAAGTGGCGATCATTTTCAGCCTAGAATGCTTGGGCAAATCCAGGATTTGTCTCCAATTTTTATAGTTGAATGGTCACAGGTCAAAGTCTTGCTCCCCTAATTACCTCAACTCCAAGTCAGTCGTAGGAGTACTGTTTTCCAAGGTCCTTTCAGGAGGCTGAGAACTGTGCTCCTTGCAGCTCTCCGTACGGTAGTGAGAGCCTTGTAGCTGCAGAAGCTGTAGTCTCTGTCCCAGTTAATTGTCTGTCCCGTCCCACGGAAGGCTGCTGTGCCTGTCTTCTGCATGGGGAAGTTCAGAAGCAAGCGTAATCATAAGGGGGTTTGTTTTTAGATGACCAGGACATTCTTAGGTTAGGTTCTTTATTGGCCCTGAATGAATCTCGCAGGTATAATTCCTTTAGAGAACCCAAACCTCAGGAACCGTTAGCTGCATGTAGATAGCACATACCACGCAACAGAAGTTTATTGAACATCTGTATTCTAAGCTCTATAAATACAGTGACTGGATTTTCAAGCATAATTCCAACTTCAAAAATTCTGGTCTCTATTTACCAAGTTGTGTGCTGAAAAAAATAGGCTCATAATGCAGGTAGTATCGATGACCCCGGTTCACTTAGTTGATGTTGGTTTTGGACTATAAAATTGAATTTTTTTTTCTCCATTGAATTTTTCAGTTGGGTGTTTTGTGTCATGTGAATGCAACATTTGTGAGACGTGTAGTAGTAACAGATGGATAGAAAAACATCTTATAAACTTTTTTTTTTTTTTTTGGAGAATGACGAGCAGGAATAATTATTACAGAAGAAGTGTACTTCTTGTAGCACATTTTGGAAATATAAGTAAGCCAGGAGAAAAGCCCAGAGGTAATAGCTAAACTTTTATGACCCTTCTCGTGGCAGATGTTATGTGTAGTTAACACGTGCCTTTTAGTGGTTATTCATGTCCTGACAGAGACAAGGCAACAACAAATTTCTGTAACTATTGGAAACATCCGTTTTTTAAGATTTGCTAACAAAAATTTGAGTATCAAATGTTCTAAATTACTTCAGTGATATAGTTAATTGTTGTGTGTTTCTATAGAGGCAATAGATCATTCAAACATTACTTTTTGTCCAGTTGACATTTGACTTAAAACAAAATAAAATTAAAAATTAGGTACCTCTAGTCTATCCTAATAATCTGCCCTCAAGTAATTTAGAACTCCATTTATGACTTCAGTAGGGCAGATTGTAAAACTCTCCCAATTTCATCTAAACGTTGAGAGGTAAATTGACATCCATGTAGTCTGCCAATTGGACATTGGAGGAGGATAAAAATCTTCCCTTTCCTTGATTCTTATTCCCACTATTTTCAGATCTCAGGTCCATTTTATAAAATTGATAAGTGCATTTTAAGTGGAGGAATGTTTGTTCTCCCAAACACCATAGTAAAATCAACATAAGGTCTCATTAAGGGACAGTGTCTCAGAGTTGAGGAAATGTAATTGTTAGGAATATAGGTGTTAGTTGTTAGAGTTTTCAAAAATGTATGCCTCTCATGCCATGGAGATTTTCCAAATGCCTTCGGAAAAACCGATACAGTAACAGTTTTTTTTCCTCATTGTTTTGTCCTCCTGAGGTATGTTGGAGGCAGCAGGGTGGAGGGTGAAGTCAGACAGGCCCGGGCTCAAATCCCCACTCTGCCACTTGTTAACTGAATTATTTGAGGCAGGTTGCTTCATTGCTATAAATCTCAGGTTCTGCATTTACAAAGTGGAGAGAATGGGGATGTGTTGGGAGGACTAAACGAGGTAACAGATACTAAGCCTGTATGGCCATTGGATCAGAAGCCTTCTCTTCCTCTTCCCTAATTCCTCCTTGAACATCTTTCTGTTAAAAAAAAA
The DNA here is from genome assembly GCF_004348235.1 of Phoca vitulina. Taxonomy (NCBI): domain Eukaryota; kingdom Metazoa; phylum Chordata; class Mammalia; order Carnivora; family Phocidae; genus Phoca; species Phoca vitulina. The sequence continues at coordinate 95,566,266 of NW_022589705.1, read as the reverse complement.
AAACAAAAAAAAAACAACTATGCCATTGAAGCCATTCGGGTATCATTTATCATGCTAACGTACTGTAAAAACCTCGTCCTGAAACTGAGAACTAAGTTCTCCACCATAGCTCAGGAGTGATGAAAGCCTAGAAATCATGTCGGAGATCAGGGCGTCTCCTTTTTCCAGTGTAGACGATCGTAGTCATCTCTGTGTGTGGACATGCATCTCTCCTTAACCTAGAGCCATGCGAGGCTATCGCTAGTTTATAGCAGAGTATTTACATGGTGACTTTGAAACCTCATGAAAACTTAGTTGACTTTTTAATTAGTTTCAAAAGAAATTGAAAAAAAAAAAAAAAAACCCTGTAAAAACAAATGTGACCATTTTAACTAAAAGAAAAACGTTTAAGGTTTACCCACTATGACCAGCTGATTACAGCTTCTTTGGTATGAGACTGTATGAAACATTTCTGGCTTATAATTCACTCTCCTTTTTCTTTCATCTCAATGATGAACTTAATCTTTTTAAAGCGTTCCTCTTCACTCTAGAAAAACTGTGGGTGGATATCTGTGTTTATGCTGTCAGATTTTGAGTTCAGAATTCTTCAGATTCTAGAAATCTCATCAGTGATGGAGTCACTCTTGCATATCTGTGAATGAGTTCTGTACTGGTGCAGAAATAAAATGTCGCATTTGAAGGAGCATGCACATTTTGCGGTGATTCAGCAACTGGGTCTGCACAAGTACAGATATTTTGCATGCCCGGAAGTAAAGGTGGCATCAATGCATGCCTTGCATTTTTCCAGCCAAAGGGCTGTTAGTATAGATATTGCATGTTTAAAAATTGAACACACAATATAGCATGTTTCAATTTTTAAAAAGCCATTTATTTATCAAGTATGCATGTCCAAAATTAGGGACCTATAATGATGCACAATTCTGTACTGTAATACGATCCAAATTACTCTAAAACTTAATCCATGGTATATTTAATTATAAAATTTAAAACTAAATAATACCTGGATCCAGTTATGAACAGAGCAATGTGTTCTAAATGTACCTGTTAAGGAAGGATTTCAGCAGTTTTGAAGATACAGTGTTGATCAAGCTGGACCTGGTGTATTTAGTAAATAAGTCAGGCAAATAAGCAAGTTTTCAAACATAATTCTTTCCAGTATTAATGATAAAATAATAAAGCTTTTTTTCTGAAAGAGAGCAACTACTCTTTGAAGAGATTGTAGCAACGTTGCAGAATACTCAGAAATGATTCTGCTTGGAGGTGGTAAATTTCCTTAAAAATTGCTATAATAGCGTATGTGCCAGGCCTTTGAATCCCAGCCTGTGTAATATTAGCAACTTCCTACTACTTTTCAAAATGTTTTCTTCCCCCTGAGTGTTAACAAGAATCTTAGAAAGTAAAGTGGCATTTGTTTTAGAATAGAATTTAAATTGACTGGTATCACTTAAGATAACAGCAGAAACCTTATCCTTAGAGAATCAAAAAACTGTGTTTGGGGGATTACTGACCTCTGTGAGAAAAACAGATGAGACCTTTTCTTGTTGCACTGTTGAGGTGTAGGGTATACGTGTCCCGAGAAACTGCCGCTTCTGTTTGCCTAAACCCATTCTCCCACCCCCATTTTGGGAAACAAATGTTATTATACGGTATGCAGAGCTACACGCTGTCTGCCTTGCACCACACATGCTGCCTTCAGGACTTAGACCCTGAAGCCACACTCGCATTTGATCATTTTGCTATTAAGGCAAGATCTTCATTATTTGTCACTAAAAGGAAATAATCTAGCTTACAACCCCTTCCCTGGCACTCCACCTACATCAGGTGGCCATATGCAAAACCCAAGACAAAGTTTTATATTGAAAACTATAGACCGGAGGGGATCATTAACACGTAATTTGCTGATGTGAACTTTCCATGACTCTGTTGATAACAATTTCATTTAAATGTGTTTGCTACAACATGCTGGATAAATAGCACAAAGTGTACCTGCTTGGTACGCACCCCGTTGCTGTCCATCTGGGAGCACTAGGGGAAGTGACCTGAACATCTTGTAGAGTTACAATGTGGAATGGGAGGAAGGTAAGGAATAACGAAAATCAGAAAGACCCCACAGTACCGCGAGCGCAGTAGTCGAGCGGTGCAGGCGTCCGATCGGCTTCAAGATACCGACGGTCTTGAGCCTGTGAGCAAAGCAGTTCAGTCCCTGGGTGTGTCAGACGCGAAGTAAGTGTGTGTGCAGTTTCCCTAACTTGCCTCCTGTGGGATTGCCGGCCATTAATGGTGGTCCTACCAGGAAAAGGAAAGCTAGGTGAACAGTTAACTCTTCCTAAGATGAACACGTTGCTGTCACACGTGACTTAATGCTGTAGACTTCGGTTTTGCTTTGTGTTAGGAGCACTCGCTGCAGAGTAGAGTTTCAGGAAGGGTCATGTCTTCCTCCTGGAATATTTCCCCCAGTAGTGTAGCAGGAGTTTCTTTTGCCATCAGTGTTCCCAAGGGTTTTGTCTTGGTTTTTCACTTCAGAGGGAATGGCAATGGCCTTCCCCTCACCTGGCCACGGTTTCACTATATAGCTATCACCTGGTGTTCTGTTCTGTTTCTCTTCCAGAGTGAAAGAGTTGAGAAAGGCCAAGGAACTTGAAGACATACAGCAGCATCCCTTAGCAATGTGACATTGCTTTTCAGACTGTTTTCATTTCTGTTTTTAGCAGAGACAGCAACGACACGCACACGCACGCACACACACACACATGCACACACACACAATCCCTCTGCAGTTTTGGGGAGATCAGCTGCAGGATTTTAACAGGAATGTGTTGGTCATTGCATCTGCACTTTCATGGACAACTTTTAATTTGATCAGCAAGACATCTTGGAACTCAATCTTCTGTTGGATCATGGGAAAACAAGACACCACGAGGAATTGAAAGAGGCTTCCTCTTCTTAGGAAGAAGCCAGTTTCCTTCTCATATAGGGCTGTATTCAAACATCGTGTGGAACTGTACAAATATTTATACCAAAAATATAGACAAGCAAAGGTGGGGATGCACTAGCAACAAAAGAGAATGCTGCTCCTGCACCTGTCAGTTACTTCCAAGAAGCTGAATCTTTGGGATTGATTCTCAGTGGAGGGCTTAGATCATACAAATCTTTATTGGGTCCGTGTGTTCTCATTTCCTTCACTGATCTTATTTTATTTTAATTTGTGTTTGTTTTAATCTCTACAGCACACTTAATGCAACTTTTAAAATCTGCAGGTTTTTAATGTCTTGTGGAAATTTGCAGAGGGGCGGGTGTGTGGTAAACGGGTAATGCATGGGAACTAATGAGAAACAGCTTACAGAGTTTAAATTTATTTTCTTGTCCCCACCACCTCCCAAGAACCTGCGAGTATAGTGATCATCTTGTCCCTTTTGTCATGCTCAGCACTTTAATTTTTGGGCCTTACTTTCATGTGCAATGAGATTTACTTAGAGAATTGGTACAGCATGGAGCCTTTTTTAGTAACCTTGGAAACTGTAGTCATTCTAAGGAATCATAAACCTTGCCTGGACATTTGCCACCTAAAAGATCAGTGTGGTGCTGCGTTCTGGCCAGTAAATTCCATATTTTTGGCTATAATCTCATCCAAACTGAGCAGTTTCTGTGTATATATAGAAGGTAGAAACGGAAAGTGAGAAAATATTTGAAAGGGATTATATTAATTGCTAAATATTTTATTCACAAAGGTCAATAACATGGCAAGATAAAATTATTTGTATAGTTTTGTCTGAACGAGCGAGAAAAAATGTGGATGTATTGTTTGTATATATTGTATATATTAAAACAAAGAGATATGTGCATGAAATCAAGAAAAAAGAAATGAACAAAAGCAAAGCATTAGTGGCTATGGTCTGTAAAATGAAACAAAAAAAACTTTATTTCACTATAAGAGTACTTTATTTTAAATGTTCTTTAGAAGAACATTTTGCTAAAGCATGACTAAACTGCAAAAAACAAAAAACAAAAAAAAAAGAGCTACTGTATTTAGACTTAGGATAAAAGGCAGAGTAACATTACTTAAAAAAAAAAAAAGGATATGTTTACATTTAATTTTGGCTACCAGGAGTTTATTTTATTTAATTTAAAATTTTTTTGCCAACGGTGCCAAGTAATGTGAATGCTAATATTGCTTAAGAAAATTAAGTTACTTTTGCTAAACAGATAATCATAAGATGAATCCGTATATAGCTTAACACCATCCACTCACTCCAACAAAGAACACTTAGAACGATCAAAACCTGACAAAAGAAATAGTATGAAAAGTAGGAAAACGTCTCACGTTTTTCATATCTCCTGCTGGAAATCAGAAAATATATCAAAAATTGCACAAAAATAACTAAAAATTTAAAAGATGCAAACTGGTCTCGTAGGGTTGTCGTGGTCTATTACTCTTTCCATACGATGAGGAGCCAAAGAAATCTGATGCTTTTAAAAATTAAACTACTAACGTTAAATTGAGAGAATAAAGTTCGCATTTGCTGATGCCAGTTTAAAATTCCCAGGTAAAGTTTCAGGATCAGTTGGTGTAAAGCTGAGATAACAGTTTTGTTTTGTTTTTTTCTTGGTTCTGGCTGCCAACTGTAAGTTAAAACTCAAGGCTCGTTGTGAAGCCTAAAAATATTCACAAATAAGCTTTTAAACTGGTGTCTTTAGAAGGAAGGTAGATACAAAAAGATTGTGGTAAAAACTGGGGTCAGTGCTCTTGGTGCCTTTTCTATAATTGTACTTGTTTTTTAATTACTTCCTTTCACTGCCAACCTCGGATTACTGTACAGTATACGTCTTACCGCTTGTGATCAGCTTTGACAAGTGACGGCCCCACAACCAGTAGCCACCTGTACATTTGTAAACTGACCTGGCTCGATTTTGTTTTTAAATGTGTCGGTTATGTTGCAGCTGTTGCCCCTCCCCCCCCCCCCCGAAATGCCTATTATTTTACCCAATTTGACCTGTAGGAGGACACTGAGTAATTTACAAACACACAAATGTATGGTAAATGGGAATAGGAAGGTGAAAGCCAGCTCTTTCAGGATATCCCATATTAGTACTGAATTTAGATACGTTTATTCCATTTATTATGGTACAAATAACTGATCTTTTGACAAGAGTAATGACCTCAGTGGATTTGCGTTAACCCTCACATTAAGTTACTCATTTATTTTTTTTTTTTAATGTCTCCCATGCTACATTATTAGCCAAGTAAGTTAGAAACTTCTGGAAGATAAAGACTTAACATAGAATTAGGAGGGTTCTTACGGAGGGGATAGGAAGTAGGTTCAGAACCTACCCGTGTAGCCTACCAGTACAACTGAATCCTAGGTGAGGTACGAATGCACTTCCACTGAAACGACGCATTTCTGACCGCTTTTCCTTGGTTGTGAATCTTAATTTTGAATATAAGACGATAGGTAAGCGCAGCTTTCTTGGATAATCTGAATTCCCAAGTGCCAGGAGTAGGACTTCATTATAAAATTAATAGCTAATCTTATTCTGTCTCCTGAAGATTTAATTGCTATTCTTGTTACCCATTTGAAATCAGCTGTACTGTGTGAACGAAATAAAGACAATAACTCGAACCCCTCTCTGGCTGCACGGTCGCTTATGGCAGTTCCACACAGTAGTTGGCGCCCAATGGGGGGTCCCTGAGACTTGCATGTAAAACTAGTCTAGATGTCTTCTTTTTTGTAAGTTTTATTTTTGTAATTGTGCATGTGAAGCATCATTGAATCAATGGATCTGTTGAAGAACTCAGCTGCTGGAAACCATGCAAAATGTTTTGAATTGCCCTTAAAATATGGAAAATGTTTTCTGAATGCTTTATATTCTTTCTGCTGTAAATTAAAAATGAAGAAAATTTCCCCATACTCTGTGTGTGCTTTGCTTTAACTTTACCTGATACTGAAATCCAGGGTGACTGGCCTGTTTCAAACCCAGATGAGAGCATCTCATGTATCTCCTTAGATCTAGAGACAGTGTTTGGCATCGACTGTTACAGAGCCTCAGACATGCCCATAAAAGAAAAATGTCTTCGTAAGCCACTGCCCCTAGAACCCTTGCTTCTCAATGGTCTTCTCAGGCACCTCTCAACATACCAGTTACTTGAAACATAAAGACACTGATCTAAATTCACCACTGCCGCTAAAATCCTCTGCTGTTTTTGAAAAGGCATTTTCCAACTGACTACTAATATCCATCTTCTTTTCTGAGAATTCTGTCATCATCTCCTTTCCTTTCACTGCAGTGTCATCTTGTCTCCCTGGTAGTCCCTCTTCCACGGGGTCCCGTGTGGATGTTCCTGCCAGACCAAGTCCGCAAGGTATCGCCCAACTCCACCAGGCCCCAGTGATTTCTAGAGCCCACTGCATTTAAATGACATTCTCCTTGCTTGTTTAGCCTCACTCTTTATTCTGTCTTATTTTCACCTGTACCCCAACCTGCCCCTTCCGGTTGGGCGGTGCAAACCATGTCCATTCCCACTGCTGTCTGTGGTCATGTTTGTTCATCCCTTGCCTGGAGAGTTCTCTTCTTATCTACTTACCCAACTCAAATCCCACCTCCTCTGTGACACTCTTGTTTATTCTAATACACACTGACCTTTCCCTTTTCAAATTATTACATTGACAGTCGGAAAAGACAGTTCGGTATTTAAGTATTTTAGTTTCCATTTCTCATCTCACCTGCCGGTTGACCTGGCAGTGTTTTTGCAGTGTTGCTTTTTTGTTTTGTTTTTTTAAGGCAGGCGTTGTCTACGTTGGTAGGATACTTCCAGTAACAACTTTAAATACATTGCAGAGTAACTCACTGCATTTGGACTTGTGCCTCCGCCTACAGCCGACCAGAAGTTGCGGACCTACTCTGTGCCGGGGCCCGGGAATATAGAAACACAGAAACTAACGCAGCTCCTCATGGCCAGGCTCCCGTAAACAGATTGTAGTACGGTCTGTGCAGTGACAAATACTTGAGTCACAAACGAGCACACGAAGAGAGGGAGTCTAACCCTATCAGCGCCTGTGATAAATACCCCAAAGGGACTTCCGATCTCATTTTAACAAGTTTCCCTGAGAAACGTGGGGTCCCCAGGACCACTGGGTTAACGCGGGACTGCAAGCAGAAGCACACCGTCAGTCTCCAGTACTGTCACGGCCAGGGAAATGGCTCCCGGGCCCAGAATAATGCACCACGCCCCCGACCCAATTTACCTACACAGTCCCCTTACAGCGCCTAATGCGCCACATGCCCCTGCGTCGCACGGGCGGCGGCTGGCAGAGCGCGCCCGGCGCAGTCAACTCGCGCGGGACCGGCCCGCGCTCTCGGGTGGCCCCGCCCCGCCGAGCCCCGCCCCCTTCCGGCGCGCCCCTCCGCGGCCGCGCCCGGCGACGTCATCTGCCCCGCGCCGCCGCCCCGCCCAGCTCCCGGCCTTCGGTCCCGCTGCGCCGCTGTGCTGACCGTCGCCCGCCGTCGCCAAAATGTGAGTGACGCGGCGAGACGCGGGGCGGCCTCGGACTTCGGGGGGCGATGGCCCGCGGCTGGGGCCCTCCCCCGGCTCGGTTCCCCCTCCCCCCCCCGGCAGCCGCTCGGACGCGGGCCTGCGCGGTGGCTCCCGAGGGCCAGGGGTAGGCGGTGGCCCCGAGGGTGCGGGCTGCAGGCAGGCCGAGCCAGCCCCGCGGCGCAGCTCGCAGCCCCGCGGCTGTCGGGCGATCGCGGAAGAGGCGGGGGCGGGGCGGCCGGGGGCTTCCCGGAGCTAGGAAACGCCCCCTCCTTCCCCTGACCCTACCTGGACCCCACCCCTTCTCCGCTCCCCTTAACCTCAGCCCGAGGCTCCCGAGAGGAGCGGTGGCCACTGCCCTAGACTTGGAGCGCCCGTTCGCCGCCTGGTGCTGGGCTGGGCTGGGCTGGGCTCCGGAAGTTGCAAGGGAAAGGCCCTCGGCCCTGTGTAGAGCGGACTCAGGAGCAGAGCTTGGACCTTCCCTCTTTAAGCAGAAGCCGTCTTGTAGTGGCCCTTAAAAACTTGGAGTTTTCCATGGTAACATTCAGAGAAAACTGTCAAGAGTCACAAGGACCCTCTGGCCCCTCCAGCCTGTCCATCGCTCACCTACAGAGGAGGAAGGAATGGGTGCTTCCCCCGGTTTCCTTCTAGGAGCTAGGGTCACCACTCTGGAGTGTACCTGCTGAGGCTGCTGTGCCAGGAAGTCAGTGGTTAAGGTCTAGATCCGTGGAACCATATGGGACCTGGTCTAAAGACAGGCTCCACTGCAACCAGCCGTGTTGACTTTCTAAACCCCACTTTACACTTCTGTAAAATGAGGTTGATAGTAGTACCCCCTTCAAAGACTTACAAGGATTAAATGAGAAAATGTACCAGTACGTGGTCCTTCACTACTATCAGAGAATAAAAATAAAGTGTTAAGGGCAGGCATGGGACCTGCTACATCCCTGGTCTTTGACACATGGTAGGTATGAAAGAACTTGAATCAGTGGATGCATCAGTAGCTGTTGTGTACAAGACACATAGTAGGTGCTGTCTTGGATACAGGGAAGGAACTTCGTAGACACAGGAGCTTGTAAGGCAAGACCTTACAGGTGACCCTTGAACAACATGGGTGTGAACTGTGCGGGTCCACTTACACGTGGGTTTTTTCTGATAAATACAGGACTGTAAATGTATTTTCTCTGTCTTGTGATTTTCTTAACGTTTTTTCTCTAGCTTACTTCATTGTAATAACATGGTGTATAATACATATAACATACAAGTATGTGTAAATTGACTGTTTATGTTATTGATAAGGCCTCTGGTCAACAGTAGGCTATTAGTAGTTACATTTTTGGAGGACTCAAAAGTTATATGCAGATTTTCAGTTGTGGGGAAGGGAAAGGGGTTAGCACCCCCAAACCCCACCTTGTTCAAGGGCCAAATGTGTGTGTGAAAAATCAAAGCGTGGCCAACCAAGTAATGGAAGCAATAAGGACTTCAGAGCCACAGTGGTCAAGGAGGATCTGCCTGTGGGGAAATAGGCATTCAGTGAGGATTTGAAGAGGAGTACCTTTTAAGAGAGGAAGCACTGCTTCATCTCACCTTTCCCACTCATGCCACCCCTCCTCCCTGTATCTTGATGTTCCTGACCCTGTTTCTGTGAATTAATATATTTCTCCTTACTGGAAAAGTGGCATTCTGTAATCACTCGTAACTATGAAAACAATTCTTGCCACAATGAGAGATCAGAAGAGTACTGAGTGCATTTAAGTAGATGTGTGCCTTTAAACAATAAAAAATTGGGAGGTAGAGTTTCTCTCTCTTAGGATCCCTGATCTGAAGATCAGGTGCTTCAGCGATGCAAAGTAGAGCTTACTAAACCTTCACTTTAGACTCTGGTCACTTTTCACATATGGATGAATCTTGGAAATTATAGAAGAATTGGAAGAAACGTCATTAGAACCTTTGTTCATTACTGTAGGAAGGATTTCTTTTTCTGCTTTAGTTCTGAAACTTCTAACAGCAAGGCCTTGGAATAACGTCTTCATACTTTCAGAAACGTATTTGGAATCAGAATTTACTCATGCTTGTGCCTTTCCGCGTTTCAGGTCTACAAGTGCACCTGCAGGTTCAAGTGCTGCCTCTGGCAGCAACCGAAGACTTCAGCAGACACAAAATCAAGTAGATGAGGTACTGCTCTCAAATATTGAAAACAGTGAATTTTGAACCAACATGGGAACACTCTGGGAAGAATTCTATTTAGAAAAAGTATCATAAAAGCATGAGTATAAAGGAAATTTTGACTGTTTCATAATAACAAATGAGCTAAGCTCTGAGAAGGCAGTCTCCAGGTGTCATGCTTGTTTTCCTGTGACCAAATCTTGTATCTTAACCACAGACACTCCTCCTGAGAACATCTCTCCAAGAACCACTTTATAAGATACAGTTTGCCACAATTAAAAAAAAAATGGAAAAGAAAAAAAAAGAACCACTTTACTAAATAGGGTAATAGAGTTTTAAGGATTAGGTCTATAGATTGTTCAAGCCAAGACCAGTCGCTCTGACCAGATTTTTCATCAAAATGCTTCCTCCAGTAGCCTGACATACTGGTTACCAGGCTTGAGGAAGCCTCTAGAACTCCGTTCCAATTGTTGCCCATTCACGTACCAAAGGCAGATGCTGGCAAACTGCTCTAGCCCAACAAATCGAAATTTGTGGAATTCTTGAGTAAGAGGACCCTCACAGCATCTTGTCCTGCTCTGGATATGCAGACCCACAGTGGAAGACTGAGAAATTCAGACTAGTATTCTGTAGCCCAAAGAGCGGTCAGTGTCCAGCAAAGACATCTTGGTCTTTCTGCACTGAGCTGCTTTAAAAAGCAGTTAAACTTAGGTTAGATTGCATTATTAAATCATTTGGTAATATTTTGGTCTGATGGTTTTGTTTATGAACTGAATTCTGAAAATTTTACATTTCCATGGTAAGAAACCCATTCTAATTCCATCCTGGATGAAACTTTTGTTTACTTACAAAATCAAACTGGGTCCTTTTTCTTAACCAAAGGAATTTTAAGGAGAGGTGTTTTGTTTTGTTTTGTTTTGTTTTAATTGAGGTGAAATATACGTAACATACAATTAGCCATTAACCAGTGGTTTTCAGTGTATTTACAATGTTGTGCAGCCATTACCTCTGTCTAATTTCACTACTTTAGCACTCCCCCGAAGAACACCCTGGACATGTGTAATCATCACTCCCCGTTCCCCTTTTCTCCCATTCCTGGTAACCTGTAATCGGCTTTCTCTTTCTATAGATTTGCCTGTTCTGGCTGTGTCCTATAAAGGGGATCATGCACCATGTGGCCTTTTGTGTTTGGCTTCTTTCACTCAGCATAATGTTTTCACTGTTCATGTTGTAGCATCTGTCAGTACCCCCTTCCTTTTTATGGCTGAGTGGTGGTCCACGGTGTGTTTGTGTACATAATTCGTTTTTCTTTTCATCTGTGGAGGGGTTTTTGAGTTTCCACCTTTTGACTGTCATGAATAATGCTGCTGCAAACATTCATGGACGAATTTCTGTGTGGACGTATGTTTTTATTTCTCTTGGATATGTATCTAGAAGCAGGAGTGCTGGATTACGTGGTAATTCTGTGTTTCACTTTTTGAGGACCTGCCAAGTGGGTCCACAGTGGCCGGGCCAGCCTTCATTCCCTCCCGCAGTGTCCGGGGTCTCCTGCTTTTCCACATCCTCACTAACACTTGTTAGCTTCTGCTTTCTCTGCGTGTAGCTGCCCTCCTTAGTGAATATGAAGTATTTCATCATGGTTTTGGTTTCCATTTCCTTAATGACCAGTAGTGTCGAATATCTTTTCATGTGCTCGTTGATCATTTGTATACATTCTTTGTAGAAATGTCTATTCAAGTCTGTTGCCTGGCTTTTAATTGGGTAGTTTCTCTCCTCGTTGTTGGGGAGTAAGAGTTCCTTATATATATGTATTCTGGATATTAAACTCTTATTAGATAAATGATTTGCAAATAGTTTCTTCTATTCTATAGATTGTCTTTTCACATCCTTGATAATGTCTTTTGATACACAAAAGGTTTTAATTTTTAAAAAGTTAAATTTATTTTTTCTTTTGTCGTTCTTGATTTGGTGTCAAATCCATGGCCAAATCTGAAGTTTGGAAGATTTGCTCTTATGTTTTCTTCTAAGAGTTTCATAGTTTTTAACTCTTATTCTTAGGTCATTGATCCATTTTGAGTTAATTTTTATATATAGGGTTAGGTGTAAGGGTCCAGTTTCATTCTTTTGCATATGGCTGTCCCGTTGTCCTAGCACCATTTGCTGAAGAGACCATCCTCCTCCTCACTGAATGATCTTGACAGCTTTGTCCAAAAATCAGTTGGCCATAGATGTTGGAGTTGATTTCTGGATCCTCAGTCTGTATGTCTGTCCTTACGCTAGAATCACACTGCTTTGGTTACTGTAGCTTTGTTGTAAGGTTTTGAAATTGGAAAGTCTGAGTCCTCCAACATTTCCTTTTTCAGTATTGTTTTGGCTCTTCAGGCCCCTTGCAATTTCATAAAAATTTAAGGATTGGCTTTTCTGTTTCTGGGGGGGGATGGTAGGGGGAGAAGGCCAGTGGAATTTTAGTAGAGATTGTGTTGAATCTGTATATCTGTACAGTGCTTTGAGACATCTTGCCATCTTAATAACAGTAGGTGTTCCCATCTATGAACATGGAATGTCTTCCTACTTAATTAGGTCTTTAGTTTCTTTCAGCAATGTCTTGTAGTTTTCAGTGCACAAATCTTTCGCCTCCTTGATTCAATTTATCCCCTAGGTATTTTATTCTTTTGGATGCTACTGTGTATGAAATTATTTTTTTAATTTCCTTTTCATTTCTCTTGTATGGGAACATTCTGATTTCTGGGTGTTGGTCTTGTACCCTGAACCTTTACTGAATGTGTTTATTGACTCTAGTAGTGTGTGGATTCTTTAGGATTTTCCATATACGGAATCATCTGCAAATAGAGATCATTTTACTTCTTTCTTTCCAATTTGAATGTCTTTTATTCTTTTCCTTGCCTAATTGCTCTGGCCAGAACTTCCAGTACAGTGTTGAACAGCATTAGTGAAAGTGGGCATCTTTACTTGTTCTTGATCTTAGGGAGAAACTTTCCACATCGAGCATGGATGTTAGTTATGGGTTTTTCCATAAATGCCCTTTATCATGTTAGAGAAATGCCCTTCTATTTCTAATTTGCTGAGTATTTTCATCATGAAAGAGTGAGCCACTCCCTGCTCCCTCTTTTTTAAAAGAAAGTTGTGGCTCAAAGTCATAAAGTGCTGACCTGAAAGAAAATGAGCCCATTTACCTCACTGAGAGTTTTGCTTGTTCTTCCCTTCCTTTATGTGTAACTTGGTGTGATCGCATTCATTCAGGTGGTGGACATCATGAGAGTCAATGTGGACAAGGTGTTGGAAAGAGATCAGAAGCTCTCAGAGTTAGATGATCGTGCAGACGCGCTGCAGGCAGGAGCGTCCCAGTTTGAAACAAGTGCTGCCAAGTTGAAGAGAAAATATTGGTGGAAGAATTGCAAGGTAATTTTCTTTTAACTGGTTTTTACGTTAAGTCACCCTCTGTATTCTCAGAGGGTCAACTAAGGCTATGGGTATTGGAGATGAGTTTGACGGCCCATACGTGGAAAACTGGATGACTCTGAGTCTGAAGCACTGACTGCATGCTCTTTCCTATCCCCTCAGCTAGGAATGCTCCATGACCCGTGGCTGACCTTAAGAAGTATATAGAACAGGAATGTCCAAAATCAGTCACCAACCTAAGCCCCTTCCAACCCTCCACCCCTACCCTGCAAAGCCCTGAACACATACTGGCAGGAGAGGGCTGGGGTTGGTGGTCCGCTGGCCTGTGGTTCAGCGAGTGGCTCCAGCGTCACAGGATAGGGGGGGTGCTTGAAAGCCAGTGCAGAAAGCAGCCCACAAGCAGCGTACCCCAAAGCAGACCTTATACATCTCACGGCCCCCTTACTGGTATACAAGTGACACTTTCTGATACACAGGACAAGCTTAGTAGCCTTGCCTTGTGTGAAGAACTTGTATACACAAGCAAATGCCTTTCCAGGGACCACAAGTCATTTGAACCATTTTCTAAAAAGCAGATAAATAACTTCATGCCATAATTGAGAACAGTAAATTTAGGCCTTAAAGACTACGAATTATTTCAAATTATAGTGCACCTTAACTTCTCGGTCCGTGACTAGAATATCATACTCTTCAGTGAGCACCCTAATGTCTATGTTTGGAAATGTGAAATGGTCTATGTTTTGTCATAGATGTGGGCGATAGGGATTGTCGTTGTGGTCATCATCATCATCATCATCATTGGTGAGTTCTCCTGCCCTAAATTCATTATTCAAGTCTTCTCGGTATGGTCACAGCTGATTTCACATACAAGAACTCAGAATAAAAGTTCCCTCAGAACTGTTAGTTTACTCCAAAGATTTTCATTTTCTTCAGTAAATGTTTTAAATACTTGAGTGTTAGTTCATTAAAATCCAAGGGTTTTTTAAATATAAATGTTGATCCTTTGAAGTTAGAGAAAATGTATTCATTTCCACTGACCCATCTGTTTTCAGTCTGAGTACATTTTCATCTGCTATTTCCTTTTATAAGAAAGAGTATCATCTATTGATGAACATGACTACCTGTTCTCCACCGTGGCTCCATTCCCATCCAGCTGCGTGGCCTTGGGCAAGCAGTTTAACGTCCCTGATCCTCAGTTTCTTCACTTGTAAAGTGGGGATGATAATAGTACCTACCCCTTAATGTTTGCTGTGAGGACACCACTGCTCAACATATAAAAAGTGCATGGGATGGTACCCGGCGCATAGGAGTAATGATAGCTGGGTAAGTAAATGAATCCATACGGACAGGCATGCGTGCACGAAGTATGATTACTGATGTTATTACGGCCGCTACCGTATATGATACTGGAACAGGCCGTTGACGTTTGTAGCCCAGGACCTGGGAACCATTTGCAAAAGCAGTTCTTCCCATCCCTTCTCGACAATGTCCTCAAGCCTTCGACAAAGTGTAGAGAAGCCACTAGTAAGAAGTTGGCCAAATTGAATTGCATATTTAGACTGTGATGTTCACTGTTAACTCTGGGTTTGCAGTGGGAGACTGAACTGTTGTTTCCTCTGCTTGTGTCTCCCCTGCTTGTTAGTGTGGAATGTTTCCCCGTGAAGAACCAGTGCAGCCCCAGCCTGCCGTTCAAGAAAGCTCTTCAAGACATTTGACTTAGAACCTGCTATATTCTCGAGCTCGCCTACTGTTCTGTCTAAACTGATTATTTTCTGTTTGTTACCGTAAAGTTTAATTTCTAGGCAACGTGCCTTTGTAATGTCATAAGCACTCCAAACTTGAAGTGCAGCCGCCCGGCCCACACCTGGCCCGGCGCCTTCACAGATTGCCACGCGGCTGACGGAGAGGATCTCTTAACTTCCCGAGTGTCATCACCTCGAAGTCATGTTGTCTGATGCATTGGTGTTAATTCCAGTTAAGGGAATTTGTTCCAAGTTAGCTCTCCTTGCCGTCTGACATCTTCAGAACCACATTCTAAACCTTTAGGTAATCAGATTTCCAGTTTGTGCCTTCCAGAAAGAACACTACTGCCTAACGCAGATCTGTAACCATAACAGGTTGTGCCTTATTTTGCTATTTTTCTGGTTCCCTAGAAGAGAACTCTCTACTGTTTATAAGCACTACTGACTCTTGCGCTGTATTTAAAATAAGATGTGGATAGAGTTTTGGCTCTTACATTAGATATGAAGATGTTTACTTTCTTGTTACTGTTTTTGTATCACTTGCTAAAAAATATTATTTTAATCAGACATAATAGCCTCTTTAAAACATTTTTATAGAACTATGGCTATGACCAAAGTTTCTATTTTGCCAAAAAGTTGAATGCCCAGTACAGTGTCCTTAAGTCTGTTCCCGACAGATAAATTCAAAAAAGTGACAAATGGAACTTAAGGTGCCCTTCAGAATTAAAATTACAATCTTGTCTGTGAACCCTCTACATCTTAACAGGCCTTTCTTGCCTTTGGAGTGCTGTGGTCAGCGCAGCTCCCCCTCTGATTCAGCATTGCTCCCAGGGGTGAGGGAGGGTTTAAGCTAGACTCTGACCATCTCGTCCCTGGAGACTGAGTTCTACCCAGCAGTTCACAAAATGTCACCTGTGGACTCCAGTAGGTCTCTAATAATTATGTGAGCAACAATTCTGCAGCCTTCGAGTGAGACCATCTGTGAACTGGTCCTTAACTGGCCCAATCCCCATAGACGATAGTCTTTGGGAGTTTGTTTCCTATTTTTATTCATATTCCACTTCCTAAATCTGTCTTCTAAATTATGCTTTCAATTGGGCATTGGGCAGGGGTGGATGACTCTTCTTGGAGGATAACTAACCAGAGACCCTTTCTTTCTTCAGCGTCATAGATTGCACAAGATGCTGCTTTGGAAATAGCTTTGTCATCTGAGAGACTTTATGTGAGATGTGCATCATCAGGGCGGGTGGCTTAAGGATGGGAATTCAGGTAGGCATGCAGACAGGCAAGGAGGCGCTGAGGGACAAATGCAGAGGTATTACTACTCTGGCCCATGGTTACTGGAGGATTCCAAAATTCCTGTTCACATGCTAGCATGGGACTTACAAAGCAACAACAGTTGAGGGGCACCAGGACACGGACTCCCTTTAATACCTGTTCCCCTGGCCTCACTGAGATGCTGCAGTGTTGAAGACACGCCCTGCAGGACGCCCAGCTGTGAGAAGGAAGCAGCGGGGTCAGTGTGGGGCGGGCCATGGGCCCACCCCTCCGCTCAGGGGCTCTGGCCGGGTCTGACTCTGAAACCTTGGTGCTCCCTCCTTGCCTCGTGCCCAGTCCCATGTAACCCGCCGGCTCCTGCATTAACCCAGGGGCACCTTGCTTGTATCTCTGCATTTAGCTGGGAACTTACCCACTATAATGAACTGAATAAACTGTTTATAAACGGAATTCCGGTATCTGTGTTGCTTGTAGAAGAATAGCTGCGCATGTGGCATTCCTTGCTGCTGCCCTTTCACTTAGAAACCCCAAACTCCACTTTCTCTTCTTCTCCCCAGTTCCCTCCCTGAGGACTCATTTCTTAGTCCCCAGCATTTCCCTGTACCCTAGTAAACCCAAGCAAACCCTTCCCCTCGTGAAAAGTATAGATGAATGGGGGGCTGGCTTTCTCACGATTACCAGAATGCTCAGGATCTGGCTTTTGAGTTTCTTAAATATATGTTCTTTAAAGAGTGACATGCAGAGCTGGCCCTGTGTGTGGTAGAATAGTAAGCCGCCTACGTGGCCCACAGGGAAGGCAACGTGGATGGGCGAGAGACTTCTCCAAACATGGCTCTTGTTTTGATTCAGCACATCCTTCCCCTTGAATACACTTCCCTTCTTAATCTACCACGGCTAGGGAACAATATAACAGGGGTGGAAGTAGCCTTTGCTTACAGTTGCGATAAAATGCCGTTTCCTATAGAAATCTGGGAGAGAAGAGGTTGACTTCTTCCATCGCCTTGACCTTGGAGAGGTGGGCACCGCTTTTCTTGTCTGGCATGCTAATGTGTCCTGGCAAAGCACTTAACAGTAGAACTGTGCTGTTTGTTCAGGACCTTTATATAATGAGATCTACATAAATTTTGGTGCCATTTTCAAGATTTTGAAGGAAAATCTACCATAAATGCGCTCTTTTCTGCCTCTCCTGTAAATGTCAGGATTCCTCAGCCAACTGGGTCCTCAGCCAACTTCCCTTTCCATTCTACCCACTCTCCCTGGTCAGTCTTACCTATTCCCATATCTCTAATTGTTAATGTACTGATGATTCCTGGCCTAGTGGATACAGGCCTCTCAAACTCAGCATGGACCAAACAGAAGTAAGCATTCCCCGGCCGCACGCTCCTCTTCCTACCGTTAATAGTGTCTGTTCCAGAAAATGGCACCACCATCCATCCAGTGTCCACGCCAAACAAGTCCACTGGACTTGCTGATATTTTTAGTCACCATACAGATCACTCCAAATGCGCTGGAGTGCTACATAATAAACATTCTCCAAATCTCAACGGCTTAAAGTTATTTCCTCACTCGTGACTCATGTCCAGTGCCAGGCCACGGGAAGGTTCTGTCGTCACTCCTCAGGGAGGGGCTTCCTGTAAACATGTGTTCAGGTTATCAGTGTGACAGGAAGGGAGCATCAGCAATTGGGCACTGGCGCTCAAGGCTTTCGTCTGGAAGTTGGGTTAGGAGCTCTCCTCATGTTTTACTGGCCAAAACAAGTCACGTGACCCCGCCTAACCTCAGAGGTGGCAGGGGACACATGTCACCGGAAGGAGAAATGTGATGTTTGTGAACATCTGCCTTCCTGATGACAACTTTAGTCAAAGAATGGGGCGAATTCCCCTTGACTCAGAAGTATTTTCGAACGAGGTGTGCATCCTACATGATGATTCTATATTTGTATCACTAATAGAATATGTTTTTTGAAGTATGATTTTTTTTTTATTATTCGTTTTGAGTGAGGATTGTTTGTTTAAAATTGACTGAACCGCTTAGTGCATTTAAAAATAGCATCCTTGGGGACGCCTGGCTGGCTCAGTCGGTGGAGCGTGAGACTCTTGATCTCAGGGTGGTGAGTTTGAGCCCTGCGTTGGGTATAGAGATTACTTAAAAAGAAAATCTTTAAAAAAAAAAAAAAAATAGCATCCTTATTTACAACTAAGCTGCTTTTCATACTAGCAGAAGATTCAATTTGTAAAACCACAATTTACTAAATAAACCAATTATGGCATAATTATTAGAAAATGATATTCTTTTCTCATCCTTTAAATAGCAAGCTAAGTGCATTTCAAAATCTTCTACTGGTCTTTATACCGTCAAGACCACGGGCAATCCCGCTAACACAAGGGCTTGCCTTTAGCCCGGGCTCTGGATCCTGAGCCTAACAGAATCCTTCCCTCCAGCCATTCCCTGTTGTCTGCAACTCTCCCCCTGCTTCATCCCCTTCTCCCTCTCTGTTGGATCACCCCATCAGACCCTAATCGTGGTCCCCACAGCCCTCCCTTGGGCAAACAAACACTTGTTCATAGCCCCACACAGCAAAACCCCTCCCCACAGCTCCCCGTGGTCACTGCCTCACAATGCACTTTTCCTCCAGCCAACACTATTGAGACATCTTTAACCAAGGTCACCATCTTGGTGAAGCACCACAGAAATTTCTCTGCCCTTGTCTTACTCTGCGCATCACCAGCATTCGATACAGTTAATAGCTCTCCCCTTGAAATATTTTATCTAGCTTCCAGGACCCAACATTCTTCTGCTTTTCTTTCAACCCCATCTATGGCGCCTTATTCTTCACCAGGCTCTCTGCTTGGCCTCTGAATCTCCATGCCTCTCTCCTCCCCCAGTCTTGGCCTTTGGCCCTTTTCTTTTTCTTTTTTTTTTTTTTTTAATTTTTTTATTGTTATGTTAATCCCCATACATTACATCATTAGTTTTAGATATAGTGTTCCATGATTCATTGTTTGTGCATAACACCCAGTGCTCCATGCAGAACATGCCCTCCTCAATACCCATCACCAGGCTAACCCATCCTCCCACCCCCCTCCCCTCTAGAACCCTCAGTTTGTTTTTCAGAGTCCATCGTCTCTCATGGTTCGTCTACCCCTCCGATTTCCCCCCCTTCATTCTTCCCCTCCTGCTACATTCTTCTTCTTTTTTTCTTTCTTAACATATATTGCATTATTTGTTTCAGAGGTACAGATCTGAGATTCAACAGTCTTGCACAATTCACAGCGCTCACCAGAGCACATACCCTCCCCAGTGTCCATCACCCAGTCACCCCATCCCTCCGACCCCACCCCCCACTCCAGCAACCCTCAGTTTGTTTCCTGAGATTAAGAATTCCTCATATCAGTGAGGTCATATGATACATGTCTTTCTCTGTTTGACTTATTTCGGTCAGCATAATACCGTCCAGTTCCATCCACGTCGTTGCAAATGGCAAGATCTCATTCCTTTTGATCGCTGCATAATATTCCATTGTGTATATATACCACATCTTCTTTATCCATTCATCTGTGGATGGACATCTTGGCTCTTTCCACAGTTTGGCTATTGTGGACATTGCTGCTATAAACATCGGGGTGCACGTACCCTTTCGGATCCCTACTTTTGTATCTTTGGGGTAAATACCCAGTAGTGCAATTGCTGGATCGTATGGTAGCTCTATTTTCAACTTTTTGAGGAACCTCCATACTGTTTTCCAGAGTGGCTGCACCAGCGTGCATTCCCACCAACAGTGTAGGAGGGTTCCCCTTTCTCTGCATCTGTCATTTCCTGACTTGTTAATTTTAGCCATTCTGACTGGTGTGAGGTGATATCTCATTGAGGTTTTGATTTGGATTTCCCTGATGCCGAGCGATATTGAACACTTTTTCATGTGTCTGTTGGCCTTTGGCCCTTTTCTATTTGCATTCTCATGTTGACACCATTTCACCCATGACTGTAATCACCATAGGGACTCTGGCCTCTCCCAAATGTCAGCCGTATCTCCATCCCTGGCCTCTCCCCTACGTCCCAGGCTGGGAGATCCAATCACCCACCTGCATGTGTAATGCACTGCTCAAACATACCGTGTGGGAAACAAGTCTCCATTCTCCCCTCATCAAAACTTACCATCCCCACCTGTCCATCTAAGTTGATGACCCATGACACACAGCACTGCTTACACTAAAGACCCAGGAGTCATCCTTGATCACTCTCTCTTCTTACAACATAAATTCAACTCATCGGCAAGGTTCTGTGCCCCAGATGCATCCCACGTCCAGTCTCCTTTCACCATACTTCCTGGCACCACCCTAGTCCAACCGGTTCTCAGGCCTCTTCTTGTAACTAACAGCCGCCTGTTAACTACTCCCTGTGTAGAAGTCTGGCTGATTCAGATCACTATCTTGCTTAGAATCCTCTCTCCACTTTCCGCTTTTTAGAAAAAAATCCAAATTGCATTCCCTAATTATAATCTGGCCCTTCCTAACTTCCTGATCTTCCCTAACACCATTCCTCCTCCCTCTGTGAATTCTCCAGGCAAAGTAGATGTTCCTTCTGTTCCTTAACAACACACCTGCTCTGTCAGGGCCTCTGCAGGTGCCTTCTGCCCCTTCCATTGGGTCCACCCCCCACACAGACGCACACACTCAGGTTTCAATTCGCCTTCTCAGAGAGGCTTCCCCCATCACCAGGTGGACGTGTCTGTTGCCTCCTTCACCCTCCACCCCCGTCCCAGCTACACTTCATCCTCGTTTCACGTTCCACACAGCAGTCTCCACTTTCGGACCTCTACGCGCTGGCTTGTGTTTTCTGTCTTCATAAAAGGCAGACTCCCTGAATGGCAGGGACTCTTGCCACTGCTCCTTCTCAGGGGCCACAATCATCCCGGCCTAGATCATCCACTCAATAAGTATCTGTCGCATGAACGCAGTTCGACAAAACATAACTTGAGAGGGAGATCTGCCATCATTTGGGAAAAGGAGATGTTTTATCCGATACATGATATGAACAATTGACACACTTCATTCCCCCCCCCTTTCTATACAACTCCTTTCATTCATCCAATAAATACTGAAGGTTTGTCATGTACCAGGCACTGGAGAGGGGAGGAGCTCTGCACTTCGGATGAGTCGACACACAATCTAAAAAACCTTCAGACTTGGTATTTTTAAAAAGGCCTTGGCTACACCTTCCTTTTCTGAAACCGTGTCGTTTACATACACTTGTCTTCCCCCAGCTGCCAAATCAACCTGTAACTTCAGGAAGACCGGGGAAATGTTTAGAGTCCGTCGTCAAAATTCCGCTTCTGAAACCCGGCTTCGATCTTCCCGGGGCTGCTGTGCTGCCGGGGGGCCTCCGAGCCTCAGGAGCTGGCGGGCGCGAGGGCAGGAAGGTTGAGCAAGACGCAAAAACGGAACCCGAGAAGGCGCCGACGAGGCGCTCGGTTGTCCAGTGCTTCTCCCCGCGGCCCGGGACTGGCCCGACCCGCGCCCCAGGGCTGTCCCCCACCCCTGCGCCGCCGGCCCCGGCCACCAGCGCGCCCCGCCGCCGGGTCGCCTGCCCCTCCCGTGGAGGCCGGCCCGCCCCGCCCGGGGCCCGCCCCCTCGTGATTGGCGGCTCGAGCGCCCTATCCCTGCCGCGCTGGCTCCAGCCGCCCCGCGGCCTATTCCCCCATCCACCCTCTCTCCGGCGCCGAGAAGGGGGCGGAGCACTCGACTCGCGCGGCCTTAACTCCAGCCCCTTCCGAGCCCCTCCGCCCCCCGCCTACGCGCCGGCCTGCCGGGATTGGCCGAGCGCCGCCCTCCGCCCGATCCCCGGCGTTATGTAAGGTGCTCCGGTGCCTTCTCCCCGCCCACTCGCCTTCGGTTATGTAACCCGGGCGCCCCGACGCGGCCCCCGCCCCCTGGCCAATGGGGGCGCGCAGAGCCGGCCGCGGCGGCCAATCGCGAGGCCTGGGGGCGGGGCCGCATCACGCGGCGCGCGGGGGGCGTGGCGCCGGCGGCCGCCCGGCACGCGGCGGGCCTCGGGACTGCGTGCGGCTCGGTCCGGCCCGGCGGGGCGAGCGGCGGCGGCGGCGGCTGGTGAGTGCTCTGCCGGGGCGGGAAGTCTCCCCGAGTCCGCCCTCCGTTCTGGACCCGGCGGCCCGGCAGCGCCGGGCCGGGAACCTGGGGCTCCTGAACTTGGCGCTGGAAGTTCCCCCTGCCCGGGTCCGGTTTCTGGGCGCGCGACGCCGGCAGGTGAACAGCTGCGGGTGGGCAGGCCGGCGAATGGGAAGGTCTGGCCGGGGGTCTGTCACAGCCCAGCTTCCGCAGCACATCGCCCGTGTCACTGGACACCTGTCCCCTCTGTACCCTCTCCCCCGGCGCCCCCAGGCTGCTCCCGCGAGCGGAGCCACCGAGACTGCATGGAGATCCTGCAGAGGAAACTTCGTCCAGGTGACCAGGGATCAGGATCACCCGGCTCCTGATGACCGATCATTTTCCCTAAAGCAATGGCATGGACCACAATGAGAAATTCTGTTGCTGATTGCAAAGTGAAAAGGAGGCAGGCAACAGACTGAGGGCTGCCGAGCAAAAGATGGACCCCTGTGAAGACCTGGAAACGTCCAGCGGTAAATCTCTGGACTCCAGGGGGACCGAACCTCAGGAATTTGAAGGACCACAGGCCTGCGGCTCCGAGGCCCTGGGGAGAGGAAACGAGGAGATGTGGAGCCCACACGTGGAGAACGGCAACAGGTGACAGGACCTGATTTGTTGTTCTTTGAAGGCTAGTACAGGGAAAGGGGGGCTTAAATCGTTTTATCCTTTTATTTGTAAGCCTAAGAAAAAGTTTAGGGGGGATACTCAGACAACTTAGAATGAAAAGCTGTGGGAAACTGAAGAGTTACCAAGAAGTACCAGAAGGACGGAGAGAGTGGTTAAGGGTTTAGCTGAGCAGGGGGCTGCATTGGGAATGAGAAAGAATGGAAGATGTTTGATGTTTACCAGTTTCTTTGGCCAGGATCCCCCCAAAGAGAAAAATAAACCTGTGAGCTAAATGAGTTGATCCATGGGAAACACTTAGAAAGTTGCTTGGCACGTCATATGCTGTTCAATAAACGTTGGCTGCTCTTATAATTGAACGTGTGAATTGACGGGGTTTTTTGTTGTTGTTTTCTTAAAGTGAACAGCAAGATCGAAACAGAGTTTCTGAAGAACTTATAATGGTTGTGCAAGAAATGAAAAAATACTTGCCATCGGGGAGACACAGTAAGCCGAGCACCGTCGAGGCCCTCAACTATGCACTTCGCTGCGTGCACAGCGTACAAGGTAAATGAGCTAGACAAAAAGTACAGTCGTGCGAGTACGTCATTTTGCTCATAAACATCGGCCAAGCCGCAGGAGTTATCAGTGTGGTTCTGGTCCCTGAAATGTTTTGACCTTTTTATGGTGCTTGATGTGAGATGAGCAGATCCACATAGATTCTATTCGTGTCTTGGTTTTGCAAATTAGGAACATCAGGAAAACCTTGTTTGTGTCATAGTTTAGGAACTGTTGTTTAGTGACTGCCATATTTTGATGATTTGCTGTAGGAGGTAGAGTTTAGCACATTTTAAAGACTGACTTTTTTTTTTTTAAGATTTTTTTAAAAATTTATTTGACAGAGAGAGACACGGCAAGAGAGGGAACACAAGCAGGGGGAATGGGAGAGGGAGAAGCAGGCTTCCTGTGAAGCAGGGAGCCCGATATGGGGCTCGATCCCAGGACCCTGGGATCATGACCTGAGCCGAAGGCAGATGCTTAACAACTGAGCCACCCAGGCGCCCCAAAGACTGACTTTTTAAAAGATCATTGTCTTCTAAGGGTATTGGGGAAAAAATACATTTGGCTAAATACAGCTCACCTTTCTTTGTCATCCACATACTGTTACAACGCATTCATGATATATCAGGAATTTGCCAAATTAAAAATGAACAGTTGCAAACACCTTTTCCTTTTTATCTCTGACCTTTCTTTTCCGGGGATTTGATAAAGTACACATTTTCTTCAGCACTAACTTCTGTGAAGTCGCATACGACACACAGTGCCTGAATACGAAAGTAATGTTTCTGCCATAAACACATCACATGCATGTATTTGGAATTTTAGGTTTTCGTACCTTGTATGGATCTTGCTCCTCGTGACACAGAACATCAGAAAATCCTAAAATCCAAAGGCTTACGTCTGTACAACTATCAGTGTTGTAGGTGAAAGAAAATGATCTGGTTTTGGGGCCGACACGCCGAGGTGTCCTCATCCTAAAAAATAAGCCAGCTGCAAGGGTGGTAAAAATGATTTCCTTAAGCTATCGTGGTCACTGGACTACCTGTTTATTTTCCTGTGTTTCTTAGCAAACAGTGGGTTTTTCCAGACTCTCAGTCAGAGTGGAGCGCCTCAAGCAGCTGCGACCGCATACAATCTTGAGGAGCTGGCCACGGCTGCCTCGGGGTACACTTCCAAAAACACAGTAAGAATCCACACATTTTGCCATATCAACCTGGGTGACTTTTCCTAACAACCTTGTCTAGACGTAGATGTTGAAACCTAACACGCTGGAGTTCCATTAACCGTGATGTGAGGCCAACAGTGGAGGCGCGCTGCTGAGGAGGCATCGTGTAGTTTCTCCTGCCCTTGCGGGAGCACAGATGTAAACCCAGGTGGCGGCCCTGGGGCGGTGGTCTGCTGGGCTCCCCTCCCGAGCCGCCCCTGCCTCCTGAGCATCCCTGTGTTCTCTCGAAGTCAGAGAAAAAAACAAATAATAAACTGCAGAGTAACCGCTCTCATTTTATTTTGATCTCAGAATCGTTAATTTGTATTTATATCATTCTTAGTTCCAATACCTACTCCTTCAAGTTGTAACAACTGGATTTTATAGAACCAGGTGAGTTGAGATGCTGTCATTTTTCTGTCAAATTTGGGAAGAGACATGTAGTGGATCTTTTTTGAATCTCTTCATGTTGGCAGAATCATTCAGCCTTATGCCTTACTGATGTGATGGAGATTACTTAGTTTTATGTTTAGACCCCACACATAAAGATCTGGTAGTATCGGAACAGGAGCTGTCCCTAAGATCACAGGAGTATTTGTTTTACTGACTGGGGTGTTTATGGGACTCTGGTGGGTGTGGCGGAGATGGAATAAACAAGGAAAGGTTTAAGAAAACATTTTCCCTTTAAGATCTTCCAGATAAAACTAGAGAGGGGAGGACATGCCGATGCGAGCGGACACAAACAGCCGACTGTAAATGTTACTGGTGTTTGATGCAACATATGAGAAATGATTCTTATGTAGCGAGGTTTGTCAAAGACCGTGTCTTGAAAGAGGAGACTCTTGAGCTTAGTCTTGAAGCCTAGAGTTAGCATTGGTCAAGAGAAGACAGTCCCCTCAGTTTGCAAACGAGAAGGAATCAGAAATGGATGCGCCGTGTGCACGTTTAGTCGATGTAGGATGAGCTGGTATATTGTTTGGTATAGAAATCAGACCTTCAGAAAATAAAATGCAGGTTTTATGACAATCATTAAGATATATGTTGGAGACTCATGCTGCCTTTGCAGGAGGTGTGCGTGTGTGGATCACATTAGGAGTCTAGAAGAAATTTATCTTTCAGGGAGTATTGTTCGCAAGTGTCTCAATATTTGCATTTATTTTAAATGTTTTTCATAGGATACCTTTGTGGCAGTGTTTTCATTTCTGTCTGGAAGGTTAGTGCACATTTCTGAACAGGCTACTTCAATCCTGAACTGTAAGAAAGACTTCCTGGAGTCTTCGCACTTTGTGGAACTGCTTGCTCCCCAAGATGTGAGGGTTTTCTGTGCACACACTGCCCACGCTCAGCTTCCCCTCTGGAGCAACTGGACCCAAAGAGGTAATGGGACCCATGCTCAGATGCTTACCTTGCCTCATAAAGATCAGGTTCATTCTTTCAGAAAGAGTACCAAAATTAACGCATTGTTTTGAACCTGCAAACTATATGGTTTTTCTTATTTCTTTATTTAAAAAATCAGAATGTGGGGCGCCTGGCTGGCTCATTTGGTGGAACGTGCAACTCTTGACCTTGGGGTCGTGAGTTCAAGCCCCACATTGGGTGTAGAGATTACTAAAAATAAATAAAACTTTAAAAAAAAAAACAAAGATAAGGAAATAAGTAAATGAGAAGTCAGGCGGTGTTGGAAACAGCATTTTAAATGCTTCTAATGACAAAGTTCCAATTAATAGGCTTTCATTTAGTCAAGTTAATTTTATAGGTTCTATATCATAAATATGTTTTCTTTTAGACATGGTTTGACTGCCTGTGTACCATATAGCAGGTTAATTGTTATAAAGATTCTGTTTTCTCTAAGTTAATAAAATTAAACATTTTCCCTCTTACCTTGACTTCATTATTTCTTTGCTTGGCTTTGGAGATAAACTTCTCATGGTTAGCTCCCCTTCGAGTTTCGCTTCTACCTAAAAGTTCATGAATCTCACTACTTTTTCTTCTGAAATGCTTATTTCCCTGAACTGGGGATGCCCAGTCCTAGTTTCCTTTGTGACTTTCAGGCCTATATTATTTTTTAAATAATTCATTATTTCTTTTTAAAGTCACCCTTTATTACTTATTTCATATTCTTCGTGAAGCGTGTCTTAAAGAACTTAGTGTAGATCAGCCTTTTTCTTTTGAGTCTAAGCCCTCTAATTTTTTTGAAATTTATATTTGATTTGTTTATTATGGTAAAAAAAAAAACCATTAGCAAAATGTACCATCTTAACCATTTTTAAGTGTACAATTTAGTAGTGTTAGGTACATTGGCATGGATGTGAAATACACCTCCAGAACCTTCTCATCTTGCAAATCTAGGGCCCTGTGCCCATTCTGACTTTCTAACACAGGACGTGGTCCAATGGAAACAGTCTCGCACGCTGCTTTTTTCCGTGGCAGACCTTTGCCCCGTCTTCTGGGCCCAGGTCGTGGACACTTCAAAATGCACACCTGTCTTCCTTGCTTGTTTCCAGCTCTCTCCTGTTCCCCTCACTCAAAAACGTTGATTTCATTTCTCTTCCTCTTTCTCGAACACGTATTTTCAATCTTTAACTGTCCATGTTTGTTTCTCTGCTTTTATTGATCCTTCATCCACTCCATAGACATTTATTCGGCAAGCACTGTGGGCCGGGAGCTGTTTAGGGTGCTGAGATGCAGCCGTGAGCAGGGCAGGTGCACCATGGCGCTGTCAGCCTGTCGTCGCGCCTCCCCGGCCACCTTCCCTCCAAGGTCGCCTCTGTGGTCTCTCTGCTCTTTTCAGCCGTGTTATCCCTGCAGATGAGTTATTGCCGTGATATTTCCCCTCCATGTAAAAACATAATATACCCTGAAATCGCTGTCTTTGGGACCTAAATATTGACTTCCTCCTTAAAGAGATGGTGCTCCTCTTGGCTACTGCTCACTCTGGGCTTTGCCTCGCACACCTCAGCGATTCCAGCTCTTCTTGAGCCATTTCTGGGCTGGGCCCATGCTGCCTCCGTCTGCCCTTCCTTTGAGCTCATAGAACATGAAGGGGACATAGGAAGCTCTAAACTCAGCAGTTGTCAGCCTTCAGCCTGGCGTCAGAGCACGTTTCCACTTTGGTTCGTTGTGCAGACCTCCCAGAAGGATCTGACCACTGTTTCTTTAGAGCGCACTTCCAAAAACAAGGATTCACCCGCTACAGCCGAGGCGTGGAACTGATAAGGGGCTCGCGTCTACCGTTTAAGATCCCACGGTCCGGCTCTCCGTCCTGCACAACCCCTAGAGAGCACAGTTGAGTTCAGGTGCCTACTGTCCTCACGCAGAGTGCACGCAAGCCGCCCTTCAGGTAGAGTTGCAGGATTTCCTATGTGCAAGGAATTTTAAACAAGGAAATCTGAAGATCTGAGTTTTAAATTGAGTTTTGTCCCTTCATGAGCCAAGGGGGCCATTTAGCCTCTCACTGTAAAATCATCGTCTTGTCCTACCAGCCTGCTAACACAGGGCTGCTGCGAGAAGCAAGCACACCGATGGTTAGGAAAGCACTCTAGATGTCTGGAACGTTCTGCAACATTAGAGGTTCTCTTCGTTGCTTCCATTCTATTGAACGGATATTGTTTGCCAGGGACTTTTCTTCATGTTTCAGTGGATTGACTCGTTTAATCTTCACAAAAACCTTGTGAGGTGTAGATACCATCACTGTCCCCAGTTGACAGATGAGGTAGCTGTGTTAGTTTGGGTCTGCTGAGCAGCAGATGCCAAAATGGGGTCAGCTGTGTAGGCGACTTGCTGTGGGGGGTGGGGGAGGGGGGAAGCTGTGCCCTCAGCCCACAGCACACGACTGACACCCGTGGAGGGAGTGGGGACAAGGGGGACTGGGGAGGAGATGGCTTGGCCTGCCGCACAGCTCAAAAGACAGCTTGGCCAGGCAAGTCAAAGGGAAGTCCGAGCCACGGTCATGCACTGGAGGAGCCCTGCGTCTCCATGGAATGGTCCTGTTCCAGTACCGCTCTGTGCTAGGGCACTGGACGGGAATAGCTACCCGACACGGGGCCCTGGGGCAGCAGCTGTGGCCTGTGGTCAGTTACGTCCCCTGAAGCTGGGAGCCACGCCCCTTCTCGGCCGCTGCGATCACTGAGGCACAGAGCTAAGGGACTCACCCAAGGTCATGCTGCCGGTAGGCGTGGAGCCTGGCGGTGTGAGTCCAGGGTCCTTGCTCGGAACCGCTGCCCCTCCTGACCATGTCCATCCCTGCAGCCAGAACCGTCAATCAGGACATCTAGTCACACAAAGGTGGGCGTTTGAAAGCCACACCAAGGAATCAGTCCTGTTCATAAAAATCATCTCAAAAAATTAAGAATATTTTTGAAACATCCTTACCTTGCCGTCATTCCTCTGCAAACTTATCTGAGCCTTTCCTGGGGTGGTTTTGATATCAGGGCCGTCGGGTATCTTAGAGCAATGAATTCGGTGAGCTGACCTTGTCAGCTTGGTTCTTTGTCACAGATGAGCTGTAAGAACAGTCTTCTGGTTTCAGAATTCCAGGACTGTGACTTCCGTAGTGTTCTGAATTCTGACAGTTGGATCATTGGTGCCTTTGAAACTGGAGTTTTTGCGTTTGTTTTGTTTTGTTTTGTTTTTTTTAATCATGTACGTTTTCCCTGATCGTTCAAAAGCCCATTTTCTGACTCTTCCCGTGATCCTTTCCTAAGAAGTGCAAAGACCTGGACCATGTGCCCTGTCTTGGTTCTTCAGAGCTCTCATTGTTTATGCTCCTTCAGTGTATGTTTGTAAAACATCTCCTTGGTTTTAAGCATTTCCTTGGTTCCTAAAACTGAGGATTTTTCACCCCAGTGAGCAAATGCCCAAAAGATCAATTCAAGGAGCTCTAAGCAGAGGAGAGCTAAATAGTCAACAAACACTTGGGAAAAAAAGGTTCGGCCCCTTGATCAAGGCAAAGTTAAACATTTCTGAATTACCACTTCACAAATCAATAAAATTAATGCCGAAATCAATAAAATTGGTGCAACCATTGGCATGAGGGTTGTGAGAACATGTCGTTAGAGACCCTGTTGGTTGGTACGATCTTCTGTAGATCAGTGTGGCACTCCACGGTGAGAGTCCTAAGACGATCATGTCATTTCTGGGACCCAACTTTGGGGACTTTGTCCAGGGAAAGAAAAAAGTGAAAGACATTTGTGAATCACATACCTATATGCTGTAAGTTGTCCAAATCGGTTTCTGAGGCATGTCCAGACTGTCACAGTGAAATAGAATATGCCCACCAAAGTAACTGTGTCCCCGGTTTATTGCCTTGACCTTGGAAGGAGGAGCTCGGGTAGTTTCAGCAGTTCAATGAGGGAAAGCCCTCAGTCCCACATATCCTCACTGTCTCCCTGAAGGTCACTGCTAGAGTACCAAAGCCCCCTGGAAAATACTGGATGTGACTTGATCTCAAAGTGAGGGCAGGAGCCCTGTTTGAATCAAGAATATCTCCTTCTTTGAAAGAATAGTTTCTTGTTTGTTTGGGGATAGTTGGAGTTTGTCTTGCTGAGGGGAGCTGCTCTGGCCTATTGCTCTGGGAGGGGGTGATTAACACTTTTGTCTCTGTTTCCCGCAGCATCTCAGTACGAATTTGCTCCAGTGAAATCCTTTTTCTGCAGGATCCGGTAAGTCTAGGGGCTTGTGGGGGCCAGGAACGGTGGGTTACGCTCTGATTTTATTTGGCCCTTTTTAGATTCTTTTGTATTCAGCTAGCACTGGGTTCTTGCCACAAGAAGTTTTTATTTTGATTGAGGAGAAGAGCAGACACTCAAAAAATGACTAGATAATAATGCAGTCAGGAAAAAGAACAGAGAGATCATTCTTAGCCTGGGGGTGCTCGCTCTCTCTCATGCTCTCTCTCGTGCTCTCTGTCTCTCTAAGAACTGCTGGATGATGTTAATTACACTTTCAAATGCCCATTGTTTGGGGATCTTTTGTTTTTTGTTTGCTTTTTGACTTTTGGTCTCATTTAAAATTAATTTTTGAAATTTTACTTTATTTTTTAAATTTTTTTTTTTAAGCGAGCTCTGTGCCTAATGTATGGCTTGAACTCGTGACCTGGAGATCAAGAGTCACACGCTCTACCGACTGAGCCAGCCAGGCGCCGCTAACTTCTTAAATTTTAAATAAGTCTAAAGAAAGTAAGATAGATATGTCTAAGAGAAGGATTTAAAAGGTCCAGACATAGTGAACTGGAAGAAAACAGACCAAAATTTTAATCGTAGTTGATTTCTGATAGGACTTATTAGTGATTTTTTTTTCCTGTCCTGAATTTACTGTGATGTGTTCATGTTACTTTTGCAATTAGAAGAAAACGTGGTTCAGTGACGTCACGATTGCCAGCGTGAGTGTTGAAGTTAGTAAAGGCTCCAGATGTGGGAAACTCAAGAGAAGGCTCCTTTCCTTGTAGTGGATCAGTCAGCCCTCCATGGGGTTGGGGGCCTTGAGCTAAGAGCATTGCAGTGCTTGGGGAGGGCTACCCCGGGGAAGGGGTGCAGGAGGGAGGGCTGTGTTCATTCGTTCCTCACAGATGAGTTGTTATGAAGCTCTTAGACCAGTGCTTGCCACAGACGAAGGACTGTTTGTGTTTGTTTTGCTAATAAATACATTTGTGTGCCTTCTCTGAGCCAGGCGAGGTTACAGGTGCAAAGTTCTTGCCCTCGTGGACCTTCCATTTTGTGTGTGGGGGGAGACCAATAACAAACAGGTACCTACGTATGTGTCCTCTGGCGGTAAGTTCTGTGTGGAACAGTGGAGAGTGAGAGAATTCTGGGCAGGGGAGAGATTGCTAGTGTGTTCAGGGTGAAGGAATGTTCTCTAATAAGAAGGCTGATTTGAGCCAGAGCCTGAAGGAGGTGAGGGAGCGAGCCATACCTCTATCTGAGGGAAGAGTGTTCGAGACAAGTGCAAAGGCCCTGGGGCAGAGCATGCTTGGCCTGTGGGGGGAGTAACAAGGAAGCTAATGTGGCTGGAGCAGAGGGTGGAAGGAGATGAAGAAACAGGGACCAGACCGTCGGGAGCTTTGATTTCTGAAGGAAATGTTTTCGTTCAGGTTAAGCATTTATTTGAAAACTTTACTATCGGAATTTGCAAAATAACATGGAAGTCGAGGCAATAGTACAGTGAACTGGTGTGTACTCACCGTTCAGCTTCAGTAACGTTAACCCGTGGCCTGTCTTCCGTCATCTCTGCCGCCGCCTGCACCTCAGCCCACCCTCCCCGTGATCCTGAAGCAGATCTCAGACTGGGTATCATTCCTCCATCAGCATTTCAGAGTGTGAGCTAGAACATAGGGCTCTCGTTCATCTCCATGCTGCTCAAGCGGTCCCGTCTGCGGCCAGCAGGAAGCCCTTCAGGTTAGCTCCAGTGCCATGTGAGGGCACCCCTGTGGTCGCTGACAGCTGCCTTTGCTTCGGGCACAGTGGCCCAGGCCCCGCCTAGACGTTTCCTACCTCAGACATGGAGTCCGTCATTTCTCCGACCATCCCTCATTCCTTGTGGGAAATGGCATTACCGTATGGAGACCAAGCAGGCTCCTCCTGGCTCCTGGGAATCCTCAGTGGACAGAGATAGGACAGTTTCATTTTTCAGAAGGACGAGAACTGGCATGAAAGGACCGCACTGGGCGCTGGGCTAGAGAAGGTGCAGGGATGACAGGCAGCGGGAAGGGCTGTCACCCCAGGCGGCGGTGGCAGGAAGATGTGGAAATATTCTGGATGTTTTGGAGTATTCTGGATATTTGTGTACGGGAGAGTTATCGGAGTTCATTAATGGACTAGTTTTGGGTGTGAAATAAAGGATTCGGCGAAGGTGACACGAGGGTCCCTGACTCCAGTGGCCCTTTACTGGGGGCAAAGGAAACCAGGAGAGCCGCCTCCTGGAGCGAGGAGGGGAAGAGTCCGGCGCCTGGTTTTAGACAAGTTGATTTGCCCTATCTGTTGGAAATCTAACTTGCAGGGTTGACTCGGCATTGGTACGTGGGTCTGGAGTTCAGGGAGAAGGTAGAGACAGGTGCTAGAGACAGGTACTCGGGTCGTCAGCACGGACAGGACATGGAGAAGCCGGGGACGGGATGAGCCTGGGAGACGCGTGCACAGAAACAGGAGGGAGTGGGAGACACAGCACAGCTGTGGGTCAGGGTCAGTGTCAGGCCGCTGTCTTGTCTCAGTGGCAGAAGTGGGGTCACGGTTGAGAGTGGAGGCGCCAGAGTCTGCAGAGAGGCAAGGAAGCGAGGTGGGGGTGGGAGCGCCAGGGCACGTGGACGTGGACGTGGAGCTTCTAGGCAGCTAAAGACCACCTGACATCACTTCGAACAATGGTGGGAGAGGCGAGGTGTGACTCATAGAAACGGGGGAGTATGGATTCGGTTGTGCGCACGTTGACACTCAGGGGACCATGGTGTATCCAAGGAGAAATGTCCTCCGGGCAGCTGGAGCTCTAAAACAGGGTGAAAGCCTGGGAGTTGAGCCGCCCCTGCCCAGGGAGGTGCCCCACAGCCGGGGCTGGGGCTCGCCGAGCAGGTTCTAGCCCTGCTCTCCTGCTCAGGCAGGCATGTAAGGAGCACTTCCCCATGCACAGGGCCCTCTGCCCATCCAGGTAGTAGCTGACGCTATGAGACTAAGTCAGTCCCCTGAGAGAGTATAGGTAGGGATGGTGGAGAGCTGGCTTCGGGGGGCATGATCACAGGGAACCCTGATTTCTGTCACGTGGTACTTGGTTTAGACGCGTGAGGTAAGACAGGTAGGGAAGTCACATTGGGAAGTTACGGTTTGGGTGAAAAGAAAAGTCATAGGATGGCTAGTTCCATTTTTAACACACTAAACTGGTTCTCCATAAAACCTTTTTTTCATTGAATAATGAATGAGTGTAATTATCCTTGGGTATCAAACATGTAAACTAACATTTCTTTTTAAAATAAACACGTTTAAACTTTTTAGATTTGGATAGGTCTCTCTCGGAAATCACCAAGAAGGCGTCTCTCCTGGCCTTGCTTCACGTTGGGCGCCTGAATGCATCAGGACTGGTTACTCCCCTTTCTGTGCTTTTCAGGGGAGGCCAAGACACAGAGCAAGAAAAGCATTACTACCCATTCCGGATTATCCCGTATTTGATGCACGTACATAGCTCTACCCAGCCGGAATCTGAGCCCTGCTGTCTCACCCTGGTGGAGAAGATTCACTCTGGTTATGAAGGTAAGTCAGGAGTGTCTGCTTTCAGATCAAACGTAACCTGACAGCACCTCAGGTAGGAACATGTGAAAGCCTGTTTACGGCAGCCACAGAACCAGAAAAGAGTGCTAGTGGCTTCATGTTGGCCCTGAACTCTTGGGCATTTAGAGCTGATCTGCCCTGATGTTTCCTGACCCTGACTTCTTGGTGGTTGTCTCCTTCAAGGTCGGCGCAGCCCTAAGGGTCTAAGCACAAACTTGGCCACCAATACCTGGTCCTCTGATCCATTCTCTACTGGTGCCTATCATGTGGCCTTTGGCTTCTGCCCTGTGTGAAACAAGAACATGGAACTTGGGGGCGCCTCGGTGGCTCAGTTGGTTAAGCACCTGACCATTGGTTTCAGCTCAGGTCATGATCTTACCAGTTGTGGGATCGAGCCCCGAGTCGGGCTCCATGCCCAGCAGGGAGTCTGCTTGAGATTCCCTCCATCTGCCTCTCCCCCTACGCACGCACTCTCTCTCAATAAATAAATCTTTAAAAAAAGAGAGAGAGCATGAAAATTGTTGCACAGTGAGGTCACAAGAATGAATTTATATTTTTTACATGTCCAGAAAGCCCTTAAGTGAAAACTGTAGTTTCTATCCTCTGGTGGCAGAACTACATTTCCAAATTCATGGGTTAATACACAAGCAGCTTCCATTTGTTATTTGAAATTAAAGTCAGTTCTGCTGTAATCTGACATGTGCTTTCCTAAAAATTACCATCCTATGCAAAAAAACAACAAAAAAACCCCACACCAAAACACACACACACACAAAACCACAGGGCTTAAGGGAAAAATGTGTTTAGGGGCACAACACTCAAAAACTTAACCACTCGTTAACAATGGGCCAGGAATCTAATAAAAACAATAACACAGCTTTACACACGTTAACTGTGAAGAAATACACAGATGCTACGGTGCCTGGGCGCCTCACCTTGGAGAAGCCTCGCGGGGGCTCCCGGACGTGGCTGGTGGTGGGCCTGCTCCTCCGCAGTTAACTGTGAGGGTGGAAGGGGGGCCGTCTGAAGTCAGGTGTGGACGGGCATGTCTCCTGTAAAACACACGGCGCACAGAGGTAGCCCTAGATGAGGTGTGTGCGTGTGTGTGTGTATTCTTGGGGGACTCCCTTCACCTCTCATTTCTTGCAGATGAAACTGTGCATGATTTCAAATCACTGCGTTTTCAAAGTGAGCTACGGTCGAACTCACCGTACCTGTTTTCTGACACAGATTTAAAATATCCGCGTCATAACTGACGCCAAATCCAATGTACTTAGTTGTACACCGCCACCAAATACCAGCAGGCTTGCCGGGCCTGACCTTTCATTTCCTCCAGCTTTGACTGTGGGATTGTGATGAGTAAGCTTTCCGTGCACACAAACTCTATTTAAAATTAACTTCGGTAGGCATCGCATTTTGACCTACTCGAAATGTAGTTAATAATGACAAGTATTATAATTTAACCGTAGCCTTGGCTTCTTGAAGGCCAGGGCCCTAAGTGAGATTTCTTCCATTTCATACAGAGATATTGTTCTCTCTTTAATGTAAGTGCTCAGTTAAGTGGATGACTGATTAGATATTTGCCTTTAGGTGAGTCTTTCTGTTTTTCATAGCTCCTCGAATCCCGGTGGATAAAAGAATTTTTACCACAACACACACCCCAGGCTGTGTCTTTCTTGAAATAGATGAAAGGTAAGTGCTTCTTTAAGCCTGAAAGAAATTTTGTTTCTGAAAATAGATAGAAATATGAGAACATTTACATTATGTTTACATACCTCTCCATTATGAAATGGACACCTATCCATTTGCCCCTTTGATTTCTTAGCTTGAAGTTTATGTTTTAATATAAGTATCTTGCATATTATACGTCTACAGTTTACAAGTTATATTTGATTTCACAGTAGTCTGCTTTAGGTAAGTCAGGAATTATTGTTCCACGTTACACAAGAGAACAGTGAACCTGGACATGGTACGTGATTGTCCTCTAAAGGAGACCAAAACTCTAACTCTGGCCTCGAGCTCCTGTGCAAGCATGATTTCCACCAGACAAGTGCTTTGCTAAACACCTTTTGATGAAATGTTTATGAGTCTGAAATGAGGGGGAGAAACAAAAGGAAAAAAAGAACAGTTTTTTTTGTTTTTTGTTTTTTTTTTGGTAAAGCTACGTTTACTTAATTTAAAGCATCATCAGTCATTTTGAACTTACGTCTTTTCCACTTTTTTTTGGTATTAAAGTGCTCTTAAAGAATAGTGATATAGGTAGTAGTCATTGCTTATTGTTGTTTTTTAATACTTTTATTTGGAAAAATAAACATTGTTATCCCCTCATGAGTACCCTCTGTTTCCCCCACGTTTATTTTATTTATTTATTTTTTTTTTAAAGATTTTATTTATTTATTTGACAGAGAGATAGACAGAAGAGCACAAGCAGAGGGAGTGGCAGAGGGAGAGGGAGAAGCAGGCTCTGCACTGAGCAGGGAACCCGATGCGGGACTCGATCCCAGGACCCTGAGATCATGACCTGAGCCGAAGGCAGATGCTCAACCATCTGAGCCACCCAGGCGCCCTCCCCCCCGTTTATTTATTTATTTTTTTTTTAAAGATTTTATTTATTTATTTGCGAGAGAGAGAATGAGAGACAGAGAGCACGAGAGGGAGGAGGGTCAGAGGGAGAAGCAGACTCCCCGCCGAGCAGGGAGCCCGATGTGGGACTCGATCCCAGGACTCCAGGATCATGACCTGAGCCGAAGGCAGTCGCTTAACCGACTGAGCCACCCAGGCGCCCTTCCCCCCGTTTATTTTTGAAATTTATTTGTGAAATCTGGAAATCTGGGGCTCAGTGCACCATGGCGCATGTAATTGTAAAACAACAAAGTCAAAACGGCTGGCACAGTTATGATAGCTCTTAATTTTGATTTTTAAAAAATCTTAACATCTGAAAATAGGTTTATTTTATAATGGATACCCTGAATCTAAACAGTAATTGATGAAATACTTTGTATCATGGAGTCTGTAGAGAGTAAGAACATTTAGCTGCAGATACCATGGTAATGGCTTAAATTTATTGCATTAGAAAATGTTTGTGAATTTGTACACACAGAAAACATTTATGGAGTCAGTTCTTTCCAAGTCATCCTTAAGGTTCTGCCTTCATGGCTTTCCCTAAAGCTTCATCCTGCACATGTCTTTGTGTTCCTGGTGTCTATTTGTTATTACCTTATGGGAGAC
Organism: Phoca vitulina; assembly: GCF_004348235.1. Taxonomy (NCBI): domain Eukaryota; kingdom Metazoa; phylum Chordata; class Mammalia; order Carnivora; family Phocidae; genus Phoca; species Phoca vitulina. The sequence continues at coordinate 95,529,127 of NW_022589705.1, read as the reverse complement.
ACTGTTTCTGTGTGGTTTTAATTGTGCTGGATAAATTTGTAGCCTGCTTTATTAACTTAACACCATAAACATTCTTCTGCGTTATGATATGATCTTTGTAAACTTTTTAAATGGGGAAGGGGAGGCAATCAGAGACCCCTGAGGAACTTGCTAAAAATACAGATTCCTGGTCTTACCCCAGAAACCCTGATTTAGTTAGCCTGTGGTGAGCCTGTGAATCGTTTTCTAGCAAGTTCCATAGGCGACTTTGACACATGTCCAATGCCCAGCATTTCTTAGATTATGGAACCATTTCCCCATGGTGTAGGCACTGAGGTGGTTTGCTCCTTTTATAAATGCTGGAATGACATCTTTTGCATACCTTTTTTTTTTTTCATATTTAGAATTAAGTAAAAAAGTATTGTTTAAAGTGTATAAAGTCTGAAAATTACTTGTTGCATGTAACGTGCTGTCTGTGCTGTGTCTCTACCCCAGAGCGGTGCCTCTGCTGGGTTACCTACCTCAGGATCTGATGGGAACGTCTGTCTTAGCGTATCTGCACCCAGAAGATCGTTCTCTCATGCTTGCTGTACACCAAAAAGGTAAGGACCTGCTTCTTTATAGGAGGAAGTTTTTGTGTAACCACTCATCCGCTCTAATTCTCCATTTCATTTCTTGTTAGATCTTCTCCTAAGCTCTTAATCACTAGAGCTCAACCTTTAACAGGTGAGCACTGTGTTGAAGCTGCTAAAACAATTTTTTTTTTTCTATTTTGACATCTGAAAAACTTACCAATAAACGCTTAGAAAAAGACATCTGCAGTAAGTATCTGCATTAAATAAATTCTAATCTCGTCGTATTATCTTACATAGTCTTGAAGTATGCAGGCCACCCTCCCTTTGAGCACTCACCCATTCGATTTTGTACTCAAAATGGAGATTACGTCATCTTGGACTCCAGCTGGTCCAGCTTTGTGAACCCATGGAGCCGGAAGGTATCGTTCATCATTGGTCGGCATAAAGTTCGAACGTAAGTCAGTCAGTGTTCATGATTTTAGAAGAATGTTTTTACCAAATAGTATTCTTCCACCTACTGACTCCCTTTGACTCAATTGATACATAAACCAAATAAAGCACAGATTTTTTTTTTTTTTAAGTGCTTTTGGAAGACAGTTTTGCAATGTATGTCAAGAACCTTGAAAGATTTCTACCTCTTTGACCTCATGATTCCCTTATGGAAACAGTCTAAGGAAATAGGCCTAAATACAGAAGAGCTTTATAAAGAAAAGACACATTTTCACCATTGTTCAATCATAATGGCTGGCTTAGAGTAGCTTATATGTTGATCATTAAGTAAGTTCTAGACTATTTGTTTGACATGTTGTATTATTGGTCAAAGGAAATTTTTGCAAAGATTATATAACATGAGAAATTGATATATATTCGATTTAAAAAGCAGCATACAAAATTGTTTATACCATATGAATATAAATGTGTTCAGATGACAGCAAACACTGTGAAGTAGGAAAAAGAAGAAGAAAGGAAATAAAATACAAATTTTGGCTATGTGTAGGGTAATGGGATGAGGGTTGGTTTGTTTTGGTTTTGTTTGGTTTTTTTTGTCTTTTCTGAATTTTAAAGTTCTCTTTAGTGACCACGTAAAACTTTTTATATCAGCTTCTGCTGTCAAATTCCACTTATTGATGTCCATTGTATCAAATCTTTATTTTTAAAAATTAGATGCTTTAGCTGTTATTTTCCTGCCAACACGGCTGACTCTAGCCTGTTTGATTACTGCTACCGTCCATGTAACAGAACCTCGTGAAATGAATCTGGAACAACCTGGCCTGCTACTCTTGTAGCCTAAAATACTCCCAGTCCCTTGACTTTTTGGTTTAAAATTTAAAATTGACCTGTAGGTTTCTCAGCTGGGCTGTAGGTTTCCCTGTGGTAACGTTTTGGTTTTTTTTTTTTTTAGCATGGAAATTTTACTTAACTCTTTAGGATCATGCTGAGATTGAGACATTATGTCTTTTGTGTTTTGTTTTACAGTTTTGTGCACATAAGTGTAAAACTGAGAACAGTAGGTCTACCAGTAAGACTTCTTTTGTCATGTTTTAATACTATAATAGAGGATACGTAGCCATGGTGAGAAACGGTCCCAAGGTCCTCCTATGTCTTTGTGCTCTGGGGTTTGGCCTCTCAGCAGAGCAGGTCTGGAACCCTAATGGGAGAAATGGGCTCCATGCTGCCTTAACTCAAGAGACCAATTTGTGCTAGAAAACTAATGTAATAAGTAGGATAAGAAATATGACTGCCAATTCAATGTTATTCATGTTGGTCAGAAAGGACTTTTTTTTCCCAGTAGGGAAATCTGTGGGGAAATGAAAATCAAATCAGGTGGTTCCTTAGTATGACTATAGGAAACCCCAGAGCAAGTATGATTGCTCTCATGAGGTGTCCCTCTGGGTGTCTGTCCATTGGTCTGCGTGCCTTCCCTGTCAGTGCCAGAGCCATGTCCTAGATGCTTTCAGGTGTCCTTTCAGTTTGATTATATAACGTATGAAATTAACTGATAAGTACTCACAGTGTTTGCAGTTTAAAAAAAAAATTATAAATTATACCATTTGCATCTCAATTTCCGGGATGATGTGAAGGAAAAACTTAGAGTCTAGTAAGTGTTTATCACTCTTGTAAAATAATCATCCATTATGTTTATACAACTGTTTTAACGAGGACTTCTGGGTCACCTGCTGTGCCGGGCATTGTGCTAGACCCTGAGACTAAGATGGTAGACCACACAGACAGCGTCTCCACTGTCCTGGGGCCCACAGTGCAGTGGGAGAGCCAGGACCTAGAAATGGCACGTGTGAGTGGAGTTTTGGCAAGTGTGAGGTTGAAATGGGAACAGTGAGGGGGGACAGGGAGGGTGTTCAGCAGGGAACCTAGCCACCTCTCTGTGAGCAGGCAGGTGATCCTACAGATAATATCCATATACTCGGCGAAAGAGTAACTTTCGCAGAGGTCCCTTGAGGAGGAGGTGGGGAAGTGGAGACAAGAACCAGGTTTTCTCCCTGACTCCTCGAGCAGCGTCCTTCCATAGCCAGTCGCCTAGCGCTGCACGGCATTTGCCGCTTTCTGGTCAAGGCTGCGTCTCCACAGCCGGCACGTTCATCATCTCGAGTTACATGATTACTGACTAAAGACACAACCTGGCTTTGTAGAAAGTTTCACAGACCTCACAACACAAAGCAGTTGGTTCTATTTCTGTTCCAGAATTTCATTTGACAGACAGACCCAAACGTTTCTGGAAGGTATTCAAGCTCATAGTGCGTGGACGTATTTATCACGGGTCAGATGTACCTTACCCCCAGACTGCTCCTTCCCTGATGGATTCATTCTTGTATGTGCCTGTTGGAGGTACCAGAGAGGTGAACACAGCAGGGCAGAGAGCCTGACCCCACAGAGCTCCCATGCCAGTGGGAAGCAGGGGGGCACGGGCATTAGACGGGCCAAGGGGGCGCCGCGCACAGTGTGCCAGGCGGTGCACTCAGGCACGGTTTGCCGTGTACGTTCCACATGCCCCAGGCCGTGCTGACAGCTGTCAGAGGGCACCACCCACGGTCTGCCCGCTGAGGGAGACGACATTGCCACGGGGGTCTGCACAGAGAGGGAAGTGGTCTCCAGAGGCAGAGCTCTTCCTGACTACTTTTATGACACTGCTAATATCCTGTGGGTTTTTTTGATAATTGTTTCTTTGGGAAAGTATGTTTTTAGGGAATTGGGTTGTGCGTTTAAGTTGTGAGAAACAGCAGGATGGCAGAATGGAAAAGGGAAGGCACTGGCTTTGGAGTCAGGCATGTAGATTCAAACCCTGACTGCTGCTTCTCAGGTATGAGAGTCAGCAAGTAACCCAACCTCTCTGGCATCACGATGATTCCTGCTTCGCAGGGTTGGGAGGACTCAGGAGATGACACGTCTGATCAGTGTATCACGTTAATAGTACTTGAGTTACTGAGGTGCTGAGAGGCAATACACTGTGGTGCCAAAAGTGCACCCCGAAACCTAGACTCTGGTCCCTTCATGAATACCTGCTTAGACTTTACCAGCTAGGTGACTTTGAGAAGTTTTCAACTCCGGTGAAGGAGGTAATACTTGCTAGAGCACTTGGGACGGTGTCTGGCACATTGTAAGGATTTTAAAAATGTTCTTCTTGCTGTATGTTATAAAAGCAGCATGGTTCCTGTCACATAGAAGGTCCTAAATGAACATCATTTCCTTCTCTTCTTTGTGATGTTTTCTAGCTGGCACATCTGCCTCTCACTGTGTTCAGGTGGTAGTTTTGAAACACTCTAGTGTAAACAAGACTGCAGGTTGTGACAGCCACATTTTCACCAATAGTTGGGTTGCTGAAGCGATTAGGTACATTAAACATTAAATGTTGTTTGGCGGACCTAGGGTCTTAAAATCTCTACAATAGGTTACTCAGTTAATGTTAAATGTTGAGACCAGTGGTTGTTGAAGATATTTTGGTAGCTAAGGAGGTTACTCGTCACTGATTTTAGATTTCTACAAAAACAGTGCTGACACAGATGTTGAAAGACTAGAGCTCTAGATGATCCAAAGAAGCTTCTTAATGTCTTAGTATTTTTTCTGCCTCCACAGATGGGATTTAGCTTTATATTTTCTATTTGAAGTCAAAGAGTTGCTCTGTAGAAGTATAGATTTATTATTTGAACATTCTGTTTAAAAATCACTTTAGACTTTATTGTAAATTTTGAATTGCCTGACTCCATCTTGCACTTGGCACTTTGTAGGAGTCCACTGAATGAGGATGTTTTTGCTACCAGAAAAAGAAAGACGAACAGTAATGACAAAGACATAACAGAATTACAAGAACAAATTCACAAACTTCTCTTACAGGTAAAGTGAGATTTTAAAAAGCAAACACAAAATTTCCATAATCATGTTTTATTTTAACAGTCGATCTTAGTGAAGTCACCTCACAAAAATACACCGCGAGGAGAGAAATCTTTGCCCTCTGCGTTCCAGGAATTTTTGTCTTCCTGTTTTTGTTTTTATTTATTTTTTATTTTTTTTTAAAGATTTTATTTATTTATTTGACAGAGAGAGACACAGCGAGAGAGGGAACACAAGCAGGGGGAGTGGGCAGAGCAGGGAGCCCGATGCGGGGCTCGATCCCAGGACCCTGGGATCATGACCTGAGCCGAAGGCAGACGCCCAGCGACTGAGCCACCCAGGCGCCCCCCCGTTTTTGTTTTTAAATTCAGTTTTATTCATCTTGTTTTCCTTTTCCTGAGTGAAATGCACAGAACATTCTTGTAAGATCCCGTTCCAAGAGAGCAAAGCTAGTCAGCAGGTGAGACAGGGAAGCTGTTTCTAAATGAGCGCATCCTTGGTGTATTCCGGACGCTACCATGTGCTCAGCCTCTGGCTTCTGGCTTCAGTATTTTAAAAAACAATCCCAATTTTAAAGGTGGGGACAGAGGGAGGGCAGGTCTCCGGATCTGGTTACTACAAGGCAGACGTGGCGGAGACTACCTGCTGAAAACAAACGCCAACGATGATTCCTGTGGAGATCCCGTGACTAAACCAGAAAAGCGTTTACGGATGGTGTCCCCGAGAGACCGTGAGCCCCGGGGCTTCCACACGGTCTTCCAGAGAATCTCTAGGGTTCACGGGTGAAGTTCACGGCACGAAGCATGGTGTATATTTAATTTCTTCTGTCTGTTCTCAACTCTGCATAAAGAGCTAGAGTTTATTTCCATATTTTGTTCCATCTGGTATGTGGCTTTCTAAAAATCCGTTGTTCTAGAAACGCCCGCCTAGCCTAGAAAACGAGGCCCTGCCCTGGAGAACGGCTGAAGGGAGAGAGGAAGGCCCTCTGTCCGCAGCCGAGTTAAAAGCGTCGGCCTTCACGCGCCCGACTTAGGGGTTCAGGGAGGTCCGTGCTGGCGTGAAGTCTGAGGTGGACGCTCTGGCTCTCCCCGCGGCCGCGGCCCCGGACCTCCTCCTTCCTTCAGCGGCGCCTCCTTCTTCCCTCAGCCGGTTCACGGGAGCGCCTCCAGCGGCTACGGAAGCCTGGGCAGCAGCGACTCGCAGGAGCCGCGCCTCAGCCTCCCGTCGTCCAGTGAGTCCAGCGGAGCCCGCGCCGACGCAGCGCGCGGGGAAGCGGTACGTGAGCGGCGTCGTGCGTGCGGGCGTGCGTGCCGGCGGCGTCCTTTGCGTCCCTGCCTCGTGGGGTGAGACGGGTCAGCACCGCTTCCGCGCCTCAGCCTGTTGTGTGTCCTTGACCCGCTGGCACCGTGTTTGATGAGCAGACGTCCTCGTCCGTTTGGGGTTGGAAAAATGCCTGTGAAAAGAACACAGCACCTTCGCAAGGTGGCATTTGGGTTCATCGTGTGCTTTCTCACAGTTACCGGCCTGTGGACAGACTTACGGAAAGTCGCCTCTGTACCGGCGTGCTGCGGCCCGGGGGGGAAGCGATTAACGTTGTTACTGGGCCTTTAGTCATGTCTTCAGAGAACCAGGGGTTAAACGTACTTTATCTTTTAATGTGTGTATTGTTTATCTTTTAATTTTCTGATTTTTGAAACATATTCCGTCGTTCTTTTCCCTCAGCTGACTTGGCAGCAGGTCTGTGGCAGTGTGAACGAAATGAAGAATCTAGGTCAGCAGCTCTACACTGAGTCAATGGCCAAGTCACCAGGTGAGCGAGTGACGGGGACGCGCGCGGGACGGCTCGGCGGTGAGTCAGCGGGGCCGCCCCCGACCTCCGCGCGCGGGGCCGCCCTCTCCTGCGCGGGCGTGCTGCGTGCGAGCACAGAGCCGCGCCCGGTGCTGCCGCCTCGCACAGTGACCTGCCCAGGTGGTGATTGAAGTAATGCTAATGGTAGCCGCGAATACTGCTCTGAAAGCTAAACGGCATTAGAGTGTAATTTCTGTATATTTCCACTGCACAGTTAATGTTTTTGATGTTACCAACAGATTCATAGATTCTCCCACATGAGGCATCTGTCAACAGAAAGAGTTAATTGTAGAGTGCGTCTCATAATAATCCCTTCTTGTCATTTAGAACAAATGAAGGATATTTATGACCTAAATTGAAGGAAAAACTGGGGACTTTTTTTTTTTTGATACATGTTTACTTTTCTCAGATACGAGGTAAGGAGCATTCCAAAGGAATTGGATCACTCATGATAATTGACGTTTTTAGAAAAGTCAGCCTACTGGCCTTATACAGCAAAAGAAAGATCTGTAATGTAGAGATCAAATTATAGTAACGCTTTAGTTTAGCTAGCTTTCCCTTCATTTGTTTTCCTGAACGTTAGTGTAACTTTGGAAGTCTTTATCGGTTTGGTCCCCTGAATGCTGTTAATGGTCTCTATCATTGTCAAATGTGGGTATTTTACACAGTAGGGTGAAATTTCTTCTCTAAGGTCAATCAACATTTTTTAAAAATACTAGCTATATTTTCCAGGGCTTGCCATAATTTACAAAACAAAAACATCCACCTGCTGCTCCTACAGATGATATCATGGGGAGCCTCTAGGCTGCCCTCTGGATAGAGCATGTCCAGCCCTTGAGTTTTTCTTATCTCCTTGGCAGGAGGTTTAATATTCTGCTTGTCTCTTTGGCCATAGATGCAAGGGCACAAGATAGAAACAACACCTTTTTTGTCCCTTGAACCTATCAGATTCTCTCTCTGCAAAAGAATTTATTTGAGTATCTTCCTTGCTGTATATCCTTGTCCTGTGTCCTGGCATTGGAACTTCTTTAGGGGGATTTGAAGCCTGAAGTTTCTAAATGTTTTCTTTTTTGTCTTTTTGTCCACTTTGTGCTGCTCACTGCTGCTTGGGCCTAGGACCTCACGTTAGGGCCACGATTTTATGTCCTGACCTCTGTATTTCTTGTCAGAGTACAGATTGTTTCTCACCTTCTGTTTTTTTCCATTTCTTATCATCTACCATTGGTCTGGAAATGCTATCAGTACCATGGTTTGAAGGCTGTGTTTTTAAGCAGACATCAATATTCCATCATTCACCATTTTACAAAATTTAAGCTATAACTAATTCTGTGTATTTATGATGCTATTCTAGAAACTGATATTATTCTCCTACTTAGCTATGTGCTGTATTTGACTCTAACACACATAGGATGTGACTTTTGGGGGCGAGGGAAAATCTGCCGTTTAATATTGCTTGGGGGGAACTATTGTTACTTGGGCATCTTGATTTTATTAGCATTTTAAGACCTACAAGTTCAAAGAGCTAGTAAAATATCTTTATTACTCTTTACTCAAGAGAAACAAGTATGCAACTTAAAGATAAAAATGTTGTAATTTAAATACTAGAAATAGCACCACTCAGAAGGAAAATACTAAATAATCATTGTATACGTGTTTTATATACAGGGTGTCAGAGCCAAGAAGAACATAAGGTTTTAAGTTTATATTTTTACCTTTTTTATGAGGGCAGGTTTGGCTTTGAAATAGAACAAGAAGGGAAATTTTAGAAGTTAATATGGAAAGGCAAGGAGTAATGAAGATATAAAGCCCCTTCATCAGCTACACATACTGATGCCAGCTGCCAGAAGCAGTTGGGGAACTTGGGGAAAATGGACTTTTCCACTTCTAGAGTGTCAGCACCTGAGGGAGAAACATTGATCCGTGAACTGAACTCATTCAGCGTGAGCAAGCTTTGGTTTGTGCTCAGGGAGAGCTGGAAAGAGCATCATTCCAAACTGACAAGGAAAAAAGCTATATGGCAGTGAGTTCGTGAGCTTTCTTGAACCCATCAGAGTGCTGAGGCTCCAGGGCAGCCAACAGGCCTAAAATCTAAGAGGGACACATGCTTGCAGGGAGACGTGAGATCAAGCCCCGGATACTGGTGCACCGGCTGACAGAACAGTAACTCGCAAGAGACAGGCCTCCGAGGCATAGTGCAAAGGGAAGATCATAGGCTGCAAGTGGAGCAAATATTGGCAAAAACCCAAAGCTCTCTAGCCACCAGCCACCATGTAAGCACAAAGTGTCATTAGAGGAATTTGAAAGCTGTGATACATTGAGTGAAACCATAGCAACAACAGATCTCAGTCCTGGCCAACAAATTAGTTAGGTTAAATGTCTTCAGAGGAAAACTAAAGCTTTTAGCCCAGAATTCTCTACCTAGTGGAAAGTATCTTTCAGAAATGAAGGAGATCTAAAGAGTTCTGAAACAAAAATGGCGGGGGGGGGGGGGGGGGGCTGTATATTGCCAGCAGATCCATTCTATGAGAAACACTAAGGGAATTTCTAAAGGTGGAAGGAATATGGTACCAGATGTAAAACTTGAATCGACACAAAGAAATGAAAAGCATTGGAAACAATGAAGAAATTTTATTTTTTACTTATTTTTGATTGCCCTAGAAGGTAACTGACTAAAGCAGAAATACTCTCCTGCATTTATGACCTATGTAAAAATACTATAAAGGATCAGGAGAGGCACTGGGAATGTGCTGCTATGGAGTCCTTACACCAGAAGCAATATGTTATTTGAGGGTAGAAACTGATTCCTTAAAGGTATATGTTGTGAACTTTAGAACAATTATTAGAATTCGTTTTTAAAGAAGTATAAATAATGTTAGTAGAGGAGACAAAGCGGAATTTAAAACATTTAATGCAAAATGAATCAGAAAAGAAACAAAAACCCAGATGGAATAAATGGAAAACAGCTAGCAAAGTTGCATACTTTTAATTCAGCTGTTTCCGTAATCACATTAAATGTGAATGTTCTCAGTGTACCAGCTGGAAGACTGACATTATCAGTTGGATGAAAAAAGATAAGCAGCTGCATAGTATCTACAAGAACCCATTTTGCAAATAAAAACATAGGTTAAGAGCAAAAGTTTAGAAAAGATATGCATGCTAACAGGGATCCAAAGAAAGCTGAAAAGCTGTATTAATATCAGGTAGTGTAGACTTTAGGACAAGGAACATTACCAGGGTTTCAGAGGGATATTGCATGACAACAGAGGGGTTGATTCTCTGAGAGCAGGTAACAGTCCTAAAAGGTTATACACCTAACATCAGAGCTTCAAAATACATGAAGTAAACACTGATAAAGACTTTGAGAAATAAATCTGCAGTGGTAGTTAGAGACTGTAACACACCTCTCTGTGTAATTGATAAAACAAGTAGACAGAAAATCAGCAAAGATGTAGAAGACCTGAACAGCACTGTCAACAAAATTGGCCTAATGGACATTGATGGAACACTCCAATCAACAACAACATGATGCTTATTTTTCTCAAGGGCACATGGACTATTCATTAAGATAGACCTTATTCTGGGCCATAATGCAAGCCTTATCAGTGTTTTATTTTTATTTTATTTTATTTTTTATTTTTTTTTATTTTTTTTAAAGATTTTATTTATTTATCTGAGAGAGAGAATGGGAGACAGCATGAGAGGGGAAGGGTCAGAGGGAGAAGCAGACCCCCTGCTGAGCAGGGAGCCCGATGTGGGACTCGATCCCGGGACTCCAGAATCATGACCTGAGCCGAAGGCAGTTGCTTAACCAACTGAGCCACCCAGGCGCCCCTATCAGTGTTTTAAAAATATAAATCATAACAAATATATTCTCTGACCTAATGGATTAAACTAGGAATCAGTAACAGGAAGGCTTATCTAGAAAATTCACAAATGTTGGGAAATTAAAGAACACACCTCTGAATGACCCACAGGTCAAGGCCTTAAGAGCAGTAAAAACATTTTGAACTGAATGAATTGAAAAACAACAAAAAAATCGTGGAATGCAGCTAAAGCAGTGCTTAAAGGGAGATTTATAGCATTAAGTGATTATAGGGGAAAAAGAAGAAAGGTCTCAAATCAATAATCTAAGCTTCCTCCTTAGGAAACAATAGCAAGAAAAGCAAATTAAATCCAAGCTAAGCAGAAGGAAAGAAATCATAAAAACCGGATTATCGATGGAATTGAGAACAGAAATCAATAAGAGATAATTTTTTTTTTTTTTTTTAAAGATTTTATTTATTTGACAGAGAGAAACACAGCGAGAGAGGGAACACAAGCAGGGGGAGTGGGAGAGGGAGAAGCAGGCTTCCTGCGGAGCAGAGAGCCCGATGTGGGGCTTGATCCCAGGACCCTGGGATCATGACCTGTGCCGAAGGCAGACGCTTAATGACTGAGCCACCCAGGCGCCCCTCAAGAAGAGATAATTAATGAAATCAAAAACTGGTAAGAATAAAATTAAAAACCTTTGGCTATACCAAACAAGAAAAGAAGACAGAAATGCTCACTATTGGGAATGAAAAACCCCACAGATGTTAAAGAGACTACAAACAACTCTATTCCCAAACTTTGGTCTATTAATATCTTGAAAGAAAGAACCTATCAGAACTCAGTGAAAAAGAAATAGGTAGCTAGAATAGACTTATGTGTATTACAGATACTGAATTTGAAGTTAAACACCTTGCAAAAAGAAAAGTTTAGGCCCAGCTGGTTTTACTGGAGAATTCTATCAAACATTCAAGGAAGAAATAATGCCAGTTTCTACATAATCTTTTTCAGAAAATAGAAGACAGAAGAAAATAGAAGGAGGACGTTTGGAAAGGAAACTCCCAGACTCCTTTTATGAGCCCGTTATTACCCTAATACTGAAACAAGATAAAGACAGTTCCAGGAAACTACAGGCCAGGATCCCGCGTCAGTGTATTTGTAAAATCCCCAATTATATATCATCAAATCAAATCCAGCAAAGCATAAAAAGGGAAATATATCACAACCAAGTATGATTTATCCTAGGAATGCAAGGCTGGTTCAGTATATGAAAGTTAGCCACATTTATTCACCATATTAACAATAAAGAAGACAAACCCAACAGGTTATTTTAATAGATGGAGAAAAAGCCTGTGACAAAATTCAACATCCACACATGATAAATGCTCAAAAATAAGAAGTAGAAAAGGGATTTCATTAACTTAACAAAAAAGGCATCTACAGAAACCTAATAGCTAATGTTTATGCTTGATGGTAAGAGAATGCTTTCACCCTCACCTGGAGAACAAGTCAAGGGTATCCACTCACCATGTCTTAACATCAGACTGGAAGTCCTGTGCCCAGTGCAATAGGCAAGAGAAATAAAAGGCATAATAGATTGGAAAGGAAGAAATAGAACTCTCTTCACAGATGACAGGATTGTCCACATAGAAAAATTCTAAAGCATCTACAAAAAAAGCTCCTACTGATGTTAGCAAGGTTACAAGATACGTGGTCGGTATGTAAGATCAATTAAAGTTCTGTGTACTAACAAGGAACATTTGGACCAGAAATTTTTTTTAAACTACCCAAAACTGAAATTCTTAGATAAAAAATCCAACAGAATATGTGAAACAATACATATACAGAAAACTTCAAAACACTGATAAAAGAAAAACTTTAAAATAAAAAGTACTAAGTAAATGAAAAGATACATCAGGTTCATGGTTTGGAACACACGATGTCAGTTCTCCCCAGCTTGATCTGTACATTCAATGTCATTCCAAGTAAACTCTCAGCAGTTTTTTCTATGGGAAAAAAAAAAACTAAAACAGCCAAAATGATTTTGAAAAAGAGTAACAGTGTTGGAGGACTCACTCCATCTGATTTCAAGACTTAGATGTGAAGCCACCATAATTAACACAGTGTGATACTGGTGAAAAGATCAGTGGACAAATTAGAGAGTCCCAAAACAGACCTGCACAAATACAGTCAGTTTTTGAGGTGCAAGATCAAGTCAGTGGATAATAGGTAAACTTTCCAAAAAAACAAAAAAAAATGGTACCATACAATGAGACATCCACATATGTAAAAAATGAACCTCAACACATAGCTCACGTTAAACAAAAGTTAACTCAAAATTGGTCATAGACCTAAATATAAAACTTAAAACTACAAACTTCTAGAAGAAAACTTAGGAGAAAACCTTTGTAATCTTGGGTTTGGCAAAAAGGTTACTAGATATGACATCAAAAGTGTGATCTGTAAAAAAAAAAAAAAAAAGAAAAATTGATGAGGTGGACTTTATCAAAATTAAAAACTTCTCCTTGGAAGACATTGGTAAGACAATGAAAAGACAATGTCTGTAATATAGATAGAATAAAAAATTCATATCCAGAATACGTAAAAGACTGTCAAAATTCAATAATAAGATAATCCATTCAAAAAATGGTCAAGAGATCTGACACTTTTCCAGTGAAGTACACACAGATGGCAAATAACATGGGAAACGACACTCAGTCATTATGAAGTTAAAACCACATGAGATACCATCACACACCCATTAGAATGGCTAAAAGTAAAAGAAAAAAAAAAAATACTGGCAATACCAAGTTCTGGCAAGAATGAGGAGTAACCAGAGCCCTCAGGCAGTACTGAAGGCAATGTGGAATTGTACAGCCACTTTAGAAAAGTTTGGCAGTTTCTTATAAATTAAACATACTCTTACCGTATGACTCAGCAATTCCATTCTTATTTACTCAAGCAAAAGAAAAACTCAAATTCACACATAAACTTGTCTGTGTATGTTTATCACACGTCGTTTGTACTCATCCAAAATTGGAAACAACCTAGGTGTCACTCAACAGGTGAATGGATATATGTAACCAATTTTTAAGCATTTTTAAATGTCCAGTTTGGTGGCGTTAAGTCCATTCACCACTAGGTGAAAGTGTAAGAGAAACAGGATATTTGCATGGCCTCAAAATGTGCCTTTGAAATTACATCACGTATTACATGTAAAATAGTAACTTTACGTGGAGGAAACCTGGCAGACAGCACCTTAACCAGTGATCAAGACTGACACACCAACAGTAAACATGTCAAGGTCATGTCCTCCTGGCTGAGGCACTGAGAAGGGCATAGCACCTCTGCAGGACTCTTCCCCAAGACGCGCACCCTCAACTTCATCATGACGGAACATCAGGGAAACTCAAGTTGAGGGGCATTCCCACAGAATTCCTGTCCTGTACGCCTCACAAGAGTTGAGATCGAGAAAGACAAGGAAAGACAGACACTGACAACTGAAATCACCATGAGACCCCGGGTTGGACCCTGGAGCAGAAAATGACATTTCACGGAGAGGCGGGTGACATCCACATAGGCTGTAGTTCAGTAGCTGTGCGCACTGTGCATTTCCTAGTTTCATTCCTTCTGTTAATAGTCCTGTAAGATGTTACATTAGTGGAAGCAGGGTGGAAGGTATACAGGAACTCTACTATTTCTGTAACCCTCTTCAAGGTTAAAATTATTTAGAAATTACAAGTATAGGAGCTCCTGGCTGGCTCGGTGGGTGGAGCGTGCGACTCTTGATCTCAGGGTCATAAGTTCAAGCCCCATATTGGGTGTAGAGATTACTTAAAAAAAATCTTAAAATAATTTTTTTGAAGTTTAAAAGTTAATGAGTGACAGTTAAGCAGGCCTTTTTCTGTAATCCCCTCTGGAAATGGAGCGCCGTCTTCCAGGCAGCTAAGATGACCTTCACTAACAACAACAATGGTAGCTAAGTCAGCCTCTCAGCAGCGTTTGACGTGACTGGTTCCTCTTTCCTGGAACTCATTTCCCGGCTTGGTTTCCGTGATGCCATGTTGGCGGGCTCTCCCTTACCTTTCTTTTTTAGTCTCCATTCTTGGCTCATCATTCTCCACATGAGGTTGAAGTTCATCAGGGTTCCAACCTGAGGCCTTGTGTCTTCTCTCTGTACCCCTGCTATCCAGTATGGTAGCTACTAGCCACACTCTAAATTCAAATTAGTTACAAATAAATAAAACTTAAAATTCAGTTCCTCAGTTGCTGTAGCCACATTGCAAAGTGCTTAATGGCTACCTGTGGTGTTGGTGGCCACCGTGCTGGACAGCACAGATGAAGGGCAGTTCTGTCACTGCAGAAAGTCTTGTTGGGCACAGGTCTACAGGGCAGTGCCTGGCGCTTCACACGGTGTCTGGTCACCCCACCCGCAGTGATGCCAACATCGGTCAGTTGGCAGGTGGTGTCAGCTCAGTATCATGAAGTCCCCATCAGCCTTCCACCTGATAGTTTTATTATTAATCTTTGCCTGAAACGTTTGTTTCATTCCTTTTTTGTAAAAAAAGGAATCATTCATGTAATCATTCCATATGGATATCTTTCTGTATTGGTGCATTTTTTTAGATCTGAGCTCATCTTTAATAGCTACATAATATTCTCTTGAATGTATACATGCTAAAGGACCTGATCTAATTGTGTTGGATAAGTTCTTAGGCATATAATATTACTAATTATGTATCCTTTTGTTATGTTTCAGATGAACAGAAGGCCTCATCTGCCATCCAGACATTGAAAAACAATAGTGTGCCCACAGAGTCTTGTGAAAACTGGAGAGAAGACCAGCATAGCCCATCCTATCAGCAAATAAACTGCATTGACAGTGTTATCAGGTGTGAGACACAAGTTTTGAGAACATGTCTGTTTTTCCAAAAGCATACATCGCCATTGTAAGCACACACCTTACATCATTTTTAATATTGGTTGTCTTGATTTTTCACTCTAAGTCAATAGATATTTATGGAGTGCCTACTTACATATAGTTTATAATAAATTGAACATTTCAGGGGATGCAAAAAATTAGAAGATGGATCCCTTCTTTGAAGGAGCCATGGTGTGGTTGAGAAGACAAGACCTTGATCATAAAAATTAAATGAGGCAAGATTTGGAGATCAACTCAAGGTCACAGTAAAAGAGATACGACAGGCCAGTGATTGAGGCTGGGATGGTCAGGGAAGACCTCATCAAAGAAGAGAGCACAAAGTACCCACACAGAAATGGGAAGTGGCAGAGTTAGGGGACAGGCGGGCATGCATGACCTAATTCTGTTGTTGCAGATACTTGAAGAGTTACAACATTCCAGCTTTGAAAAGAAAGTGCATATCCTGTACCAATACAACCTCTTCATCCTCAGAAGAAGACAGACAGAACCACAAGGCAAATGATGCCGAAGCCTTGCACGGTAACACGGATGCCCTCCTAGCTAGACAGACGATGATTACAAAGCCATCCCTTTCTGTTTCTAAGTTTTCGTCTTTACTTATTTTGTTAATCACAAACAAGCCTAGTTTCATATTGCTCCTTTATGGCCAGTAGGTTTTAGCCCATCAGTTACAAACATCTGCAAATTGAATCTTTAACATACGTTTCCCGCGGGGATTTTTCTGTTCATTGTCAATTTCTTTTGTGCCCCCAGCTGTGTCTCAGAGCCCAGCCGGAGCTAACCTGGAGATGCCGACTGCCGGGCGGGCCGCACACGTTGCAGGAGGCGCTCCGCGGACACTGGCCCCCGAGGTGCTGAGTCTGGGCTTCCGTGTGAGCAGCGACAGCAGCACCATCGGTCATGCCCCACCCCCAGAGTCAGGTGCCACGTTTACCTTCTGCTCTCCAGTGCACTCGGTGTGAAATACACTACCGTGAGAGAACAAAAGCCCTTAACATCAGTTATTTAGGAATGACTTCTTAAATTATAATTATGTTTTCCTTTCTTTGACTCAGTTAAAGTACTTTTGGAAATATCATCATGTTTGTATTGGTTACATAGTTGGGACTGAATTTCTAAGTCATTGTCACTTGTCACATCAGCTGATATGTGGGAAGCACTTAGAAACAGTACCTGATAACATAGTAATAAGTCCTCAGTTAGTGTTAACTATCACTGATGAAGTTTCCTGTGGGGCTGCATTAGGTCACTTTGTTGCTGCACTTGAAAGAAGGTGTCCTTGTCAAACTTTGACTGTGGTTGTGACTAGATTGACCATATATACGTCCAGATTTTTGTATTGGCCTGATGACAATGAGGAGAGTGTGTTTAAAACTCTCTTCCTTTTAACAACATAATGACTTGGTAAATTATTCTGATGTCTTCTTTTTGTTCCTTTTTACTGCCTCCTGTCCTTTGACTTTGTTGTTATAACAATTTGGTGGATGAAGAACTGGCGACAAAGGTGTTAAATCAGGTTTTCGGTTCTCTCTCATTTCTCTTTGCTGGTCTTCAGTGGCAGATTCGTAAACGTGTTGAGCTATTACTCTGTGCCGCCATCTGTCCTGAGTCCTTCATAAGAATTAACTCACTTGATCCTCACACTGACCCTTGGAGATGGAGAGTATAGTATTGACAGGTGGGCTGGGCGTCAGTGAGAAGACATAAGAGTCACAGCTGTTGTGAGATTAGATTACGGTTCTAATGAACTGAAAATAGTTTTATCGGAGCTGAGCTAGCCCCTCAGGAAGGGGCAGATGCACATTTTTTAGTGTCCCTTTCTTAACACTTTTGATTCCCATGTGGACATACAGCTGCCAGTGCCAGCCCGCACAGGGTGGGTCTCACCCAGTGGCAAAAGAATTTTTTGGTTATGCCTCTAAACTTCTTGTACTCTGGTGTATATTACCATTTTGAAAGAACTCATATTGAAGTCTCTAAGCTTTCATTTAAGGGAATATTTACTGATAATTGTTTCTCCTGATCTTAAACCAGTCTCAGCATCTGCGGGGCCCATCTTTATTCCAAGGACAGGAAACAGAATCAGGGGATCTGTAGAGTATCCATATATCTTCTACTGTTTGGAAAGCCTATATTCCTGCAGCTTACACCGTGACTCTACTAATGAGTGGGGTCTGAGGACTGTGACCACAAACGCATTTCCCTGCCAGTCATGATCTCCATTATGTATACGGAGCAGTTAAGGCACAAACAGGTTAAGTCCCTTAACTTGCCCAAAGTCACACAGCAGATGAGTGGCAGACTAGGGAATCATAAGTAGTCTCCAGAAACCATTCCATTAACACATGTTTTTGAATCTGTAGTAGGGTCAAGTTGGAGTGTAAAATAAAGCCAAGAGATCAATTAAAATGTAATTTTAAGAAACACACAAATAAACCTGGGGCATCTGGGTGGTTCAGTCAGTTAAGCATCTGACTCTTGGTTTCAGCTCAGGTCATGATCTCAGGGGGTCGTGGGATCAAGCTCTGTGCTGGGTGTGGAGCTTGCTTGGGATTTTCTCTCCCTCCTCTCTCTCCCTCCCTCTGCCCCCACTCACACACGCACACTCTCTCTCTCTCAGAAAAAATAATAAACACACAAATAATCCAAAAGAAGGGCAGAAAAGGAGGAAGAGGGCAATAGCCATCACCACCAGAGGGAATATGTCATATTAATAATAATCACTCTAAACCCAACTATATCTACTCCCATTAAAAGGCAGAAATTGTCAGAACAGATGGAAAAAAAAAAAAATCAAGACCCAGCCATATACTGTCTGGGAAGTATAATTTAAATATAAATCCACAAATGGATTGAGAACAAATGGGGAAAGAGAGACAATGCAAACGAGAAGCATAAGAAGGCTGGTGATCCGGTATGGTTTAGACTTCAAGACAGGGTCTTCCCAGAGACGCTTCATGGTGCCAAACAGTTCATCAGGGAGACACGGCAATCAGAATACATTGTGCATATTTGCTACTAACAGAGCTTTCAAGATAGGAGGTAAAAATGGAAAGAGTTAAAGAGAGAAATAGACTTTCTATAACCATAGTTGAAGAATATAACACCCCTTCTGTGCAGTTGATAAAACATCTAGACAGTTAAATAAAATTAAAAAAAAAAAATCTAGACAGAAAATGAGTAAAGCAGATAATCTGAACAATGCTATCAACCACGTTGACCTAGTTGACCTTCACGGAACACAGCACCTGATACCTGCACAATACGCATTCTCAAGCGTACACGATATGTTCATTGAGTTATAAAATACATTGGGCTGTCATACGTCTCAAATTTAAAATAATTCAATTAGGAATCAGTGAAGGCATCTGGGGTTAGAGTTTTCCTAGCTAAGTGTTTAACTGCAGATTCAGTTTCTGTCATAGACACAGGGCTGTTGAGGTTTTCTGCTTGTTGAGTGAACTTTGTTAGTTTGTGTCTTTCAAAGAATTGGTGTATTTTGTCTACGTTGTCAGGTTTATTGGAATAAAAGTGTTCATAATGTTCCTTTATTCTTCTTTTGACACCTGTATGATCTCTAATGATGCTCCTCTGTCATTTCTGAGGTTGGCACCTTCTGTCTTTCTTTTCTTTTTCCCCTGATCAGTCTGGCTAGAGTTTAATCAATTTGATTGGTCTTCTCAAAGAACCAGCTTACGATTGCACTGGTTTTGTTCGTTGTTTTCCTGTTCTCTACATCACGGACTTCTGCTCTGGTCTTTGTTATTTCCTTTCTTCTGCTTACTTTGGTTTTATCTTGCTCTTCTCTTTCCAGGTTCTCAATGTGGAAGGTGAAATAATCGATTTCAGACATTTTTCTTTCCTACCGGATTTTAGTACAAATGTTCTTTTTACCTTTTGCTGCATTCAATGCATTTTGGTGGATTTTGTCATTTTCATCATGTTCTAATACTGACTACTACCCCCCAGCTGTCTCATTTGAAATCACTCATCATCATGTGTCTGTTATCGTACATTACTTAAGCACCACAGATTTGGGGGTTTTCCACGGCTCTGTTACTGATTTCTAATTTAATCCCATTGTAGTCAGAGAAAATACAGAACCTGAATTCTATATTTGTCGAGCCTTGTTTTATGGTCTGTGATATGGTCTCTCTGGATGACTGTTCTGTGTGCACTGGGAAGAATGTTTTTTCTGCTGCTGTTGGGTTGAATGTTCTGTGTAAACCAAGTCAGGGTGGTTGTTACTGTTGTTCAGATCCTGTCTGTCCTTACTAGGTTTCTCAGTACTTGTTCTGCTTCAGGAGGAGAACGGAAATCTCTGACCATAATTATGGATTTGTCTGTTTCTTCTAGCGATACTACTGGTTTTTGTTTCATGCATTTTGAAAGCACTCTTGTGCATAAATGTTTAGAAGCGTCATGTCTTCTTGATGAACTGGACTTTTTTGTCTTGTGAAATGACCTTCTTTATCCCTTGTACATTCTCTGCTGTAAAATACACTTTGTCAGGGTGCTGGGGGAGCTCAGTCAGTTAAGCGTCTGCCTTTGGCTCAGGTCATGATCTCGGGGTCCTGGGATCGAGCCCCACCCGCATCAGGGTCCCTGCTCCTCAGGGAGTCTGCTTCTTCCTCTCCCTCTGCCTCTCCCCTCAGCTCATGCTCTCTCTCTGTCAAATGAATAAATAAAATCTTTTTAAAAAATAAATAAAATACACTTTGTTTTATATTAATGTATTCACTGCAGCATTTTTTTATTAGTACTAGCCATGTTATATCTTTTCCACCTTTTTACTTTTAACCTGGGTATGTTAATATTTAGAGTGGGCTTTATTTTAGTGGTTGCTTTGGGGCTCATGGTGTACACATTCGATTGTTCACAACCCACCTTCTGGAAATATTATACCACTTCATGTATAGTGTAAAAACCAAACAATAGGGTACTTTTGCTTCCCCCTTCTGGCCTTTGTTGGCTTATGTTTGGCTTATGTTTTCCTTCTACATATGTCGTAAATCTCACCCTATGCTGCTGCTGTTCTCGTGTAGGTGGTGGTTATCTCTTCACCTGTTTACCCATGTAGTTACCTCTTCCACTGCTTTTGTTCTGTTTTGTCGATTCATCTAGGATCATTCTCCTTCTCCCTGCATGAGTTCCTTGACTAGTTCTTTTCCCATGGGTCTAGTGGTGGTGATGCCTTTCTGGTTTTGTGTGTCTGAAAATGTCTCTGTTGTCCCTTCCTGTTGTAAGGGTATTCTGCAGAGCATAGAATTCTGGTTGGCAATTTCATCGTTCAGTACTTAAAGATGTTGCTCCACCGTCTTCTCAATGCACTGTTCCCGACAAGGAATCTGCTGCTGTCTTTGGTTTGTTTCCAGCACAGCTTCTCTCTGGCTGCTTGTAAGATGTTCTATCTCTCTCTCTCTCTTTTTTTTTCTTAATATTTATTTGAGAGAGAGAGAATGAGAGAGAGAGAGCACATGAGAAGGGGGAAGGTCAGAGGGAGAAGCAGACTCCCCACCAAGCAGGGAGCCCGATGCGGGACTCGATCCAAGGACTCCAGGATCATGACCTGAGCTGAAGGCAGTCGCTTCACCAACTGAGCCACCCAGGCGCCCCTCTTTTTTTTTTTTAAAGATTTTATTTATTTATTTACCAGAGAGAGAGAGAGTGCAAGTGCACAAGCAGGGGAAGCAGCAGGCAGAGGGAGAAGCAGGCTCCCCACCAAGCAGGGAGCCTGATGTGGGGCTCGATCCCAGGACCCTGGGACCATGACCTGAACCGAAGGCAGATGCTTAACCCACTGAGCCACCCAGATGTTCTCTTTATCACTGATTTCCATGGTTTGAGTATGATATGCCAAGATGCGCTGTCCTTCTGGTTCATCGAGCTTCTTGGATTTGTAGGTTTACAGTTTCCATCAAATTGAAAGTCTTCCCTCCCCTGTTTTTTCCAGTACTGCTTCTCTCTCCTCTTTTCCTGGGACTCCAGTTACATGTGTATAGGCCGCTTGCAGTTGTCCCATAGTCCACTGATGCTGGGTTCAGTTTTCCAGTCTTTTTTCATTTTCCCTCTAAGTTTGATTTTGGATAGGCTCCTGAGGCGTCTTCAAGTTCACGAATCTTTCCTAATGCGATACTTGTCACTTGTATTCCATTCAGTGTATTTCTTATTTCATGTATGGTAATTTTCATTTTGAGAAGTCCTGTTCAGGTCTTTCTTTTGTTACATCTTCCATGTCTCTAACATGTTTGATCTTCCCTCTAGCAGTATGGAGTGCAGTATAGTAGCTATTAATGTCCCCGTCTCTGATTCTGACATCTCTGCTAGTCCCGAGCTGGTTGACTACTTTTCTCCATCTTATGGGTTGTATTTTCCCTGCTTGTTTGCATGTCTGGCAGTTTTGGATTGGATGCCAGATGTTGTGAATGGGTGCTAGTGAGTATCCATTCCCATAAATATAGATGAGCTTAATTCTGGGACCCAGCTAAGTTACTTGGAAATAAATCGATCCTTTTCAGATTCATTTGGCAGAACTAGAGCGGTGTGTAGTCTATGGCTAATTACTGTCTGCTGCTGAGGCAAGGTCCTTCTGAGTACTGTACCCAGTACCCCGAGAGTTAGGAGATTTTCTAGTCTGGCTGACAGGAGCACATGCTGTTCTCTGCATAGTGTGAGTTTCAGTGATTGTTTCTTCTCTTCCTCCTCCTGTGAGTGCACTGGTGAATACTCCAGGGGGTTCTCTTTGACTCTGTGGAGCCCACTCTCTGCAGCTCTCCTCCCCAGTACTCTTCCCTGAAAACTCTAGCCACCAACCAGACTCTTCAGCTCTGCCTCTTCAGCTGGGGGCGTTCACAGGCTCCAGCTGGTTTCCCCACCCTGCACCTCAGAAACTCTCAAGGCAGTAGGCTGGGGCAGCCCCAGGGCTCACCTCGTTTGTTTTCCCTCCCTCAGGGGTCACTCTTTTGTTCACTGATGTTCGGTGTTTTGGAGCTTATTGGTTCATATGTTTTGTCCATTTTCTTAGTTGATTTCAGGCAGGAGGGTAAATCCAGTCCCTGTTACTCCATCTTGGCTGTGCTCTGTTGATTTAAACGAATCGGAGTCCACTTCTGGAAGTGGAGTGGGGCACGCAAACCCACACCTCCTGGAGACTGCACAGAGGGGAGAGGTGAAAGGGATGTTGTGGGGAAGCCCACCACTGTGTCCACCATGAAATCTCTTGTACTTGGGAGAAGTAATGTTTAGAAGCAACTAAAAGTCTGTCTACCGGTGTTTACTTTAATAAATTGTGGTATACACGTGAAATGGAAGCCCTATGATACAGAAAAAGTGTAAGACAGCTGCCATTGTACTGGTAGAAGGGACACCATTAAGTGAAAGAAACACACTATAGATAGTGTACATATTACATGCCTCTGAGGTAAAAATCTATATTCATGCTTCTTTATAGGTGCATAAACTGAACTGATAAGAAAATGAAAGAAACGGTTTTCTGTGAGGAAAATCAAGAACTAGGCACATAGTAGACAGGAGTGGGGAGGATTTACTGACTGCCTTTTCAAGGCTTTTTGATTTTTGAACCCCATGAATATATTACAGATTTGTAAAATTAATTCAAAGATAAAAAACATTTGGAATAATCTAAGAAGATAAAATATTTACAATAAGATTTTAATAAATATGTGTGTACACATTGAGTGTTACAACTGTACAATGTATATACAAGTGTACAAAGAGTATAAAGAAAGGCAGAAAAAGTAAAACCAATTTATTTGCTAGGTTGATGAAGTTTTATATTCCAGCTATTGTAATAACGGTTGTAAGAATTTATTGAAAAGCAATTAAATTAGTGAAAATAAATAAATGCAAATAATTGGTAGCAATTAAGATGAAATCTATCGAAGATCAACAAGGAAATAAGGACTTTGAATGACACACTGGACCATGTGGACTTCACAGATATATTCAGAACATTCCATCCCAAAGCAACAGAATACACATTCTTCTTGAGTGCACATGGAACATTCAGAATAGATCACATACTGGGTCACAAATCAGGTCTTCAACTGGTACCAAAAGATTGGGATCATTTCCTGCAATTTTTGGACCACAATGCTTTGAAACTGGAACTCAATCACAAGAGGAAATTTGGAAAGAATTCAAATACATGGAGGCTAAAGAGTATGCTACTGAAGCATGAATGGGTCAACCAGGAAATTAAAGAAGAATTCATGGAAACCAATGAAAATGAAAACACAACTGTTCAGAATCTTTGGGATGCAGCAAAGGTGGTCCTAAGAGGGAAGGTATATAGCAATACAAGCCTTTCTCAAGAAACAAGAAAGGTCTCAAATACACAACCTAACCCTACACCTAAAGGAGCTGGAGAAAGAACAGCAAATTAAGCCTCAACCCAGCAGGAGAAAAGAAATAATAAAGATTAGAGCAGAAATCAATGAAGTAGAAACCAAGAGAACAGTAGAACAGATCAACAAAGCTAGGAGCTGGTTCTTGGAAAGAATAAGACCGATAAACCTCTAGTCAGACTTTTCAAAAAGAAAAGGGAAAGGACCCAAATAAATAAAATCACAAATGAAAGAGGAGAGATCACAACCAACACCAAAGAAATACAAACAATTATAAGAAAATATGAGCAACTATATGCCAACAAATTAGGCAATCTGGAAGAAATGGATGCATTCCTAGAGATGTACAAACTACCAAAACAGAAACAAGAAGAAATAGAAAACCTGAACAGACCCATAACCAGCAAGGAAATTGAAACAGTAATCAAAATTCTCCCAACAAACAAGAGCCCAGGGCCAGATGGCTTCCCAGGGGAATTCTACCAAACATTTAAAGAAGAATTCATACCTATACTTCTGAAGCTGTTTCAAAAACTAGAAATGGAAGGAAAACTTCCAAACTCTTTCTGTGAGGCCAGCATTACCTTGATCCCAAAACCGGACAAAGACCCCACCAAAAAGGAGAATTACAGACCAATATCCCTGATGAACATGGATGCAAAAATTCTCACCGAAATACTAGCCAGTTGGATCCAACAGTATATTAAAAGGATTATTCACCACAACCAAGTGGGATTTATTCCTGGGCTGCAAGGGTGGTTCAGCATCCACAAATCAATCAACGTGATGCACTACATCAATAAAAGAAAGGACAAGAACCGTAAGATCCTCTCCATTGATGCAGAAAAAGCATTTGGCAAAGTACAGCATCCTTTCTTGATTAAAACTCTTCACAGTGTAGGGATAGAAGGAACATACCTCAATATCATAAAAGCCATATATGAAAAGCCCACAGCAAATATCATTCTTAATGGGGAAAAACTGAGAGCTTTTCCCCTAAGATCAGGAACATGGCAGGGATGTCCACTATCACCACTGCTGTTCAACATAGTACTAGAAGTCCTAGCCTCAGCAGTCAGACAACAAAAAGAAAAGGCATCAGAATCAGCAAAGAAGTCAAACTCACTCTTCTCAGATGACATGATACTCTATGTGGAAAACCCAAAAGACTCCACCTTAAAGTTGCTAAAACTCACACAGGAATTCAGCAAAGAGGCAAGATATAAAATCAGTGCATTTCTATTCAGAAATCAGTTGCATTTTTATACACTGAGACAGAAGAAAGAGAAATTAAGGAGTCAGTCCCATTTACAATTGCACCCAAAACCATAAGAAGATACATAGAAGTAAACCTCACCAAAGAGACAAAGGATCTATGCTCAGAATACTATAGAACACTCGGGAAAGAAATTGAGGAAGACGTGAAGAAATGGAAAAACATTCCATGCTCATGGATTGGAAGAACAAATATTGTTAAAATGTCTATGCTGCCTAGAGCAATCTGCACATTCAATGCAATCCCTATCAAAATACCATCAACTTTTTTCACAGAGCTGGAACCAATTACCCTAAAATTATATGGAACCAAAAAAGACCCCGATTAGCCAAAGGAATGTTGAAAAAGAAAACCAAAACTGACAGCATCACGATTCTGGACTTCAAGCTCTATTACAAAGCTGTCATCATCAAGACAGTATGGAACAGGCACAAAAATAGACACATCGATCAATGGAACAGAATAGAGAACCCAAAAATGGACCCTCAACTCTATGGTCAACTAATCTTCAACAAAGCAGGAAAGAATATCCAATGGAAAAAAGACAGCCTTTTCAACAAATGGTGTTGGGAAAACTGGACAGGCACATGCAGAAGAATGAAACTGGACCATTTCCTTACACCATTCACAAAAAATAGACTCAAAATGGATGAAAGACCTAAATATGAGACAGGAGTCCATCAAAATCCTAGAGGAGAACACAGGCAGCAACCTCTTCGACCTCGGCCACAGCAACTTCTTGCTAGACACATCTCCAAAGGGAAACAAAGGCAAAAATGAACTAATGGGACTTCATCAGGATAAAAGCTTTTGCACGGTGAAGGAAACAAAACCCAAAGACAACTGACAGAATGGGAGAAGATATTTGCAAATGACATATCAGATAAAGGGCTAGTATCCAAAATCTATAAAGAACTTATCAAACTCGGGCACCTGGGTGGCTCAGTTGGTTAAGCGACTGCCTTTGGCTCAGGTCATGATCCCGGAGTCCCGGGATCGAGTCCCATATCGGGGCTCCCTGCTCAGTGGGGAGTCTGCTTCTCCCTCTGACCCTACCCCCTCTTGTGCTCTCTCAAATAAATAAAATCTTTAAAAAAAAAAAAAACTTCTCAAACTCAATACCCAAAGAACAAATAATCCAATCAAGAAATGGGCAGAAGATATGAATAGACATTTCTCCAAAGAAGACATCCAAATGGCCAACAGACACATGAAAAAATGCTCTACATCACTTGGCATCAAGGAAATACAAATCAAAACCACAAAGTGATACCACTTCATACCAGTCAGAATGGCTAAAATGAACAAGTTAGGAAAGGACAGATGTTGGTGAGGATGTGGAGAAAGGGGGGAACCCTCTTACACTATTGGTGGGAATGCAAGCTGGTGCAGCCACTCTGGAAAACAGTATGGAAGCTCCACAAAAAGTTGAAAATGAGCTACCCTATGACCCAGCAATTGCAGTACTGGGTATTTACCCCAAAGATACAAATGTAGTGATCCGAAGGGGTACCTGCACCCAAATGTTTATAACAGCAGTGTCCACAATAGCCAAACTATGGAAAGAATCCAGATGTCCATCGACAGATAAATGGGTAAAGAAGATGTGGTATATATATATAAAATGGGTTATTACTCAGCCATCAAAAAAATAAAAACTTGCCATTTGCAACGACGTGGATGGAACTAGAGGGTATTATGCTAAGTGAAATAAATCAATCAGAGAAAGACAATTATCATATGATCTCACTGATATGTGGAATTTAAGAAACAGAACAGAGGATCATAGGGGAAGAGAGGAAAAAATAAAGCAAGACTGAAACCAGAGAGGGAGACAAACCATAAGAGACTCTTAATCATAGGAAACAAACTGAGGGTTGCTGAAGGGGAAGGGGGTGGGGGGTTGGGGTAACTGGGTGATGGACATTAAGGAGGGCATGTGATGTAATGAGCAGTGGGTATTATATAAGACTGATGAATCACAGACCTGTACCTCTGAAACCAATAATACATTATATGTTAATAAAAAGATAAAATCTGTCTCCTTCTTACCTCAGCAGAAGTGATTCCAGCAGAGGATGCTGCCCCAGCGTGTGAGCCCTGGACCCCAGGCACACACCCAGCTCCACTAACCTCAGAAGAATTTAAACACATAGGGCTCACAAAGGCTGTTCTGTCAGCCCACACCCAGAAGGAGGAACAGAATTATGTTGATAAATTCCGGAAAAAGATCCTCTCATCACCCTACAGATCCTGTCTTCAGCAAGAAAGCAGAAACAAAGCTAAACATTTGTGTGTTCAAGGTACTTATATTTTAAAAACTGTGTTTCATTTATCAATTTTATAAATATGTGTAAGTAAGTACTGGGAGATATGGAGTAAGGAATAGGGGTTTTGCTTCTAAGAAACTGAGAGATGCTCACAGAATAAATTCATATCAACTTTGTTATCTGGGATCTTTCTTAGATCCTGGATCCGAGAAGCTGATTTTATAAGCAAGTGATTGAGAGATACTGAAATAAGTTTATTTTACAACAACAGCTTTTATCCGGGATCTTGCTCATGTTTTCAGTATAAGTAGGAGTGGACATGGTTACTATTGACAAGTGTCTATTCCTTCCTCATCTACTTATAATTACCTGCAAGTGGCATTCCTGTCTTCCTTTTTGGTTCCAGTTTTCCATAATATGCCTCCCTCTCTATGCTTTCAGGAGACTCTGCTTCCAAGCAGGCCCAGTCAGCTGGCTGCATGAAGGAGAAGCACAGGCGGAAGAAGCCGCGGGGACTGTGGAACAGCAGGGGCTCTCAGGACACCTTCTGTCCCCACTTGGGAGGAGATGGCCAGTACAGGCAGTCCTGGGGCCCTTCCCTTGCCTCCTCTCCACAGGCCTCCAGCCTGTCCTTCCCGGCTGCCCTGATGGTTCCCAGCCTGGCTCCTTACCTTATCCCACCCCGCCCCGCCCCGGCCCTGCCCTCTGTGGGAAGAGAGCACGCAGCATCCCTGACCACACTTGACCGGCTGCCTAAGGCCCCTTTATGGAACGACTTGCAGGCTTTTCCTGCTCTCCCTTCTCCTTCCTTAGATACTGTGATGACCATTTTCCTGCCTGACCCCCCTGGCTGTCCCCTCTTGTCACCATCCTTCTGTCCGTATGCGTTCCTGGGAGCAGCGGGCTCTTCTGGAACACCGCCCTCGGTATCCGCGGTGACTCCACACCTGGAGCCGCCATCCTCTGTCTTCAGCCAGAGGCGGGCAGAGGGAAAATGGGAGATGCCATGTGGAGAGCACCCCTGTGTTAACTCAAGGAGCAGCTCACCACTACAGCTAAACTTACTGCAAGCAGACATGCTCAGATCCTGTGAATCTTCAGATCAAATGAGAAGGGATATTTGCCCGGAAGCTAAGTATGTAAGTGATCCCACCTCCAGCATGTGAGCGAGAACATAAATGTGGGTCCTCATTAAAATTAAGGTTCTTGCCCTGGGGCTCAACACTGAAGGCCTAGCGGGTAATCGGCACCACAGCTGGGGTTGAGGCAGCTTTGTTTTCCAGAAATACGCACTCTGTCTACCTGGCTACATTTTAAAAGCAGGAATTAAAGAATCTGTGTCCTAGTTTCTTAGATACTTTGTGAGGTTTATTCCCAAAATGCTGTCTTTCACATTTTCTGTGTGAACTGGGTTTCCACACACCCCCCCCCCCTTTAAAATTTGATGTCCAGGGATGCCTGGGTGGCTCAGTCAGTTAAGCATCCGAATCATGATTTCCACTCAGGTCATGATCTCAGGGTGGTGAGATCAAGCCCCACGTCAGGCTCTGTGCTGAGCCCAGAGTCAGCTCGAGACTCCCTCTGCCCTTACCCCTGCTCACATGCACACATGTTCTGTCTCTCTCTGAAATAAAGAACTAAAATGTTAAAAAAAAATTGATATCCCGTCATTAAACTTAACATATCTGTTGCCTGTAAAATATATTGTCTTGCTTAGAACTGGGGTTACAGTGTGGTAAGGTAGGAGTAAACCATACTGACAAGACCTGAATGGAGTGAGTGCATTCTTGCAGGCACAGTTGAGGGATACCAGGTATGGATGAAGGGCGGGGGGGAGCCACTTTCTGCTCATTACTGCTCAGTAAAGTAAGCAACTAGTTCCACACTTATGCACATCATTTTCAAAACCAAAAACTGCATGGTTATTTTCCTTTAACTTTTCATCTCTTTACCCAAAAATCATTCTCAGAGGTATGTATCCAGTTAAACTTTGGTGAATAGGATGTTTCTCTATTTAGGTATAGGATTCAAGACAAGTGTGAATCTTTACGGTTTTTCTTCAGTCTTCCCTTCAAGGCATAATACCCTTTTTTGACAAATGTTCACAATCTGATGATCCAAAACAAGAAAATATGCTGAAATTTCAAAGCCTGATATTAGTGCACTTGCTAGAAATGTGCAAGGCAGTGTATCCCAGTGAGCAGAGCCGGGCTGTGGAACAAGACAGGAATGCAGACACTCTGGCCCTTGTTTGGCATGTTAGCTGAACCAAGTCAGTCAGCCTTCCTTCTTTGTTCCTCACTTGAAAAATGAAGAGATTAATCCTTGATGGCTTATTCTGAGGATTAAATGAAGTAATATTCCTATAATCTTTCCCATGCAATGTAAGCTCAGGATAGCTGGACCTCTGTTTTGTTCACTATTCCTAAGTTTTGGGAATAGTGCTTAGAACTTACAAAACGTTCAGTATGTATTTTTGGAATGACAAAACAAACACACACAACTGTATGGTGCCTGTGTGTGGTGGGTGCTCAGAAGCCAGCAGTGTCTTTAATATCACATAGAAAGGTCAAAATCACATTCTTGGGGACAGGCTAAACTGTCTGACCTGTCCCTTATGTATGCACTTTATTCTGTTTAACATGTGAAGTTGAAGATCTGCCAGTTAGTTTGTAATATGAGGCTTGAGAGGTTACAATCTTTTCTTACGCCCTTACTTTCTGCAGTGTGTCCCGGGCAATAGTGGGAAGAAGAGCCGTCGTGTTACCGCCAGCGAACTGTCCAGGGCATTACTATACGAGGAGTCGCCGTCTGCAGCGGGCTCTGCGGCATCAGGTAGTGATCAGAGGGATGAGTTCTTCCAGCTCTGTTGCCAGGAGCTCACTGTGTGCTGGTTTTGGTACTGATGTGGGAGTAAAGTCTTTTTTCTTTTTTTATAAACTTTATTGGGGTACATTTACCTACAGTAGAATTCACCAAATTTGGGTGTACAAAACAAGAATTCTGACAAATGTATACATTAGTGTAACCAGCACCACAATTACCATATAGAACATTTCCATCATCTGGAAGAGTTCTTCTGTGACCCTTTAGAATCAGTTTCTGCCCTGACGCTCCAGCTCCTGGCAACCACTGATTTGCTTTCTATCACTCTAGTTTTGATTTTTCTGTAATTTCATATTAGTTGAATGGTCCAGTATGCAGTCTTTTGTATTAGGGTTCTTTCAGTTAACGCAGTGCTGCTGAGATTCATCCTTATTGGTATGTATCAGTCACTTGTTCTTCTTATTATGGAGCAGAATTAATTTGTATGGAGATCCATTCACCGCTTGATGGTTTATTCAGTTGCTTCTAGTTTGGGGCTATTAAGAATAATGCTGCTGTGAACTTTGAGTCTGCGTCCTTTTGTGGACATACATTTTCATTTCTATTCGGTAAACATCTAGGAACGAAATTGCTAGGTCATGTGTAAAGTGTATGGTTAACTTATTTATTTTATTTTTATTATTAAAGTCTTATTACATACAACGTTATATTAGTTTCCAGTGTACAACATAGTGATTCAACAATTTTATCAGTTATGCGGTGCTCACCATGATAAGTGTAGTTACCATCTCACCATACAACATTATTACAGTATTATTGACTATATTCCCTGTGCAGTAGTTTTCGTCTCCATGACTTGTTTGTTTATGACTGGAAGTTTGTACCTCTTAATCCCCTCACCTATTTTGCTTATCCCCCAATCCCTTCCCCTCTGGCAACCACTAGTTCTTTGTATTTATGAATCTGTTTCTAGTTGGTTTGTTCTTTTGTTTTTTAGATTCCACATATAAGTGAAATCATATGGTATTAGTCTTCTCTGTTTGACTTATTTCTCTTTCTCTCTCTGACTTATTTCACTTAGCATAATACCCTCTAGGTTATCCATGTTGTCGCAAATGACAGGATCTCATTCTTTTTTTAAGGCTCAGTAAGATTCCAGTGTCTCTGTGTGCATGCGCACATGCGTGCGCATCACATCTTTTTTTTTAAGGTTTTTATTTTAATTCCAGTATAGTTGTAATTATATACTATACTATATAGTATATATACTATATACTATAACTAATAACTTACAGTATTAGGTTAGTTTCAGGTGTACAATGTAGTGATTCAACACTTCATATAATACCCAGTGCTCATCACAGCAAGTACACTCCTTAATCCCCATCCCCTATGTCCCCCCATCCCCCACCCACCTCCCTTCTGGTGACCATCAGTTTGTTCTCTGTAGTTAAGAGTGTGTTTCTTGGTTTGTCTCTCTTTTTTTTCTCCTTTGTTCATTTGTTTTGTTTCTTAAGTTCCACATGAGTGAAATCATACGATACTTGTTTCTCTCTGACTTATTTTGCTTAGCATATACTCTCTGGCTCCATCCATGTTGTCACAAATGGCAAGATTTCATTCTTTTCTATGGCTGAGTAATATTCCATTGTGTATATATACCACCTCTTCTTTATCCTTTCATCTATTGGTGGACACTTAGGTTACTTTCATATCTTGGCTATTGTAAATAACGATACAGCAAACATGGAGGTGGATATATCTTTTCAAATTAGTGTTTTTTGGTTTTTTTAAAGATTTTATCCATTTATTTGAGAGAGAGAGCAGGAGCAGAGGCAGGGGGAGAAGCAGACTCCTCACTGAGCAGGGAGTCTGACATGAGGTTTGATCCCAGGACCCTGGGATCATGACTTGAGCCAAAGGGAGAGGTTTAGCTGACTGAGCCACCCAGGCGCCCCAGTGGGATTTTTTCTTAATTTTTCTTTCTCCTACTTCATTATTAGTGTATAGAATGTGACAGAGTTCCCTGTATTAATTTTGTGCTCACGACTTTACTGAATTTATTTGTTCTAATAGTTTTTTGGTAGCCTTTAGGGTTTTCTATATATAGTATCATGCCATCTGCAAATAATGTTTTATTTCTTCCTTACTAATTTGGATACCTTTGATCTCCTTTTCTTGTCTGATTGCTAAAGCTAGGACTTCCAGTACTGTGTTGAATAAAAGTTGGAGTGGGACACCTGGGTGGCTCGGTTGGTTGGGTGTCTGCCTTTGGCTTGGGTCATGATCCCAGGGTCCTGGGAATTGAGTCCCATGTCAGGCTCCTTGCTCAACGGGGAGCCTGCTTCTCCCTCTGCTTGCCGCTCCCCATGCTTGTGCGCTCGCTCTCTCTGTCTCTCTGACAAATAAAATCTTTAATAAAAGTTGGGACATCTTTGTCTTGTTTTTGATCTTAGAGTGAAAGCTTTCAGTTTTTCACCATTGAGTATGATATTAACTATGGGTTTGTGGCCTTTATTATGTTGAGTTATGTTCCCTCTAAACCCAGTTTGTTGGGAGTTTTTATCATGAATGGATGCTGAATTTTGTCAAATGCTTTTTCTGCAATTATTGAGAGGATTATGTGGTTTTTATCCCTTATTTTGTTAATGTGGTATATCATGTTGATTGACTTGCAGATATTGAACTATCCTTGCATCCCTAGAATAAGTCCCACTTCATCATGGTGAATAATCCTTTTAACAAATTGTTAATTCAGTTTGCTAATATTTTGTTGAGGATTTTTGCATCTGTGTTCATCAGGGATAACATGGACCTGTAGTTACTTGTTTTGTGGTGTCTTTGTCTGGATTTGGTAGCAAGGTAATACTGTCCTCATTGAATGAATTTGGAAGCTTTTCTTCCTCTTTGATTTTCTGGAATAGTTTGACAATAATAGGTATCAGCTCTTCTTCAAACGTTTGGTAGAATTAGGGGCACCTAGCTGGCTCAGTCAGTGGAGCATGTGACTCTTGATCTCAGGGTCATGAATTCAAGCCCCACATTGGGTATAGAGATTACTTAAATAAACAGAACTTTAAAAAATTTTTTTAAATAAATGTTTGGTAGAATTCACCTGTGAAGCCATCTGGTTCTGAACTTTTGTTGGTTGAGGGTTTTTTGATTACTGATTCAGTTTCATTACAAGTCATCAGTCTGTTCAGATTTTTATTTCTTCCAGATTTTGTTTTAGAAGTTTGTGTTTTTAGGAATTTATCCATTTCTTCCAGGTTGTCTAACTTACTGGCATATGGTTTCTTGTAGTAGTCTCTTTTAATCTTTGGTATTTCTGTAGTGTCAGTTGTTACTTCTCTTTCATCTGATTTTATTTATTTGAATCTTCTTTCTTTTTTCTTGATGAGTCTGGCTAAAGTTTTATCAGTTTGTTGTTTTTTTCTTTTTTTTTTAAGAACCACCACATTCCTGTCTTCAGCAAGAAAGCAGAAACAAAGTTTCATCAATCTTTTCTCTGTTTTCTTAGTCTCCATTTCATTTATTTTTGCTTTGATCTGTATTTCCTTCTTCCTACTAACTTTGGGCTTTGTTTGCTCTTTATCTGTTTCCTTTAGGTATTATGGTTATATTATTTTGAGATTTTTCTTGTTTCTTGAGGTAGGCCCTTATTGCCAGAAACTTGCCTCTTAGAACTGCTTTTGCTGCTTCCCATTGGCCCATTATGTTTACATTTTCATTTGTGTCCATGTGTTTATTTTATTTCTTCTTTGATTTGACAGATTGGTTTTTTAGTAGCATGTTGTTTAGCCTCCACGTTATTTGTGGGTTTTTTCCAGTTTTTTCCTTATAATTAATTTCTAGTTTTATATCATTGTCAGAAAAGATATTTGATATGATTTCAATCTTTCTAAACTTATTGAGACTTGTTTTGTGGCATAACATGTGATCTGTCCTAGAGAACATTCCATATGCACTTGAAAAGAATGTGTATTCTGCTCTCTTTGGATGGGATGTTCATATGTATCTGTTAAGTCCTGTGTGGTCTAATGTGTCGTTCAGAGCCATTGTCTCCTTCTGTCTGATCTGTCCTTTGGTGTAAGTGGGGTGTTAAAGTTTCCCAATATTATTATATTATTGTCAGTTTCTCCCTTTATGTCTATTAATGTTTGTTTTATGTATTTAGGTGCTCCTCTGTTGAGTACATAGACATTTACAAGTGTTATAGCCACTTGTTGTATTGAACCCCTTATCATTATGTAATGCTCTTCTTTGTCTCAAAGTCACTGATAGTCTCCTATTTCCTTTTGAAGTTTTATAGGTTTATCTTGTTAAACACAAAAAACATTTAACTGAGTAAATGTGAAGATCAAATTGGCATTGCTCAATGATTCATGAATTGAGCAGCATCCCATCTAGCAACAGAAAGGAGTTCTGAAGAGCTATACAAAATGGAATGGTTTTTTTGTTTTTGTTTTTGGGGGGTTTTTGTTTTGTTTTGTTTTGTGTGGCAGAAAGGGGGCAGGAAAAGGAAGTTACTACTAAAGAATACATCATTTCAGACAAGGTCACAGTCCTAAGGGAAATGGAAGGGGTTTATCAGGTAGATTATCTCATTAGTCCTGACCAGGTAATTCCATGTTGACTGGTTAAAAGTTACATTCCTGGGAAGATGAAACTGCAGTTAGGTTAGGTATTAAGTCTTGGTTTGCTGACATGTGCCAAGCACAGGTGACTCCATTTGGGGCTTGTAGTGTCTTTTTGTGTGTGTGTGAGAGAGAGAGAGTGTACATGCACAAATGGGTGGTGGGTATGGGGCACAGGAAGAGGAAGAGAGAGAATCCCAAGCGTGGGGCTCAATCTCACAACCCTGAGCCAAAGTCAAAAGTCAGACACTTAACTGATTGAGCCACCCAGGTGTCCCTGCTGTGTCTTTTTTAACAATCTTTTTTTTTTTTTTTAAGATTTTATTTATTTATTTAAGAGAGCATGAGCAAGGGGAGGAGCAGAGGGAGAGGGACAAGCAAACTCTGTGCTGTGGAGCCCAATGTGGGTCTTGATCCCACAACCCTGAGATCATGACCTGAGCCAAAACCGAGTCTGATGCTCAATCAACTGAGCCACCCAGGCACCCCTTTTTTAACAATCGTTTGTAGCTAGGTCTGTGATCCATTTTTAGTTAATTTTTATATGTGGTGTGAGGTAAGGGTTGATACCTTCTTTGCGTGTGGATCTCCAGTCCCTGTCCCATTTGTCGAAAAGATTAATCTTTTCCCCATTGGATTACCTTGGCACCTTTTTTGAAAATAAATTGGCTGTATATGTTGGGTCTGTTTGTAGACTCTCTTTTCTGTTCTATTTATCTTTATGGCTAGCTTTAGGGTAATACCATATTCTTTTGAGTAATACAGCTTTCAGATAAGTTTTGAAATCTGATGAGGTAATTCTTCCAACTTTATTCTTATTTTCAAAATAATTTTGGATAGTATAGGTCCTTTGTCCATATAAATTGTAGAATCAGTTTCTTAGTTTCTACAAAGAGGCCTGCTGTTTTATTGACATCATGTTGAATCAATAAACCAATAGAGAATTATCAGTATTGAGTCTTTTGTCCGCACGCATGATGTATTTCTCTATTTATGTAGGTCTTTAATTTTTCTCAGCAGCATTTTGTACTTTTCAGTGCACAAGTCTTACACGTATTTTGCTAAATTTATCCCTAAGGATTTCATTTTTTATACTATGGTAAATGGCGTTGTAAAATTTCAATTTCCAAGTATTTGTTGTTGGAATATAGAAATCTAATTGAATTTTTATTTTGAACTTGTATTTTGCCATCTTTCTAAACTCTTTTATTACTTTTAGTAGCTCTTTAGTAGCTCTTTTCTATATAAACAGTCTTGTTGTTTGCAAATATAGTTTACTTCTTCTTTTCTGATCTGTATGTCTTTACTTATTTGTCTTGCCTTATTGGACTGGTTAGCACCCCTAATGTTGAATGAAAGTGGTAAAACTGATACTTTGTCTTACTAGCAGTTTTAGGGGGAAAGCAGGCAGAATTTTACCATTAAGAATGATGTTAAATGTAGGTCTTTCTTAAATGCCTTTTATCAGTATAATTGAGGAGTTCCTTTCTATTGCTAATTTGCTGAGATGATTTTTCTGCATCTGTTGAGTTAATCATATAGTTCTTCTCCCTTATTCTGTTAATATAGTGAATTACACTACTTTTCAAATATTAAACAAACCTTGTATTTGGCCATGCTATTTTATCCTTTTTATATATTGCTGGATTTTCTTTCCTAAGATTTTGTTAAGGATTATCACACTATTATAGGAAATACTGGCCCTTTGTTTTCTTTTCTTGTAATATCTTTGGTTTTGGTACCAGGGTAATGCTGGCCTAAAAAATAAGTTGGGAACTGTTCCCTTCTCTTCTGTTTTCTGGAAGAGTTTATATTGAAATGATATTATGTCTTTCTTAAATGTTTGGTAGAAGTCACCAGTGTAGCTCTCTGGGCCTGAAGTTTTCTTAGGAGAAGGTTTATGACAACAAATTTAATTTCTTTTGTAGATATGGGCTACTCAGTTCATCTCTTTCTTTTTGAGTGATGTTTGTGATTTGTATCTTTCAAGGAGTTTGTCCATTTCATCTAAGTTGTTGAATTTATTGGCATAAAGTTGTTTATAATATTCCCTTATCCTTTTAAGGTCTGTAGAATCTAGTAATGTCCTCTCTCTTATTACTAGTATTAATTTTCTTCTGACCATTCTGGCTGTATGGTTGCCAATTTTATTACTTTTCAAAGAAGCAACTTTTGGTTTCATTGGGGTTTTTTTCCCTATTGTTTTCTGGTTCTGTATCTTATCAATTTCTGCTCTAATCTTTATTATTTTCCTCTGTTTACTTTGGATTTTATGTGTTCTTTTTCTCATTTCTTAACCTCAGAGCATTGCTTTGGGACTGTTTTTTCCTTCCTAAATATATACAATTGATGCTTTTAATTAACCTCTAAGCACTACTTCACTACATTGCTCAAATTTTGATGTATTTTCATTCAGTCCAGAATACCTTATAATTTCCTTTGTGTTTTCTTTTTTTGGCCATGGGTTATAAAAATGTTTTTAATTTCGTAATATTTGGGGATTTTCCCAGATATTTTATTGGTTTCTAACTTAATTACAGTCAGAAAACATTGTATTTTTAAAAATTTACTGAGACTTATTTAATGGTCCAGAATTTGGTCTATTTTGATACAAGTTTCATGTGCAGTTGAAAAGCCTGTGCACTCTGCTCTTGTCTTCTGTAAATGTAAATCACATCAAGTTGGCTAAAAATGTTGGTCTAGTCTTCTACATTCGAACCAATTTTCTGTTTTATCAGTTACTGAGACAGATGTTAAAATGTCCAACTATAGTTGTGAATTAGCCTATGTCTTACGTTTCAGTTTTTGCTTCATGTATTTTGATTCTCTTTTATGAGGTGCATACACATTCAAGATTGTTAGGCCCTTTTGATTAATTGATCTCTTTATAATGGAATGTACTTTGCTTTACATCTACTTAAGTATCAGTGTATCCACTCCAGCTTTATTTTGATTAGTGTTTATCTGGCATATTTTTTCCTTTTTTTTTTTTTTTTTTTTTTTACTTTTAACTTATCTGTATATTTAAAGTTGTTTTCTGATAACCAGCGTATGGTTGGGTGTTGATTTTTTTTTTTTTTACTCATATCACAGTCTCTGCCTTTTAATTAGAATACTTAGACCATTTACATTTAATGTGACTATTTATATGGTCAAGTGTAAATCAAATCTTCCATCTTGCTACTTGTTTTATGTTTGTCTCATCTGCTCTTTCTTTTTTTCTCCTCCTCCCCTCTTCCTTTTTGATAATTATGTGTTTTTAATGATTTTATTTTTCTCTCTATTGCTGGCTTCTCAGCTATACCTCTCATTGTTTTTTCTTTTTTTAGTCATTGCTCTAGGATTTACAAGTTCGTCTTTTATCTGTCACAGTTAACCTTCAGACCTCATATGTATTATATCACTTTATGTCTAAGTACCTTAAAAGAGTGCTTCCATTTCCCCTTCATGTTCTGTGCTATTTTTGCTTACAAAAAATATTCTTTCTACATGTATTATAAACGCCACAATAAAATTGTTATTGTTGTTGCTTTAAACAATTACCTTTTAGGGAGTTTTTCTCTTTTAAGTGAGGAAAAACATCTTTTATATCTGCCCATGTAATTTTTTAAAAAATTAGAGAGGTACTTTGGGTTTTTTGTTTGTTTTATTGTTTCAAAGTTGATGAAAAGGATCTAGAAAGGTCAGATGCAAGACAGGAAAAGAATGATCTGCAAGGCTCCGTAGCAGCCATAAGGGATGGGCCGTGGGATGGGTGGACAGCTTCTCTTTTGGAACAGGAGGAGGTGAGGAGAGAGTGTAGATATGAGTAAGTTTACATTTAGTGTCAGGATAATGAATTCCGTTTCCATCAGATGAGAGTGAGGGAGCAGAGGTGTAGAAAGTGGTCCTTGCTAGGACAGGCTGGTGTGCCGGCCAGAGACCATAGCAGAGTTACCCAGCATTTGAATGATCCTTTTGGTGATGATGAACCAATGTACCCTATTATTTATGACTTTTCTCCATATCTTTGGCTACTAGGGTTTACATAAGAACAAAATTGACAGTTAGCTTTATGAGAATTGACATCTGGATAGTTGTGAAAAGTCAGAGGGAAAAAGAAATCTCGGGTATTGCAAAGCATGTTACTGAATGATGGGTGCTGGGCTCTAAGCTGAAGGGCCGAGGCACGGTTTCAGATCTGTAGTTGGCGCACTTGAACAAGCAGACTAGCAAGTAAAGCTGAGTAAGATGTTAGTGGTTTGGGAGATGGAGCTGACATGGAGCAGTTGCAAGTGATGAAAAGGAGCAAGGTATGGCCTTGAGCGTGGCCAGCTCAGGAGGAGTGAGAGGGAGATCTAGGGAAGGTGGAGGAACTGGGAGGTGAGGTCACCCGGGACCGTGGCTCGGCTGCGTGGTAACAAAGACTGTCAGCTGGTTGCCAGAGTCTTTGAGGAATAAGTTTGGCAAATCGGCCCCTAAGAGGTATCTCCTAACCTGTAATTGTTGTTGATCTTTGATAGGAAGCAGTGAGAGCAGTATGTACTTCGCTAGTACTGATTATTCTTCTGAAATCACCTCAAACGGGCAGCAGTCTCAGGATGTACAAAAGGAAACATTTCCCAGTTTAGCTGAAGAGTCCATGTGGAGAATGATAAAACAAACTCCTGAGTGCATTCTAATGACGTATCAGGTACCTGAGAGGTAAGAAAGCCCTTCAGAAGACCCACTTTTATGAGGGTTTTTTTGATGATTTCTTAAGTATGTTGTTTAATGCAAAATGATTTTTAAATTATGTTTTTTATACATGCTCTTAAAGAACTAGATTTTCACATTCATTCATTTGAAGTCAAATGATGAGTGATCCTAGGACAGTGGCCATGGTGGTGGTGCCACACACACACTCCGATCCACACCGAACCGACATGTTGTGCATCGTGAGACCAGAAAGTAGAGTAAGGCAGCGCTTCCATGATGGCACCCAAGTACCAGAACTTTTCTTTCTAGACTCTGAATTTTTCCCATTCTACAAGAAGAGAGGAGCTCAGGGGAATCTGTTTCTTCGGTCTGCCTCATTCAAGCACTGTGCAGATGCTTTCCACCAAGAAAAAGTGCTCTAGCTTCACCAAGTTCAGTTATTTTTTTAATGGGCACATTATATATTAGCAAGAGATATAAAGTATATCGCAAAGCCAAGAAGTGCTTGTCTTAGATAACAGAAGAACCCTGTGCCTTCTTCAGGACTAAGGTTGCTCGTTTGTCCTCAGGGTGACAGAGGCTGTCCTGAGAGAGGACCTGGGGAAGCTGGCGGGCATGCGGGGGCGGCAGCCCCGGTTCTCACGCGGGCAGAGGGAGGAGCTGGTCAAGGTGCACTCTTGGATTCAGAGCCAGACGATCCCTCAAGGAATAGACATCCAAGTAAGCACGGTGACAACAGCTGTCTTATATGATGTTTTTTTGTGCCAGACAGTGCCCGAGGCACTTAATACACATTGCAGTGAAACCACTGAAAATTACAGCCCTCACAGATCTTTCTACCTCACCAACAAACAACAAAGTAACGTGTACAGTTATTAAATAATTTATATATGGTTGCACAGTCCCTCTGATTTTGAATACAGGTCTTTTGGACTGCAAGTGTGTTTCCTGGTTGGAATGTTACAGGGCACCTGCTCTGATGTATGATTGACAGGGGAGGAGAGGAATAAGAGATTTGCATTTCAGATATGCGAATGTGTTTGAACGGAGTTAAAACTCAAGATGTGGGATTCACATTAGATGTAGTATTCATACCTAGCAGGATCTTCCGTGAGACCCAGGTGGTCTTTGGCTGTTACAAGATCTTCTCAATGAGATCACATGTGAGTGGCCTGGCCAGTGGAGCTCTCATTTGCCGGTGGTCCCCGTGGCGGCTCTGTGGAACGGTTGTGACACTTGTACCAGGAATGAGCCCTTTATTCCCTCAAGTGTCAGGCTTTTATGTGGGAGGTGACAGTGTGTGAAGTTAAAAACTATAGCAAGAGAAGAAAGCTAGGTGTTCAGAACAGTGAGGTGTTACGGCTTCTGAAGTAAACAGGTGCTGGTGTTCTCCCCACCCTCCTTTTTAAAGAAACGAATGCGTTCCCGCAACTTGAGCCTGGTTAGAGGCGGCGTTGCCACAGAGCAGGAGCCGAGCCCGTGACTCATTTCACGTGTCCTTGTTCTTAAAATACTGTTTTTGTGGGTTTTGAGTAGAAGAGTAAATGAGTGAGTCCCAAAGTAACGTAAGCAACAGTGTGTAAATAATTGTCATGTTCCTTCTAACAACAGTTAGGAATGAACTGTCACATGGGTTCTTCTTAGACATGAATTGAATAAATCGGGGACTAGACATAAGGTGCTTGGCCAGCACTTTACTGATTTTAAACTTTCCAGATGACATTATGTCGTGCTGCCCGCTCTTGTTCTTTCTCGGAGGGCTGCGTCACTTGCGAGAGCCAAGATTCCCTTGGCGACGCCGCAGAACCCCGTGGTCACGCTGCAGCAGCGAACAGCGGTTGAGTGGCCGTGGAGGCGCGCCCGCCGGGACCCGCTGGACAACCAGACCTCTTCGTGTGTCTCTTTAAACCCCGACTCTAAGTGACCACGAGGTTGTCACTGAATGTTAAGGTTTTCCCTTCTTGATTTTTTTAATAGGCATCGTTTCTCTGAAGCAGACGTCATACATACAGTCTTTTATGTCCGTGTTCCTGGAGTCTTACAGCTGTCAGTCAGGTGGTTTTCTAGTGTGGCCGTCCTCTGAGGAGATCGGACGGCCTCCAGAGAGGTGTGTGCACAGGCGGCACCCGAAATCGACGGTAGTCAGAAGTACAGCCAGAAAGAGCCCCGAACCTTGGCCTCCTTCATTTTGTTCTGCTGTTACAGAAATCATTCTCCGGGTGAGAGCACCTGACATCCCACCTGCAGCCCATCTAGTTTTCAGAATGTTTCCCAGAAACGTAGTACTTTCATCTCGTCCTTGGGCAGCTTGGCGCGTCCTTCCGTAATTCAAATGAAATGTTCTCATTTGCCCACAACACGAGTCGCTTCTGTATTTACCAGTAGTACCAAATACCACCCATCGGTACACCGGACATATCTGCCTGTTGGGGTTGGATTTTGAGCTTTGTTCATGTGGACACTTTTCCTTTTAATTTTCCACCTTCCACTGAAATTTCCAAAGTCCTGCCTTAACAATCGACTTACCGTGAGCTTATTTGTCAGAGAGTTGAAGTTAGCTTTTGCATGTGTGACACTAAAATAGAAAGAGCTCCTCACTCATCCAGTGGTATTCCCCTTTCTAATGTTTTTGGTTTTAAAATAATGACTGTAAAAAGTTTCAGAAGTCATGTCAAAAATAATTGGTGTTTAAATGTTGTCTCACCCAAAATTAACAGTTAACT
The DNA here is from genome assembly GCF_004348235.1 of Phoca vitulina. Lineage (NCBI taxonomy): Eukaryota > Metazoa > Chordata > Mammalia > Carnivora > Phocidae > Phoca > Phoca vitulina. The sequence continues at coordinate 95,486,856 of NW_022589705.1, read as the reverse complement.
CTTTCTTTCCAACCAATTTACACACAAGAGGTCTGGCCATCCTTGTCGGAGGTCTGTAAGTGCCGTGATGGGCTGCATGGGGACAGCAGCGGTCCATGGGGACAGCAGTGGCCCGTGGGAGCTCCACTGTCCTCGCTGGAGTGCAGAAGCAGCCAGAGATCAGTGCTTCCTGTGCCAGCCGTAATTGTGTCTTCTAGGAAGTGAGTGGGTAGTTTACTGGATAAGTTAGCTCCCTGTTCTTTAGAGAAGTCCATGATTCCTGCCCAGACTCAGTATGACCCACGCAGATCAGAAAGAGGAGTAGAAGCAAGTGAAGGAGCAGTAACCTTTTATCTTTTATATAACAGACTGATTTTTCTTTTTTTGTTGTTTTGTTTTCTATTTTGTTTTAAAGAAAACACTCTTCCTCTTTTCAAGTTTTATACTTTTTTATAAAAGTGCATCCTGATAATAATTAGGAGACTCAACCTTTTTATCCATGATTCCATGGTGACTGCAGGGCCCTGATTCTTAGTTCCCGTAGCTCGGGTTTCCTTTCTAAAGTAGGTTTTCCTAGAAGGCAATTCTATGTGTCGGAGCCATTTTCAAATGCTAAGCTGTTCCATGCAACTACTCCAGTGTTATGACTGGGGAGCTCTCATATTCTACTCCATCCTGATCGCTGAGTGATTTCGGAGCCCTCGTCATGTTGGTTAGGTTGTGTGGTATTTTTGCCCTTGGTGAAAAATCAAAATTTAAAAAACTAACCAGCCAAGATATTATCCATCAATGTACTCATCATGACCTTCTGCAGGGACAAAAATTTTAATTTGTATAAATGAGAAATGACATGTGGCTGTCAGAGGTCACTCAGCTTCATGCAGCACGTTTTATACCTTACATTCTCCAATCATGTAAGCACCTCTTTTTCATTCTTCCTGGATATTGGTTTTATCTGAATTTGCTGATCTCTTTGCCTTAGTACACATTTTATGGAGTGCATATTATGCCAGACTTGACATGAAACTGGTGCTTGTTGTAGGCAGATCTGTAATACCGTTTATAACTTTCATATGTTGACAAGTAGATTAGTTGGCGTGTTTAGGGATTGGACCGTGAAGCTCGCACTGCTGGAGGGGAGAAATGAGGCTCAGCAGTGACGCTGCTGCCCCCCGAGGGGGCTGTACCCACTTTTACACTTTATTGTTCAAGTTTATTAACTTTTTGTATTAATAACTACAGAAATTGGTAATAAAAATGTGTATTATAGGCTTCCATGTTTACATAAATGTTACCCAAAAAGCTGCATTTTCTTGGGTAAGAGGTCAGGATTTATGAAAAACAGAATGCTGTGTGAATGGAGTTGTTTCGCAATTAAGTAAAACTTCGTTATAATTCACAAGGTAAATTTAATCTAAATTGAAATTCCATTTCGACTGAATTTATAATTGTGTGAATTTACTTGTTTTTAATGGTTATTAATATTTCAACCAGGTATCTTTTTCAAGTAAAAACAAACTGTGTACATGTAGAACCAGAGATATTTTTGCATTGTGTCAATAAACCTTTGCCCTGAATATTTTTTATCATCATGAAATGTTTATTAAGTTGCATTGCAAGGGGCAGGATTAACACTGGTTTTCTCAGCAACGCTGTGTGTTTGCGTCGTCACAGCGTCTGAGCTCCTGCTGCGTTTTCAAATCCATTACCTCATCGAGCCCTCGGGGCAGCGCTGGGTCCTCAACGTACATGCATATTTCTAACACTGACTGAAAGGCCTAACTCACAGAATTCAGCGTCAGCAGTATTCTTTCCGATTCCGTAGAGCGCACCTGCGTGTCCGGAGCAGGGATGGGAAGGTTCGAATCCGACCCCAGAGCCCCGTCCGCAGGGGTAATTGCCTACACCACTGAGACGCGGGCCAGGGCTCCCAGTTACCCCGCGTGGGTATTCCACGGAAGCTCTTTCTGGCCTCATAAATATAAAACAGTTCTGTGGTGCCAACGTTGTGTGTTGGACAGCCAGTGTTAGCTTCGTGTCAACGGCGCGAGATGCCACGGTGTTACCACAGCTACTTAATGTCAGCATGGTCCCCGAGGTGACACATCCGTTCTTCGAGTTTGAGACCTCTTTCCCTATGGATTTGTCCTTGAGATCTTAAATCCAGAAAGTGAAAGCTTTTTCTTTTTTTTTTTTAATAAAATTTTGTTTATTTGAGAGAGAGAGTGTGCACCCGCCCTTGCACAGGAGCAGGGGGAGGGGCAGAGGGAGAAGCAGGCTCCCCGCTGAGCAGGGAGCCCCGGGGACACGGAGCTCGATCCCAGGACCCAGAGATTGTGACCTGAGCTGAAGGCAGACGCTTAACTGACTGAGCCGCCCAGGTGCCCCACTGATTTTTTTTTTAAGTAATATATGTTGTCATGTTTAAGGTTGAGAGGACATGGAGGTAAGATAATGTTTAAGCAGTTTGTAGTTGAGCTATTTTAAATAAATTTTACTTTTGCTTCTGTTCACTTACAGCTTTACTTTTAAATTTTCAGAGAATTCAAGAATAAATTGATGGAAAGAAAAGTTATAAATTTTCAGGACACGTTTATAAGTAAAATGACCACTCATGATACTTGCAAAACATAGAGGATTTATTTTCCAAATAATAATGGACAGAGTCTAGTTTGCTTAGGTTTTTTTTCTATACTATTTTCAAACCAGGCATTTTTGTTTTTAACTTTCTAAGATGGCTGTTTTTGAGTTGACTAGTAGATGTTCATTTCACTTCAGACACAGTATTTCCAGAAGCATTCAGAGGGAGACCCACGCTTCTTATCTTGTTTCCTGTTTCTGTCCAAAAGATGACTCAGGAAAATGTTAAGATCTTGTCCAGAGAAAGCCTGAAACCAAATCCACAAACAAAAAAACATAGATTATCAATGAATTAAGAACCCTACAAGAAAGAGGAGCCGTAGTTAAGACTTAGGGCCCCTGAAAAGTGCCTGCTCTGTCGTGTGGGGTGTAATTGCAGTAGGAGCCCGGAGTGTGGTGGCTCTGGAAGGGCTCCCTGCACCCCGCCAGGGGTCTACTCTGTCAGTCCTCTGATTGCCCTGAGGTTCCCCAAGCCCTCACTGACCCATCTCTATTTAAATAATCGATCAGTAACATGTTCTGTCCGTTTATTATCTTCTGTGTGAAACAGATCTTTATATATCCCCTGAAATGAGCTGCTCTTGAAGCGTGGGCCCTTAGTTTTGTTTCTGCTGCAGAACTGCATGAGCAAATCCTATGAATCACCTTTGTGATTTTAGAGTCTTTAACTGTAATCCTTCTACTCAGAAGAACATATACCTGTGAATGATGACTTTTACTTCATCACATGCAGACACCACACGGACCCCTTCTGGGTGGTTTTGCCCAGTTGGGACCTTAGGTGGTGTCTGCCATCTCTGGGATGGAGTGTGTCCAGTATGTTTTTATAAGGATGTTAGTGGGTACTACACCGAAAAAGATGTCTCTGGCCAGAATGTTTGGGAAGTTCTTGATTAATATTAAATAAGTTTACGTCGGGATTTCCTGGAGGTTTCGATGTGCTGATGTACACACAGAATCAGCGGGGCGGGAGAGGCTAGAACAATAGGCACGGTAGATTGGCTGGTGGGACTGGTGTACCCAGAAACCCTTCAGGAAGCACTTAGAGTTTGGGGGTGTTGGTGATGGTCAAATGCAGACTTCTCTCTCAGCATCTGAGGCCCTCCGGGAATTGCACGCCATTTCTAACCATCTAATATTATCTGTCATCCACCAATTCCCTATCCCAGTCTTTCCCCGCACCCAGAGTAGCGCCCGTGCCCTGCCCTCTACCGCCCATGTTCCACCTCTGTGTTTGAGCACAGCATTCTTCCACTTAGATGGTACACCCAGCAGCTTCCACACTTGAAGGCGAATGCGAGTCACCTGGGGTTCCTGCTAGGATGCGGATTTTGATTCAGTAGGAGATTCTGCATTTCTCACGAGCTTCCAAGTGACACGAGGGCTGCTGGCCCCTGGGCCACATGTGGGGATGATGAAAGAGCTAGCAGAGGGGTAACAGACTGGAGAGCAGGGACCTTATCTGTTGTTCATTCCCTTAAACTCGTTAAAATAATTTTTACCCAAAACAGGCACTGGACAAGTTCTTGTGGTCACATATGAATCAGAATTTAGAAAAATGAATGCTTTGAAATAACACTGATTGGCCAGTTACTTGAAGGTATGATTTCTACCCAGGACACTACCCAGTTCAAGCATTTTGGATCTTCTAAAGTCAATAAAATGCTTCGCCTAACCGTCGTAAATAGGGTCACTTACCTTTCTCAGACTTCCTCTAGGGTTAGCAATGTCAGTACTGAGACCTGGAAAACAATATTTGGAAACCATTCATCATCAAATCTGTGATTTCCAGTTTATGCTTGTTTTTCTTAGAATATTATTAAGTCATGTCTAATTTCTGATCTTCCTGTTTTGTTTTTTTTTTTAAGATTTTATTTATTTGACAGAGCACAAGTAGGCAGAGAGGCAGGGAGAGGGAGAAGCAGGCTCCCTGCGGAGCAAGGAGCCCCATGCGGGTCTCGATCCTAGGACCCCGGGATCATGACGTGAGCCAAAAGCAGACGCTTAACTGACTGAGCCACCCAGGCGCCCCTCTGATCTTCCTGTTTTCACTCTGCAGCAATATTTACTTGAAGGCAGCTTCTTTCTTGCTGATGGGAGTTCACAAAGGGCACTGCATTCTCCCCAAAAAGTTAGCAGTTCAGTAGTTTATTGGAAACATTTTAAATGAATGAACTTCTTTCTCTTAAACAATGTCTATTAAAAGGCTCCATTTGGGGGCGCCTGGGAAGCTCAGCCAGTTAAGCGTCGGACTCCTGATTTTGGCTCAGGTCATGATCTTGGAGTTGGGCTCTGTGCTCAGCATGGAGCCTGCTGGAGACCCTCCCTCTCCCTCTGCCCTGCCCCCACCCCCTTCTCAGAAAAGAAAGAAAAAGGCTCCATTTCATTTCCAGAATGTCCTGAGCATTTGTATCTGTGTGTAGAGTCAGAGAAAACAGTAAAAGCTGACAGTTTCTTGGTGGCTGTGTGTGACTGTGGCGAGCAGTTTACCTCATTTTCTCGTTGCCTTCCCAACAGCCGTGTGAGATGGGTATTTGTACAAATCCTGTCTACCGATGAAGAAACAGGTACCAGATGCTTACGTAGTTTGCTTAAGATTTTAGCAAGGGGGAAAGCAGGATTTCAAATTGCACTTATTGGAAACTGGGATAATACCCTCCTTCCCCTCCAAATAATCTGTGCAGAAAAAAATATGTACATATGCTGAGGTGCCAAGGAGAGCATGATGCTTGCAAGGAGTTGGTGAGAAATGAAAACGCAAGATTGCAGAGGAGTCTTTACACCAGAAGCGGAGAGTGTTGGGCAATTTATTAGTCTATTTTATCAGTCATCTTTCTATTCCAAAACAGGTTTTTACCCCATCTAGTGAATGAGAATAGAGAGTAATTCGGTAGCAATAAAATCAGACCACCTATACATGCAAGAATTATTTTACCTGCTTCCCTAAGACCATCACCCCTCTCTGCCCCTGACATCTCCAGCAGCATTTGCAGGAGGGACACTCTTTCCAGTTCATCCAAGGCTGATCTTGCATCTCCATCAGGTGCTACACAGAATAATAATAAAGGTTAGTAACGCTGTTCATCCTTCAGTGACTTCTGTTCCCTCTTGTCTTGGGGGGGCTCTGGGGCAGGGAGAGAATACTAGAGATGCCTTCAATGGCAATGTTTGTGACTTGTCAGTGGTATCTTAACAGAGAAATGGGGTGCTATGGTCCGATTTGCAAGTCAGCAGGACAGAAAATCAAGAGCAGTGGGTCTAATTCTGACTCTCTACACCCTCGTGTGACCTTGCCAAGCCGCTCAACTGCCTATTACCTTTTACTTGTAGATAGTTGAGTGATAAAATTGGAGAGGAAAAATGAAGGGTGGTTTTCTGGGAGTCACGACTGTTTATGTTCTTCTGATAAACCAGATAAAGGGCAGCACCCCTTATCTTTCTGGCCTTCCAAGATTTGAATACAATCATCATTAGAAAAGAGTCAGCCTTTAAAATACTCTTTAAGGACTTTGATAGTAACATTATTTAATGTGAGATTTGGTTAGCTTAATAGAAGATGTATGGCAAGTGTGTGTAGGATGCGTATGGGATGTGCATGGAAGGTGTGTGGGACGTGCGTGGAAGACGGAAGGTATGCTAAGCGGAGACTTGGCACCAGGATAGCTCTCTTGGCCAGCTGCTGCCATGCTGAGATCAGAGGCTCTGGGAGTCCCAGAATAGCAGCACGCTTACAGCTTACAGATACTGAGCTACAACCTCAATTGGAAGACAATGCATTGAAACCATTATAAAGGCATCTGAGCACATTCACAATTATTTCTGAAGAATGTTCATGGAAAATCTGTAAAATCCGGCCACATGTAAGTGTGTGTGTCAAGAGGCTCATTTATGTAGGAACAACTAAATCAGAAAAACTGAGACAAGAACCTGAAGGGAGGCTCTCACCTGTTTAGGGTTTGAGTAAGATGTGGCACTCATCTGAGTTTTAAAAAGATTATAATAATATGTACATTTTTTAAGAGGACAGTGATAGAGTCAGTCTTGATTTCATCTCGTGCTTGCTTTTCACTTTTCTTTTTAAATAGCAGAGATTCAATAAGGTTAATGCCTGTTTTGGGCCAGTAACATGACAGGAAGTCTGGGCTGTAGCCACGGACGGGCACCCGTGAGTGGCCAGCAGTGCTTGGCCATCATCAAAAAGCCTCTTGGGAGAAACTTTAGAGGCTAGAAATGATAAAATCAATGGTATAGAAGAGTTTTTTCCTTAAAAAAAAAAGTCTAAAGGTACCCCAATTTAAAGACAAGATAAAATCCAGTTAAAATGTTAAATGCATCAGTTGTTTTATTCCTTAAACTAAATTAAGAGGAAATAGCCAAGTAAGTATTGACTGATTTTTTTTTTTTTAATTCAACTTACACTTAAACTGAATGAAACATAAAAAGGATAAGATACTTGACCTGGAAACCGATGTCATCTCTAGCTCCAGATTGTCCCTTTTTTATTCTTTAATAAACATTTGTGTTTCATGTAACACATGTCAGATGATTACTTTTAACTTAAAATAACATAAAATAGTTTTCATCTACAACTGGAACAACCAAATTCTACATCCAACCAGTTCATTTAAAATAGAAACGAAAAGTAAATTATGCTTACAATGTAGTACAATTTTTTAAACTGAAAAAAAAAAAAAAAATTGACCAAAACAAGAGTTTGGGTTACAGGAATGACGTGAAATAAGCAAAGCTACCCTTTTTTTTCTCTTACATTTTAGAAAGAAAAAAAGTCTAAAATGTGCTATAAGGGTCCTCTAGTATTCTATCCATAGCTAGGACTCAATTTAACAAGACTCCTGCAAACAAGAATTCCCATTCTTATCTCTAACTTTGCATTTAAGACCCTTGAAGACTCTTCCAAGACTAACAGAAGGGGAACAAATTCATCTTACCTGAGAGCTGCAGGGTCTCTTCCCTGGAGTCAGGGACAGGCAGAGAGAGGAGAGGATGTAAGCATCCTATGAAAAGCAAACACCAGGAGATGAGCTTATACATGCTGGGCAAGAGACAGGAGTCTCCTTTCTTGGCTTCCGTTGCTCAGAACTTCCAACTTGCTCCTCATTCTGTGATCATTGGTTATATATATGATCCTATGACTCATATCACCCCCTCCAAAAAATTAAATTTATTGGCTATGGAGGCTAAAAGGCAATCACTTTGCATTGATGTAATTTTTCAAGGTAACAACTCATAGACAATAAATTTGCTGTCATTGCCTAGTGTACAAAGTAGGTATTATATAAAGACAGAACAGTTACATTTATAAATCTGGCCAAAGGAGTAACTGAGAGCAATAAATCATGAGTCAAAGAAAGGGTCACACATGAGTTGAAGTGGCCAAGGCAAAGACATGGATTTATGAGTCCTAGCAGGAGTGATGCAGGGCGTGACATGGAATGTGTTGGTTTCCCTTTTCTCAATCTTTCAAGAGTGATAGATGAATTGTCCTGTTGTACTGGGGACTGCCATGCCCGAAGAATAACAATGTGCGGATTAAAACTTAAAACCAGTTCTTCAGTGAAGCTAAGTTAAAATGCACAGCAAACCTTCAGGCTCAAAGCAAGTCTTAAATTTCAATACTGTTCATCAAGGAGGGATGGAACACAAGCCTGAAAACCTCGCTGATGAATATTTCCCAAGTCTGACTGCTGTTTCTCGCTCCCACTCTGCCGGCCTGGCCCCACCTGGACGGTCACATGGCCTCCCCGTGAGTGCCCACAGGTCTGCACGCCGCCCCACCAGCGTCCACACAGCACAGCGGTGTCTCTGACGCACAAGTCGGCTCATGTCAGGTCCTCGCTCAGAACCCTGTATGCACCTGAAGGAAAAGTTAAAACTGCGGAATTACAAGAAAAAAACATGAACCCCCCCCTTCATGACCTTGAGGTAGGCAGACATTTCTTAGCTGAGACATCAACCACATAAGCAAGAAATGGATAAATTCGGCTGTGCCAGAATTAGAAACATCTGCTCTCTGAGAGAGACTGGTAAGAAAATGAAAAGACCAGCCACTGCTATGAGAAAAATCACAACACATATTCCTGATGAAAGATATAAAATGTATATACATATATATATACATATATACATACATATATACACATATATAGATATATATACATATAAAGAACCAATACTCAGTAAGCCAACAACCCAATGAAAGGAATGAACACATATTCCACAAGAGGAGGTGTACAAGTCTCTAATAAGGACATGAAGAAATACTCGACATCGTTCTCATCAGAGAAATGCAAATTAAAATCACAGTGAGGGGCTACCACACACCCAGCCCAGTACAGTGGCTGCAATCAGAAAGACCAACGATCCCAAGTGTTGGCAAAGGTGCAGAGCACCCAGGGGGAGTGCAAAACAGCACAACCTCCCTGGAAAACAGTTTGTAACTTTCTCATAAAGTTAAATACCCATTAAACTGTGCAAACCAGAAATTCCTCTGCTAGGTCTCCACCTACTCAAGTGAAACGAATACATCGATCCAAGAATCACTTGTACACAAACATTCATAGTAGCTTTATTCATAACAGTGGAAAACTGCAAACAACCCAAGGTCCATCCACAGATGAATGGATAAATAAGCCGTGCTGAATCGTAGGATGGAATTCTACTTAACAGTACAAAGGAACTGCTGATAAACACAACAGGATGGATCTCAAAAATTTTGTGTGGAGTGAAATAAGCCAGACCGAGGAGAGTACCTGTGACATGATCCATCTAAATGACATTCTAGAACTTGCAGCACACTGCAGCGAGAGGTGGAGGGTTGACTGTGCAGGGAGTAGGGAACTTTTGGGGGTAATGAAAATGTTCTATATCTTGACCAAGGCAGTGGTTACATGATTATATATATCCATGGACCAAAACTCATCAAACTGTACACTTAACATGGGTGCATTTTATTGTACGTAACTGATACCTGATAAGATTTTCTCTTAAATCTCCCTTGGCTCCTATTTCATGTTTCACTTCTTCTAGTGCTGCTTTCCCCTTACAGCTAAACTTGACTGCTTCCTGCACACATTTCTGCCTCAGGACCTTTGCAATGGCTGCTCACCACCTGAAATGTTCTTTGCTCAGATGTGTGCCTGGCTCTCTTCCTCACCTCCTTTGAGTGTTTGCTAGAATGTTACATCCTACATGAGGCCTTCTCTGACCCTGCTACTTAAAAATTGCAACAAACCTATCCCCAGCATTACTCATACTCTTGCTTCTCTCAACTTATCCCATTGCACTAAGCCTTCCAGCATGGTTACATATTTTAGGTCATTATTGTACATAGTAGGCACTCGGTAAATACCGTGGACCAAGACGATAGAAAGAGGCTCTCAGCCTGTCGGGGTCGTGCCAACAGAAACCACTGTTGCCTGCCTCCCTCCCTCCCTCTGGCTCCACACTTCCTTGCCTCAATATCTCTCTGCCCATTTTAGCTCATTCTTTTTTCTCTTTGCAGAACTGGCTTTCTTTTCTTTTCCACATGTATTTGACCAGACATACACCCCATTGCCCAAAGTTTGCCTTTCTTCAGTTTAAGAAGATCAGCTCCAACACATTATCTTTAAATCCAATTTGCAAATTCCTAGGAGAGAGGATTCAACTGGCCCAGTTCAGCAGGGCTTTTGCTGAATGTCCCCATGGAGGGTGCCTGGGACAGCTATTGCACAAGAGAGGACTGTGGCCCCAACAGACATCCCAAACAGAATACAATATGGCAAGAGCAAAAAAATACACTTGGTAAGCCTGCTTTCAGAAATACACCCTAGGGAAATAATATGACAGAAGCAAAACGTGACCTGAAGGCATCATCTGCAACCTTATCTGTGGAGGCCAAGACATTAAATCAAAGGTTGCAGACAACTGCGTACAGGACTTAGAAGTGATCTGAGTGAAGCTGGCTTGATGGATGCAATAGGGAGTGGTGGGGAGTGTGGCAAAGTGGAGAGTTTATGCTATCTCTGAAGGTGGACTCCCGCTGCTAGTTGCCAAATCTCAATATTAGAAATCTGAATTTTAAGGGCTATCCCTTTCTCTTGGCAACTAATTCAAATTAAAAAACAAGAATGACAGGGGCCCCTGGGTGGCTCAGTTAAGCGTCTGACTCTTGATTTCGGCTCAGGTCATGATCTCAGGGTCGTGAGATGGAGCCCTGCATTGGGCTCTGTGATCAGCGGGGAGTCTGCTTGGGATTCTCTCTCTCCCTCTGCCCCTCCCCTTGCTTGTGCACTCTAAATTAATTAATTAAATTTTTTAAAAAATGACAAAGTACTGTAAGCCCACTATGTCTGTCAAATAGTACACACCAACAAGCTGTAACTCACCCTTCAGGCACCTGGTTCTGCCCTAAATGCCCAAAATAAGTGTATAAGTTAGAAGATCATGGAGCTTAGCAACACTCAAATAATAGGTAAAGGATTATAGAAACTTGGAAAACAGGGGTGCCTGGGTGGCTCAGTCGATTGAGCGCCCGACTCTTGGTTTCAGCTCAGGTCATGATCTCAGGGTTGTGGGATCAAGCCCTACATAGGGCTTCATGCTCAGCATGGAGCCCGCTTGAGATTCTCTGCCCCTCCCTGCTGCATATTCTCTCTGTCTCATAAATAAATTAAAAAAAAAAAAAGAAACTTGGCAAACAGAATAACGTTAAAGAATTGGGATACGAGGAGATTGACATGATGTAAGAAAAAGGATGTGGACAAGAACTAGCATGTAATCTTGCAAAAGTGAAAATAGTTGTGCTAGGGTAAAGGGTTGTTTGTTTAAAGTGCTATTCTATTGTACATTTTGCATAGCTGTATATCACATATGTCTATTACACGTGCCTGTGTAAAGCATTCAGGAAGCAAAGTCCTGCAGTGGGGTCGGGAAGAGGCAGCCTGAGGTTTGGGTGTTGTTGGTGCCCCTTGAGGACGTTTCTGAGAGAGGCAGGGTGAACTTTAGACGCCTCTTCTCTATGGAAGAGGCTTTCTGCCAAGCTTTGTCATCCTCTAGTGACTCAGGGGTACTTCTGACAGTTATTAGTGATGATTTTACAGGATGGCCTAATTAAGTTACTACGAAAGGCTTAAGCTCAAAAAAAATTAGCTTCTTTCCTTCAGCAGACCATCAATGACAATGTCACCTTGTCCCAGAAATGTACTGACACATCATTCGGTCCTAATGGTCCTTGTGTTAAGCAACGCAGCTTTGTGTTTACGGCAGAACAGGTATGAAGGGTGAAGACCTTTCGTAAGAGGTGGGGTCCCTTTCATTAGTTGCAAATTACCTTTTTTTTCAAAGATTTTATTTACGTGAGAGAGAGAATAAGAGAGCACGAGCAGTGGGGGAGGGGCAGAGGGAGAGGGAGAAGCAGACTCCCCACTGAGCAGGGACCCCAATGCAGGGCTCCACTCGGGGCTCAATCCCAGGACCCTGGGATCATGACTTGAGCCAAAGGCAGACGTTTAACAGGCTGAGCCACCCAGGCGCCCCACAAATTACCTTTTTAAACCAGAGGGGTATTTTTTGTGTCTTGAGGAAGGAAACCGTTAATATGACATATTTGGGGTGACTTGCGCACATGGATCACCAGTGTCCACTGGATAAACATAAAAGTCACAAATCTCTTTCTGGTCTGTTTTGAAACTGATCGGAGTTCACCGTCTCTGCTGCCATCTCTACCCTTGTGTCCTGTGGGCGTAACTTTTGCGTATAGTCCTCAGTTGTGAGGGCTCCCGAAGGAGTTGATAGGAGTGACTTTGCCTAGTGTTTCAAGCTTGTTCGGTGCTTTCTTAGTGAGCACTAGCTGTCAGAATTCAGGACAATCTATCAGAAACATGTTTGTGCTCTTCAAACACTACAGTGCTTACGCTGTTTTTGAGGCAGACCTGGGTCCCTAAAACCAGCACGGCTCACACTCAGATGACGTTTCATAGGTCATAAGGGTCCACTCATTTCTATTAGTGTAAAGTCATAGGTTACAGGCTCTCAGATGTAGAGTGAGTGCATATTCATGAAAAATTTAACTTAATCTATATTCGTTATAGGCTTAGTTATATTAATTTGTATCTCGGTTAACCATTGCGTGTAAATGGCTACTGAGTGCCTCCCATCTCAATTGCACGACAGCAGTTACCTTGGGAATCACAGGCACCCCCACCCACCAGGAGAATCAGGGGCTTTGTGGGAGGGGTGAGTGAGGACCGAGTGAGAAAACAGCCTGAACCAAAGCCCAGAGGATGTGCTCAGTGTGTTTGCAAAAGGCTGGACCCAGCTTGCTAAGACCAGAGAGGTAGGTGGGACTAGATCGCATCACCAAGTTAAGGAATTTGGACTTTTGTCCTTTAATAGCAAAGAGGAGAGACAAGGAAGGGTTTTAAACAAGGGAGTTGTATCATTCACATCCCGAGTATCAGGTGGTGGGTGGGTGCCATGAAAAACTACTAAGTAGGCTCAGGAGGGTGATGGGATGCAGGGGCTGTTTTAGGTAAGAGATCAGTATAGAAGGAAAAGAGGAGAGTACCATGGGGCTATCTGAGAAAAAAAAAAAAAAACATTCCAGGCATAGGAAATAGCAATTGCCAAGGCCCTGGGGTAGGATTGGGTTATGCCTACTTTGAGCAACACCCAGGAGCTCAGTGTGGCTCCAGCAGAGTTGATCAAGGGGGAGAACAGTGCAGGCTGCAGACAGAAAGATGGTAGAGGGACAGATTTCAGTTCTTGATGGCTATTTTAAGGACTTTCAGTTTTAAAGTGAGTAGGATAGGAAGCCCATTTGGAGCAAAGATATGGCAGAATGTGAATTGTGTTTTAAAAGGCTCACTCTGGCCCCTGTGTGGGGAGGTCGGTAGAGACAGCCCTCTGGAGGCTGGAACTGGGGGTGGTGAGAATGGCCAGATTCTACAGCTATTTTGAAGGACGAACCACTAGGATTTGCTGGCGAATTGGGTGCAAGAGAAAGGCAGGCATCGAAGATGACCCCAGTGTTCTTGGCCTGAGAACCTGGAAGGGCGGCGTCACCTGTAACAAAATGTGGACAGCCGTGGGCAGCGCATGTGTGCAGGGGATTTCAAGAGTGGTTGGGACATGTTGGTTTGGGGTGCTTTTTAGACACGCCCCCACCCAGGCAGAGGTCAGGAAGGAACTGGAGGCACGCAGGGTCCAGGAGGAAGACGGGCTGTAAATAAAACCTGGAGTCAGCAGGTGGTGTGTAAAGGCATGGGGCCGCACGAGTCACCAAGGACATGAGGGTGGACAGGAGAGCAGAGCAGAGAAGGTGAGGGCCCAGGAGACCGACCAAGTCTTTGGCAAGAGCAGTTTTGATGGCATCAAGGGTCGAGAGGCTGATTAGAAAGGGCTCAAGAAATGATGGGGGAAAACGTAGTAGGTTGGGCACTTCCTCTGTCAGTCGAATAATAATAATGATGTCAATACAGGTGTCCCGGGCTCTGCGCGTTGTGGGCAGCACGTGCCCAAGTCTCCAGGGGGGAGGGACAGAGCTACAGCAACATCCCTCCTTTTCAGGTGACGGACGGAGGCTGCACAAGGTCCAGAAGCCTGCCAAGTTCCTGCGGTTTATGAGCACTGGGCCTGCGGTAGGGCCCCACGTCTCGTTGGGCTGTCACCACCATACCTGACGTCCTCCACAGGACCTGACACTGTTGGAAAGGGGGAGCTCTGTGAACGACCCCTTTCAGGGGTAGCCCTGGGTGCTCAGGGGTCCTTCCACTGCAGGGGTGCCTGAGAGGAGCCACTTTGTGGAATTGGGTGAGGATGGCCCTGCTCACCCCTCCCCGGCAGAGGGGTGACCACACAAGAAAATAGCAACGAGTCTAGTGATAACCACCCTACTCGATGGGCCTCGATTTTTATAAACTATTCTAAAAAAACAAGTCCATCCATTTGCCTTGAAAATGTCACATTTCCATGGGATCTGGTGGGCAGCCACTGATGGGCTGGATCTTCACTTTCAGGCATCGTTTTTCTAGCAGAGATGTCTATCCCCATCCATGTGACCTAGAAGGCCACTTTCCAAAGGATGAGCTGCCAAAGCAGTGACACTCCGGGTCTGGACTTAATGCACCAGGGGATGCGTCACGCATTGTGAATGACGGCGGGGGAGGAAGGGTGCTGGGGAAATATCCACTCTCTTTATTGATTTGATTCATCCAATTACATAGGAGCCCCCGTTTAGGCATTGTTCAAGGGAATGACTCAAATGTCACCTGAATGATGCCCGAATGGCTTCAGCCAGCATTTTTCATATTTCCGATGTCACAGGAGACTTTTAGTTACAGAGAATCTTAATTGTGACTGAGGGCTGGGTGTGGAGTTAAACGGAGCAATAGATCTAAGAGGAGAGGGCGCTGAGCCCAGGTGGGTCAGCTGGGTGACTTTATCATGATTACTATTTCTGTATCCCTTTCTTAACTCGTATATAATGGAAAATAGCCTGTATCCTTGATACTTCTATTCCAATTCAGATCTAGTCATCAAAACTAAATTCTTCACCATGCACCAGAGTCCCTGACTCACAGAAGTATTTGATTGATGTTTCAGGTGAGAAAACCTTCGTGTCCCCTGAAACCGTACCTAAGCTTTCATTTCCAAAGTTCCCCTGTATTTCTTGCAGGCCTGTTCTAAGATCAGAATTTAGTTTACCTGAATCCTCCAGTGTAAAGATGGAGAGAATCTCTCAAGTTTCTAAAAATATAGAATATTGAACTATTGTTTCTGTTAAAATCATTTCATTTTTATTACTTCTTTTTTTGCAATGTCTTTTAGCTAAAAACAAAACAAAACAAATACCAAGAACACTCTGATAGCCAAACAAAGTTGGGTTTTTTGACTTATTTAATAAAACCATATATCATGGGGAACCATGCGGTATCTCAGTAAGGAGGTATTGAAAAGGACCTAAAGGGGGGCGCCTGGGTGGCTCAGTAGTTAAGCGTCTGCCTTCGGCTCAGGTCATGATCCCAGTGTCCTGGGATCGAGCCCCGCATCGAGCCCCGCATCGAGCCCCGCATCGAGCCCCGCATCGAGCCCCGCGTCCGGCTCCCTGCTCAGTGGGAAGCCTACTTCTCCCTCTCCCGCTCCCCCTGCTTGTGTTCCCTCTCTTGCTGTGTCTCTCTCTATATCAAATAAATAAATAAAATATTAAAAAAAAAGAAAAGAAAAGGACCTAAAGGATCTGGGGTGAGTGATTTGGTGGGGTGGAGTCTCCGAGAAGCAGGGCTGTGCTCTGGATTGGTTTTCCTGATTTTAGGGATGCAGCAAGAAACAGTGTGTGTTTCAAGCACAACAATCCAAGTACCAACAACCATCTGCCAGGGGCTCCCCCTCAGCCCTCAGCCCGGGGCTCCAAGTCCCTCCCACCTCCGGGGGGGCT
Organism: Phoca vitulina; assembly: GCF_004348235.1. Taxonomy (NCBI): domain Eukaryota; kingdom Metazoa; phylum Chordata; class Mammalia; order Carnivora; family Phocidae; genus Phoca; species Phoca vitulina. The sequence continues at coordinate 95,470,802 of NW_022589705.1, read as the reverse complement.
CGGCGCCTTAAGCCCCTCCTTCCCCCTCCTGGCCACATCCCTCCGGACTTCACCGTCTCACTCACCTGGCTGCACCCGCGCTGTCCTGGGAGGCCTCCCCCAGCCTTGACCACAGCCCACCTAACTCCGCCCCACTGGTCAGGAAACAGAGGTGATTCTATGCTTGGATATCTCCATCATTCCTATCCAGAAAGTAGGACAAACCTTGTGAGGCTAAAGTTTTGATGGAAGAGAAGCAGCCATCTCTCATGTCAGCCAGGATAGGGGGTGTTGGATCATTTTTGTGGTTCGAATGAGCCTTGTTTTTGTCTGAGCAGACCTGCTTGCCAGCGCTGTTGTTTTGTCTTGGTCCATCATGGACACAGGTGACCTTGTCTGATGGTGGTCCATGAAATCAATGTTCAGCAGGACCAGCTGTGAGAGCCAGGCCAGCCCCACTGCCAGAAGTGCTTCCTTCTTGCCATCCGTCCGTGTGCTTAGTTCTCAAATACATAATACAGCATGCTTTCTCTGTGATGGACACTCAGTGATTTACGAGCACAAATTCATTTAATCAAAAGCTGCCTTAGGATCCTCCCTCACCTCCTGTGCTCCCTACCTGCTCTGGCTTTTCTCCACAGCCTCTGGCATGCTGTGGGTTTATCTGGTGTCTGTACGCTCCACGAGGGCTGGGCCTTCTGCTGTATTCTCATTGCCTGCAACATAGGTGCTCAAAAAATATTTGCTGATGCTTTTATTTTTTTTAAAGATTTTATTTATTTTTTTTGATAGCACAAGTAGGCAGAGAGGCAGGCAGAGGGAGAGAGAGAGAAGCAGACTCACTGAGCAGGGAGCCCGACGTGGGGCTCGACCCCAGGACCCTGGGATCATGACCTGAGCCGAAGGCAGACGCTTAATGATTGAGCCACCCAGGCGCCCCTGATGCTGACTTTTAATTAAAGAATGTGTTGTCTGTATGATACACATATGCCTGGCCAAATCACACCTAGTCTTTTCTAGTAGAATTTTCAAATGTCCTGATTCCCAGGGCCACTATTCTAAAAGACAATTAGCAGTGGTCTCATCCACCCGTCCTCTATCCACCCATCCAGTCACCCATCCATCCATCTGCCCACCCACCATCCATCCATCCATCCACTTACAGCTTTTATTGGTTTGTACATAAGTCCATTCAGAAAGTGAACATACTTGGAAAGGTTCCAAAAGATAAGTTTTCTTGTTTTTCCTTGTCTATGGGTCTATAGGGCTGCTTTGTCAGGTGCTTCGCTAACACCTGGGTGAGGCCCAGGGTTCTGGGAGGCAACACTAGCGGCCTGAGCACGAGGTCCCGAGGCCCTGGAAGTGCAGGAGACAGCCCGGCATAGGGTCATCTGGGGTGGGGGGTGGGGGAGGATGCAGGGAGGGGAGGAGGACTTGGGATCCTCACAGGGGCTCCGCCTCCCGCACCTGCCTTCCAGAGCGGAGGCGGGTCCTGGGCGCGGCTAGGGGGCGTGGCGAACCGTGTAGGAGGGGTCTGGAGGGAGTGATGGGGCGGAGCTGGTGGGCAGGGTCGGGCAAAGGGTGACGTCTGGCGTGGCGTGGCGTGGCGTGGCGAGGGGGCGTGGCACAGGTGCAGGGGGCGTGGCCAACGCTGGTGCGGGACCGGGCCTTGGTGGGCGGGGTGGGGCGGAGCTGGGCAGCCTGTGGTCAAGACTAGGCGAGGCCTCCCAGGACAGCGCGGGTGCAGCCAGGTGAGTGAGACGGTGAAGTCCGGAGGGATGTGGCCAGGAGGGACAAGGAGGGCCTTAAGGCGCCGAGCCCCCCGGAGGTGGGAGGGATTTGGAGCCCGGGCTGAGGGCTGAGGGGGAGCCCCTGGCAGATGGTTGTTGGTACTTGGATTGTTGTGCTTGAAACACACACTGTTTCTTGCTGCATCCCTAGAATCAAGCGATCTGGTCTCGCGGGCCCATCGGGAGTCACCTGCACCGCACCTGTTCCGAATTATAAGGCATCCCAGGTGTCCAGGTGTAAGTCTTCGTTGGGACCTGCGCGCTACCCGTGCTCCCGGACAACGACGCGGGGAAGGTCTGACACAAAGTCCTTCCTGCCCTGGCCGAGTCTGGGGGATCTCAGAGGCTTTCAGGCGTCTGGCCCTTTCCTGCCGTCCGGACTGCTTGCTCCAAACCCATCTCGGCCTAGGCTGCAGGAACAGATGACACTTTGCCCCAAGCGACGCAAATGATGAATATCTACTGACACAGAGAAACAATTTACCATTTCCAGATAGCCCTATTCAGCTCAGACAGGGATGCTTAACATAGTATTCAAGCTAGTGTTAATTTTAAATAAATATAAAAGAAATTATTTTTAATGTTAATCCATAGGACGCAAACCCATGCTAGATCAGATTTCAGGCTGTGAACTGTCCTGTCACTAACTAGAATACTCCAAACAAAAGGAATTGGTTCTAATAGGGTTTCCCTATATCATATTTTAAACAATTCCACATCTTTATCATGAATAAACTTTTTTAAAGAAATTAAATTGGTATTATTTAGAATGCTAATTCTGAGGCCCATTTCTAGATTTTATAAAAGAAGTTAAGCGTTGTCATAACTGTACTCTATGGCTCTTATAATTGAAAGTAAATGAAAATGTATGAATTTCACAGTCAGAATTACAAGGGGATATATTTTTGCCTTATTAAGGAGTTTTTATACTTGATATTTAGTTGTATGTTTGCACATTATTAAAATTTTTGAGTCATCACCTGGGAATAAAAAATTATTTTGAGAAATTGCTAGAGAAAATGGTATGGTTTTGCTTTTTGGCAAAGGGCACTGTTATCCTGTACTATAAAAACACATAGTACTTACAGAACATTCCCTTTTACAAAATGCTGGAAAAATATTTGTTCTTAATGTTCTGTACCGTTCGATGGACTTACGTCTTCACACACAATTGGCCCTTGCAGCAAGCCAATTCATGGTCGCCCCTGCTGGGAAGACTTATATACACAATACTTCCCAGAACAAATGCGCATTGGTCTAATGTACAGCTTCTGAAACAAATGACTAACAATAGTGTGGCGATCAAAAAACAAAACTAAAATATACTTTGATGTGATTGCCATTGCTGAAGATGGAGTTTCCTAACAGTATGGAAGCCATTACTGCCCTTGACCTACATTTTACTCTGTATGTTTATTTCAAGCACAGGGAAGGAATGTAGCAATTTCAGTAGCTCTCTTGGAATAAAAGAAAAACGAGGAGAAGAATCCAAAGATGGGAGCATTCTGGAGAAAGAAATTGATTATGCATGTAATACAAGGAAGTGTGATATTGCCTTATTGAGCTCTTCAATATTTTTCTTCCGAAGGGAAATATCCTCTGACTTAAAAGAAAAAAATCCATTGACAATTGTTGGCCATATTATTATTTTTATAACATGATACAGCACATTTATTTCCCTTCTTTATTTTATCAGACTAAAACAACAACAAAAATGGATTTCCTCTGGTGTCCTTGATTTAGAACCCTGGTTTGCAATCCCACTGTGTTTTGAGCTGCATTGGTAACTCAGATTGGACTCAGATGAGGAGTGTGGATTTCATTGTGTGTGTTTTTTTTTAATTTTTAATTTAATTTTAAGTTATCATGCAGTAAATGTACACTTTTTGCCAAACAGTTCTGTGAGTTTTGACAAGTTGATAATTATGTAAGCACCACCACAATCTAGAAACAGAATAGTTCCATTCAACCCCCAAATTTCCCTCATGCTGACCCTTTGTGGCCTGTAGCTTCCTCCTACCCACATTCCCGACAATGCCTCCTCCATCCCTAAAGTTTTGTCTTTGCGGAAATATCATATAAATGGAATCATCATACAGTTCCTAACCTTTTGAGACTCGCTTCTTTCACTTAGCATAATGCATTTGAAATTCATCTGAATCAACATTTCAGTTCTTTTTATTACTTTATATTCCATTTAATGGTGTGCCATGATTTATCCATTCACCAGTTGAAGGGCAGTCTCTGGCAATTATGAGTAATGCTGCCATACACACCAGCATACAGATTCTGTATCACTCTAAATTTTTTTTCACTTGGGAGTAGCATTGTGAATTTTGGTGCTATTAGAAATGGTCCTGTCTGTGTAATTCCTATTTTTAATTGTTCACTGCTAGTATATAAAAATACACTTGATTTTTGTATACTACTGCATATCCTGTGACCTGGCTAAATTTACTTGTTAGTTCTAGGAACTATCTTGTAGAATCCTTCTAAGCATTGTTTTAGCTGGAATCCACAAGCTTTGATATCTTAAATTTTTTCATTCAGTTCAAAATATTTTCTGATTTTTCTTGTGATTTCTATGGCTCATAGATTATTTAGAAGTGTACTTTTTAATTTCAAAATGTTTTGATGTTTCCCAGATATCTTACTGTAATTGATTATTAGTTTAATTTCATTATGACCAGAAAATGTACTTCACAAAATTTTTTTATTTCAAGTTTGTTAATGTTTGTTTTATGACTCAAAATATGGCCTATTTTGATGAATGTCCCATGTGCATTTGAAAAGAATGTGTATTCTATTTTTTTGGATGGAATGTTTTCTTTCTTTTTTTTTTTCCTAAGATTTTATTTATTTATTTATTTTAGAGAGAGAGAGTGAGTGAGAGAGCAGCAGAGGGAGAGGGAGAAGCAGGCTCCCTGCAGGGAGCCTGACTTGGGGCTCAATCCCAGGACCCTGAGATCATGACCTGAGCCAAAGGCAGACACTTAACTGATGGAGTCACTCAGGCGCTCTGGATGGAATGTTTTCTAAATCTCAATTAGATCAAGTTGATTTACAGTGTTCAAGTCTTGTATATTTTGCTGATTTTCTGCACTAGAAATTATTGATTATTGAGAGAAGACTGTTGAAATCTCCGGGGATAATTATGAACTTTCTTTTTCATTCAATCATGATTTGCTCCATGGATTTTGAAGCTCTTTTGTTGTACATGCACATTTAGGAATGGTGTGTCTTCTTGGTGAATTGGTCCTTTTACTATTATTAAAGTTCTTTTTGATCCCTTTTTCATCATTTCTTTTTCTGAAATCTACTTTGTCTATATTAATATAGCTGCTCCAGTTTCTTTTGACTAGTATTTTCATAGTATATCTTCTTTTATCCTTCTGCTTTTAACCGAAGTCATTATATTTCTTTAAATACAGCATATATTTGGGTCTTGTGTTTTCAATACTATCTGAAAATCTCTCTTTTAGTTGGTGTGATGTAGACCATTTACATTTAATGTACTTATTGATATGGTTGGCTTTAGGCCTCCTATTTTATATATATATATATATATATTTTTTTTTTTTTTTTTTTTTTCTTTCTCACTGGTTTTTGTTCCTCTGTTCCCTCTTTCCTACATTTTTTGGATTATTTGAATGTTTTTAGGACTTCATTTTAATTTATCTATTTTTTTGCCCATTTCTCTTCATATTATTTTATAGTGGTTGCTCTAGGGATTATGATATACATACCTAAATTTTCACGGTCTATTTAGATTAATATTTTACCAATTCAAGTAAAATACACAAACTTCATAAGCATATAAGTCCTTTTACCCTCTCATTTTATTTTATTTGTTTGTTTGTTCATTTATTTATGAGTGTGATTTGGGGGAGGAGTAGAGGGGTGGGAGAGGGAGAGAATCTCCAGCAAATTCTGCGCTGAGTGCAGAGCCTGATGTGGGGCTCAATCTCATGACCCTGAGATCATGACCTGAGCTGAAACCAAGAGTCGGACGCTTAACCAACAGAGCCATCCAGGTGCCCCTATCCTCTCTCTTATATTATAGCTGTCCCTGCGTATTTCGCCTATATTTACTGAAAATTCTACCAGAAAATGCTATATATTTTTTTCTTTCAGCAGTATCACTATTTTAGAGAAATTAAGAAAATAGTCTAGTATATTTAGTCAGATATATACCCCTTCTATTGTTCTTCCTTCATTCCTAAAGGAATTCCTGCAGTACCAAGTTTCCCTGTGACATCACTTCCCTTCAGCCTGTAGAACTTCCTTTAGTATTTGTTTTTGAGCAAGTGTGCTGGCAACAAATTCTCTCAGTCTTCCTTCATCTGAGAATGTCTTCGTTTTGCTGTCATTCCTAAAGAATATCTGCACTGAGTATAGAACGTTGTTCTGCTGTCTTTTGTCTTCTGTAGGTTCTGGTGAGGAATCCACAGTCATTCCAATCGTTCCCTGTATGAGGTGTCACTTTTCTCTGGCTCCTTTTAAGATCTTTCCTTTATCTTTGGTTTTCACAAGTTTATTATGCTGTATCTCAGCCTGTATTCCTTGAGTTTATCCTGTTTGATGGGTCACAGAACTTCTTGGATCTGTAGATTTATATCTTTCATCAAATTTGTGAAGTTTTTGGTCATTATTTCTTCCAGTATTTTTCCATACCAGTCTCTTTCTCTTCCCTTTCTGGACCTCCAGTGACACAAATATTAGATGTTTTGATGTTATTCCAGAGGTCCCTGAGCCTCTGTTCAGTTGTTTGTAATTAATCTTTCCCTCTGTTTTTCAAATTATTTCCTTTGATTTATCTTCGAGTTTACTGACTCCTTCCTCTGTCATCTCCATTCTGTTTTCTTCCAGACATTGTATTTTTCAGTTCTAAAGTTTACATTTCTTTTTTTAAAGATTTTATTTATTTATTTGAGAGAGAATGGGAGAGAGCAGGAGAGCAGGGGTGAGGGGCAGAGGCAGAGGGAGAAGCAGGCCCCCTGCTGAGCTGGGAGCCTGATGCAGGGCTCAATCCCAGGTCTCTGGGATCATGACCTGAACCAAAGGGAGACAGTTAACCAACTGAGCCACCCAGGCACCCCTAAAGTTTATATTTCTTTACGTGGTTTTTATTTTTCTGCTGAGACCTTCTATCTTTCCATTCATTTGAAGTGTATTTACCTTTACCCCATGGAGCACAGTTATAATACCCACATTAAAGCCTCTGTTAATTCCAATATTGGGGTCAACTCAGGGTTGGTGTCTGTTGATTTTCTTTTCTCTTGAGAATTGGTTACATACATATTCCTGGCTCTTCGTATGCCAAACAGGGTTTGACATTTTGATGATTTTGTTGTGAGACTCTGTGTCCTGCTAAAATCCTCTGGAGAACACTGACTTGTTGTTTAGCAGGCAGTTACCTGGCTAGATTACTACCACAAGTTCTATTTTGCCTTCTGTGAATGGTGGTTCCAATGTCACTTAAGTTTTTAAAATCTTTGCTGTGTTCCTTGGTGTCTGTTTCATGCATGTAGCACTTAGAGGTTAGCCAGGGTGCAAGCACCTGTTTATGTTTGTAGTTCAGTTCTCAAAGTCTTTGCTGTGTTGCTCTGGGTCTCTCCTGCACATGCACAGCCCTAGGGCAAGCTGAGGATTTGTGCCCATTTGTACATGGAATTAAGAGATCCCCTTCACCAGCTCTCTCCTCTCTGTAATTCCCTAAACACTCTTTGGCTCCCAGGGGCCCCTTTCTCAGTCCTGTGACCAGAAATCCAGACTTTCTCTTTGAGTTTTCACTATGCTCTCTGCTACTTTGTAGATCTGAGATGGGGTTGCTCTCAGTCCTTTTTCCTTATTCTCTGGAAAAACAAACAAACAAACAAACAACAACAACAAAAAACCAGAGCTGCACAGGTTTTTTAAAGATTTTATTTATTTATTTGACAGAGAGAGAGACAGCCATAGAGGGAACACCAGCAGGGGGAGTGGGAGAGGGGGAAGCAGGCTTCCCGCTGAGCAGGGAGCCCCATGTGGGGACCTGAGCTGAAGGCAGACACTTAACGACTGAGCCACCCCGGTGCCCCAGAGCTGCCCAGTTTTATGACCAGAGCTGCTCTCAGGTCAAAGGCAGGAAAGAAAGGAGGAAAAACAACCAGAAACTTACCACTTACTCTCCCAAATCTTCAGGTTTAATTTCCCTACCAGTCCACCTCCTTGTTTACCTTTCACAATTCTCAAATTCTTTGAACTTCGACTTCTTCCCTTCAGGATGGATTGTTTGTTAAGAGGGCTTACTAGTCACTGGAGTGGAGGCTGTATCTAAATAATAATACTGTTGGACTGAAAATTGCTCTTTGCCTCCCCTTTTCCTCACAGTGTCTCCATGTCACATTTTGTGCAAATCCTCAAATAATAACATTTGCATTCAGAACACAAATGAGTAAACTGCACACATACTCACCTCTTTTGCCCAGTTTGTAGGCCAGATTAAGCTTCTGAAGAGGGGTGCTCATGAAAACACGTTCCCTGCACGATCAGTTTTTTTCAAAAGCCTGGAGAATGCATCTGTTGTTCTTTTGACCTTTGCAAGGTCGGTCTCATGTTTATTCTGCATCCTGCCCCCCCAGCCCACCTCCCCGTTTTGTTGTCCTGCATGTATGGAGCAGCATAACTTAATCAGTGTGAATCGAAAAGCATTTTCGAGAACAGTGTTTGCCTGCATAATTAGAGTATAATTACATGACAATGGGAGATCCCACTTCCAGTAAATGCAACTCCTGAGTTTATGTGAGGTTTGTATTAGTCTTTATAACGGGTTAGGGTTGGAGGCTCATTCCTTTAGTTCTCCCTGTAAGCAGGCCGATTGTGTTAATTGTTTAGGGACCCAAAGGTTTTAGAGGGTAGAATAGACTCACTGGTCTGAAAATGAGAAATGTTGGGATGTAGCTGAAGGATTCAATGGTTTCTTTCCTGGTCATTGAGCCTGCAGGTTTCTAAGTGTGAGTAGGTCTTACAATTCAATCAAAGAATGCCCCCCTTTACCTATGTCTGCATTTTTGTGCACGACATTTTATTTAAGATGTGCAAAATTTGTTATGAAAATGACTCGGTTGTGCTTTACTCTCTTTCATCCTCTTTTTTACCACTTAATAGTTTGGCACATTATATATAATTATATATAATCTAAGAGACATTACTTATTCAAATGTTATTTCTTTCTAAGAATCCTAACTGTTGGAACTGGTTTTGTTTGGATTGAGAATATAGAATTCAATATAGAATTGGGGCAGAAGGGCAGACTCTGGGGTCTGATGACTCTTGTGGATGGGTGGGTGGATGGTCCCACTCACCAGCTGGGTACCACAGACAATTTCTCAATCTCTCTGTGCAACAGTTTCCTCATTTGCCAAAGGGGAATTGCAGTCAATCTTGTCATTGCGAGGATTAAAAGAGATGGTGTGAAAATGTCCTTAGCGTGTTGTATGGTGGTGTCAGTTCTCGCTGTTGGTCCTCTAGGTGTGGCGATCACACCATCATCACTGTTTACTGACAGGCAGTGCTCCCAGTGTGCTGGATGCTGGCACTAATGTGGGGAATAAGACATACTCCCTGCCACACATCCCAATGGGGAAGACAGACACACAAACAGATCTTCATAATACAGGGTAGTGAATACAGTAAGAGAGATGTGCACCTGGGAGTTCCAGGCAGCAGTGGGTTCCTAAGGAGCCTTTTTTTTTTTGGTGACTATATTTTTGGATATGGTGGATTCCTGGCCTCGGATATAAAGGATGAATAGGAGTTAGTTTCCTACTAAGGGAAATTGAAGAGGAGAGTAGGGACCAGCCTGAGAGCAGCGTGGTTAAAGGTGAGGCCAAGCATAATATGTTCACGGAAGCTACTTGAGAGAAACTCCAGAAAAAGGAATCATATTTTTAATGAAGTCAATGGTGGAAGGCCAGTTTTATCAAGAACTCTCTTTTCTTTGACCAAGTAGGAACCCAGGATTCCTAGCACATGTTACTGTTTTGACATTAAGAAGAACAAATAACAAAAGCAGCTTCCACAGAACACCTAAACTTTTTTGTGGGTGGGTGGGGAACAAAATAATTTTTTATTGTTCCCTTGTGAATTAGGACAGTTTTAAAACATGTCCACAAATTCTTTTATACTTTTCCCATTGATAAGTGGAGTGCATGTCACCTTCCCTTGAATGTGGCCTGGCCCTGTGTATTAATCTTCTATGGCAGAGTAGCAAGTTATCCTAACACTTAGCAGCTTAACACTGCAGATATTTATTATCTAAGTCTCTGAGCACAGGAATCTGGGAATGGCTTAAGTGGGTAGTTCTGGTTCAGGGTCTCAGGTTACAGTTGAGATATCAGCTGAAGGCTTGATCCGGGATACAGGCTAAATGTCCATGTCCTCCCAAAATTCGTGTTGAAAGCTAATCTCCAAAGTGATGGTATTTGGAGGTGCAACCTGGAGGTGATTAGGTCGTGAGGGTAGAGCCCCTATGAATGGAATTAGTGCTTTTATAAGAGAGATCCCTGAGACCTCTCTCACCCTTCTGCCAGATGAGGACACAGCAAGAAGACAGCCATTTATGAAGAAACCAGTAAATGTTTGCCAGGCACCCTATCTGTCACCTTGATCTTGGACTTCCCAGCCTCTAGAACTGGGGGAAATCAGTGTTTGTTGTCTAAGCCCCCCAGTGCATGGTATTTTTGCTATAGCAGCCCAAACAAACTAAGACAATCCACATCCAAGATAGCCGGCTCACATGACTCTTGGCAGGACCTCCCCGTAGGGCTGTCTGAGGGTGGTCACGACATGGCAGCTGGCTTCAAGAACAGGGTGGGGTGGGCGTGGAAGGAAGGAGCTGCAGTGCCTTTTATTACCTAGTCTTGGAGGTCATATACCATCACTCTGCAATATTGCATTCATGATATATGAGTCACTAAGTATAGAGCAGGAGAATTAGGTGCACCCTTGAAAGGGAGAATCAAAGAATTTGTGGACATTTTTTAAAACTCCCACACCCTGTGGGAAGTGGTACTGCGTGATTTCTGAGGCTAGGTCATAAAAGGTGATGCAGCTTCTTCGTTGTTCACTGGGACACTCACCTTTGGAGGTGTGAGTCACTATGCAGGAAGGTGACCACCCTGAAGTCACCGTGTTATGAGGAATCCCAGGGCACATGGGAGGCCATGCGTAGGTGTCCTGGCTGACAGCCCAGCCGGGCTCCCACTGACAGCGAGCATCAGCTGCCGGACCTGTGAGTGAGGAAGGCTCCAGATGAACTCAGCTTCCAAATAACCTGTCACTTCCAGCCATGGAATCTCCTAGCTAAAGGCCCAGGCTTGGTGGAGCAGAGACAAATCTTCCCCGTCTGAATTTATGACCCACACAATCCATGATCATATTAAAATGACTGTCTTATGCTACTGTATTTTGGGGCTGTTTGTTACATAGCATTAGAACTAGAACATGGGTGAATTTTCAGTTCATACAGACTCAGCCTCTGATGCGTGCCTAGGGGTTCCTTTTCCTATAGATTCTCTCCAGCTCTGAATCTGCTCCTTTGGCACAATTTCTTTGTCCTTTTGGATATATCTAGTTATCTGCGATAACTTCTACAATCCCTAAAAAGGGAATCTCAGAAAACCTAAGGTGATATTCCACAGGCTCAGAATGAATATTGCTGTCAGGCTCAAGTTTTATTAGATTCGGAAGTAGTTAAAAACTATTTAAGCACACTCATCATCGGGGAACCGCAAATCAAAACCACAACGAAATATCACCTCACACCTGTCAGAAGGGCTAAAATTAAAAACACAAGAAACAACAGGTGTTGGTGAGGATGTGGAGAAAGGGGAACATTCATGAACTGTTGGTGGGAATGCAAACTAGTGCAGCCACTGTGGAAAACAGTGTGGCGGTTCCTCAAAATGTTAAAAAAAAGAACCATCGTACGATCCATTAATCGCACTGCTGGATAATTCACCCAAAGAGTATGAGAACACTAATTCAAAAGGATACATGCACCCCTATGTTTATTGCAGCATTATTTACAACAACCAAATTATGGAAGTAATCTAAGTGTCCATCAATAGATGAATGGGTAAAGAAGACATTATATATATATATATATATATATATATATATATATATATAACCAACGGAATATTACTCAGCCATAAAAAGAATGAAATCTTGCCATTTGCAACAACATGGAAGGAGCTAGAGAGTATTATGCTAAGTGAAGTAAGTCAGTCAGAGAAAGACAAATATCATATGATTTCACTCAAGTGGAATTTAAGAAACAAAACAAAGAGGAAAAAAAGAGAGACAAACCAAGAAACAGACTCTTAACTATAGAGAACACACTGATGATCACCAGAGGGGAGGTGGGTGGGGGGATGGGTGAGATAGGGGATGGGGATGAAGGAGGGCACTTATCGTGATGAGCACTGACTAACGTAGGGAAGTGTTGAATCACTACATTGTACACCTGAAGCTAATATAACACTGTATGTTAACTACACTGGAATTTAAAATAAAATAAAATAAATAAATAAAAGCAAAACTACTTAAAATAGTTTTCATTTCTTTCCATTAACAAACCCACACACCATCTCCAGGAGTCCCCTAGCCCACATGTAACTATTGGTTTAAGGACACCAGTCTGTAGCCGCAGTGGGCTGGTCCCACCATGAACACGGCACTAAAGCAGTTGTTGAACGTTTTACCTTCCAAGAAAGAGAAGCAGTAGTCTCTGCTTTCCTAAAGATACAGAGAAATCCATAGTCCTTGCAGAGTTAAATGCCTCACTGAAAGGCGGGGCTTATGGATGAGCTGAGCGCGGGGCAGGTGCTGCCGGGGGAAGAGAGACCTACAGCTCACGAAGGAGCTATTAGCAGATGGGAAACTCACTGCGGCCTTGGCATTAACCCTAGAGCAGAACTTCTCTCACCCTCCAGCCCTGCTCCCCCTGAGCTTCCATCCTTGAGCCTGTGCAGCCGGCACCGTGACACACGGACTCTTCTAGGACTTTTTTTTAATTGTCACGGGGGAAAAATGGCAAAAATGAGTTCAAATTTGACCATTCCTGTGGGCTGTCAGGCTGTATTTCTTTCTCTCTCTTTGTCCCGGTCCTTTACTGCCAAGGAGCATGTGGGAGGATTTTGTCAACATGACACAAATCAACAGAACTTTGCCCAGTTCTTAAGAGGTTCCGTTATGGCACGCAGTGGCTGGACGAGCCTTTTCCATCAGGGCCTCTCCTTGCAGAGTGCACCCCTGAGTGGGCCTCTCTCCCGCACCGCAGGGTGTCTGGATCCAGAGGAGCTCCTACGGTGCCCGTGGCCTCGGGCACGTTTGTGTGATCCGGACGCAAAGGCAGAGATCAAGGAAGCAGAAGGATGAATTCCTTCCTTCCTTCCTTCCTTCCAAGTTACTAGTTTTTTCTTAAACATTTTTATTCATTTATTTGAGAGAGAGAAAGCATGAGCAGGGGAAGGGGCAGAGGGAGAGGAAGAAGCAGACTGCCCGCCGAGCAGGGAGCCCGACGCGGGGCTCGATCCCAGGACCCTGAGATCATGACCTGAGCTGAAGGCAGCTGCTTAACCGACTAAGCCACGCAGGTGCCCATGAATTCTCCTTTCTAATAATGAGTGCGATCACACACAGATCAAGTTTAAATCTTCATCTGCAGCAATGAATGCCTTATTTAAAAAAAAATACCTAAAACGTAAAAACAGATTAGAAGTGAACTAGGGATATTCATGAGTGATCGTTCTTCAAAAATGAAGTCAGCCAGATTGATATCTTATAGCATTGACTTTCAGCTAAGCTCAAAAGGCCAATAACACCTGCCACAGGGGCAGTGGGGTTCTCTTCCCAAAGCCTAAGCTACATCTGTGGAAGATGTTGAGAATTCTTGCCCGGCTCTGGCAGAAGTGGGCTAAGATTCTGGGAATCATTCAAGGAAACAAGCACATGAAAGGAAATCCGGGACACCTGGCTGGCTGGGTCAGTGGAGCATGTGACTCTTGATCTCGGGGTTATAGTTTTGAGCCCCATGATGGGCAAAGAGATTACTTAAAAATAAAATCTTAAAAAAAAAAAAAAAGAATTCAAATGTTAAACCCTTGCATCTCTCCAGCAATGGAAGACACAAAAGCACCCCCAACTCCTACATCCAGGCTCTCACCCCCACGCCAGCCAGTGGGGACCAGCCTCAACTCCTGATGGGTCATCTGCAGGTCACTGTTCTCCTTTCTGGCCCCTGGTCATCCCATTACAAGTTCTGGGTAGTGTTTCCATCCGTGCCCTTCATCATCCCTTCTCTGTCTTCAGTACTGTGTCTACTTCAAGGTTTCCATTGTCTGCAGGAGCCCACGTGGGCATCCAGCTACTGAAAATCCTCTGGTCATCTCATCCAAGATACGACGTCTAAGACGAAGGAGGTTAAAGTGCTGGGCCCTGGCCTCCTCAGACCACGTGGGAAGTGTGAGATTCGGGCCTCACATTTGATAAACCTAACTGTGTGCAGGCGGTGGCTGAGTGTCTGGAAACCATCCCTTGGAGTGGGGAAGAAGAGAAGCAACTGTGTACATAGGGGCTGTGTGCTGACATTGTGAGAGTTGTCCTGTGGATGCCGGTTAGGTCCAGGAGGCTCTGGGCAGACTTCCGGTGTAGGAATCCCTCCCTGCGTCTGACCAGCTGTAGGACCTGAGCCAAGTGCCTTCCGCTTCTCAGTTCCCTCCTCCTACAGACTAGGGATAAGGACAGTGCTCATCTCCGGGGCCCGTGTGGGGATTAAAGGTGTTAATAAGGTGAGGTGCTCAACAAATGCTAGCCATGATCATGATGGCAGGCGTGATGGGCTTTCCATCCTAACGAGGCGCCAGAGAGCACACATGAGTCCAGTCTTTGGAAGGTATAGGACAGGAGACTTCAACTCAATATAAGATAATCCTTTAAATACAGCCTTTAAAAATAGAGCCCCTGGGGCACCTGGGTGGCACATGGGTTGAGCATCTGACTCTTGGTTTCGGATCAGGTCATGATCTCATAGTCATGAGATCGAGCCCCACGTTGAGCTCTGTGCTCAGCGTGGAGTCTGGTTGGGATTCCCTCTCCCTCTGCCCCTCCTGTTTGTTTTCTCTCTCTCTCTCTCTCATGAATGGATGAGTAAATCTTTAAAAATAAAAATAAAAATAGAGCCTCTCTCCCAGGCCTCCCCACCACTGCACTTGATTAACAGTGCAAGAAAAATGCCAACAAAACCAACCGCAAGACAATCTTTTTTAGAAAGTGCTCTGAAAATCTCTCCCACATGCTTTTTGATCTCAGCTTCTTTGCATACCGCCTTTCACTCTCCGGCCTTGACTGACTCCAGCCAACTAGAATCGGGTTTTCCTCTCCCTCAAAGCCATCTGAATGTCTACCCTCCTCCCAAGGGCCATGCAGGCAGAAGGCTCTTCTGTCCTCAGGACCAAATTTGGGACTATGGCTCACAAATCTTTAAGAAGTAGATCATGTTTGATGTGGTAATACCACTTCAAAGAATTCATCCCAAGGAGATTATCAGAAAATATGCAAATATACTTGCCAAGATGTTTCTAGCAGCATGCAAATGATGAGGTCTATTGGCTATTGACCTAGAAAGATGCTCACAACATAGTGTCAAAAAAAAAAAATCACATTATGGGGGCACCTGGGTGGCTCAGTCGGTTAAGCGTCCAATTCTTGGTTTCGGCTCAGGTCATGATCTCAGAGTCGTAGATCGAGCCCGGTGTCGGGTTTGTGCTCAGTGGGGAGTCTGCTTGAGATTCTCTCTCTCCCTTTCCCTCTGCCCCTCCCCCCTGCACTCTCTCTCATGAAATAAATTAATAAATCTTTTTTTTAAATCATATTATGTAGGGGCGCCTGGGTGGCTCAGTCGTTAAGCGGCTGCCTTCGGCTCAGGTCATGATCCCAGAGTCCTGGGATCGAGCCCCGCATCGGGCTCCCTGCTCAGCGGGAAGCCTGCTTCTCCCTCTCGCACTCCCCCTGCTTGTGTTCCAGCTCTCGCTGTCTCTGTCTCTGTCTCTGTCAAATAAATAAAATCTTAAAATAAATAAATAAATAAATAAAACCAAATCATATTATGTATACCTTAAAAAGTTACACCTAGGGGCACCTGGGTGGCTTAGTTGGTTAAGCATCTGCCTTCAGCTCAGGTCATCATCTCGGGGTCCTGGGATCGAGTCCTGCATCGGGCTCCCTGCGCAGTGGGGAGCCTGCTTCTCCCTCTCCCTCTGCCCCTCCCCACTGCTCGTGCTCTCTTTCTTTCTCTGCTCTCTCTCAAATAAATAAATAAATAAATAAATAAATAAATAAAAATTTTTTAAAAAAAATTACACATATACCTACCTCAGTGCAAAGCCTGTGGGATTAGCCTGCTGGCCTGCCTGCCAGGCGCCACAGGATGAGCAGCATGAAGTTGGGAGGTACACGTTGATCTGAAACTATTAACAAAGGAAAGACTGGAGCGTGCAGGAACTCCTCAGGACCATAGGAACACTCCCCGAGAATGATTTGAACTGTCTTACCCTTTGAGAATGTTAAAATTACGTGTTTGGTGAATGAACATTGAACCTAGCTCTCACGGTGCCCTGAACCCCGTACAAACATGAACTCATTCATCCTCCTGACAGCCCCCAAGCCCCCCTGGATGAGGTCACAGCCAGAGTGAGGTGAAGGACAGGCCTCATTCTCCCAGTAAGGATGGAGCACAGTTGGGCCTCAGAAACTTTTTCTTGACCCGCTGCTCCGCTGGCCCCTGAAACGCCAATTCTAGGAATGATGACAGCCAGGCTGATGGGAAACAGCTCATTTAGAGAATAACACAGAGAACGTGGGAAATTGGATGTTTGGTGCCATTTTGCTGAATCTTCTGTGTGAGTCCAGAAATGGGTGTCTAGGGACCACGTGTCTGATTTTGCTCCCGTGAGATGCTCAGTGACCAGTGCGTCCAACTCTTTCCTTCTGGGCGATCCATGGTGCTGGCGAAGCCCTACCTACCTGTGAGGCAGGAAAGCACATGGGAGAACCTCACGTCCGGGAACTGGTCTCAGGAGCAGGAAGCTGACCCCATGGGAGAAGTGCCATTTAAGAGTAGAATCAGCCATGATACAGGTGAGATCCTATTTCAGTGGACACCAGCAGCTTGCCTAAGGTCTTCTGTTCTTAAAAACTATTGATTTTGGGGGCGCCTGGGTGGCTCAGTCAGTGAAGCGTCTGCCTTCAGCTCAGGTCATGATCCCAGGGTGCTGGGATTGAACCCCGCATGGGGCTCCCTGTTCAGCGGGGAGTCTGCTTTTCTCTCTCCCTCTGCCACTCCCTCTGCTTGTGCTCTCTCCCCGCCCCCTGTCAAATAAATAAGTAAAATATTTAAAAAACTATTGATTTTATCAGAAAGTGGGGCTATGGCTGAGACTTTCTATTTAAACTTCTTCATGGTGATGTGTTACAACAAGATCTGACCTGCAGCAAATTAATAAAAGAATACTTAGCTAACATTCGCATTTTAAAAAAATTCTGTGAGCATTGTAGAGCAAATAGGTCTGCAAGCAAGAAGCGAAGATGTGACTTACAGATTAACAATTACCTTTGTTCTTTTTTTCTCCCTCTCCCTCCTTACTTCAACAATTATCTTTGTTCTGACAACCTTTCCAAAACCAGTTCTCTAAAACCTTTCAATAATTCTGAAATTCGCCTAGGAGGATGTTTAAATAGCCAGAAAGCTGAAAGACACAAAAATGCAGGAAAGTAATGTTTCCAAGTTCCACCTTCAACAACTAATGTATGAAAAAAACCTTAATTGCTCTCTCCAAACCTTCATCACATCTACAAAAGTATATCCTAACCCTCCCCTCGGCTTCCCTGTCATGATTTGCTCCTCGCCCTGTGCCTCTCAGCCCCAGGAAGTTGCCTGAGGCAATGACCTCATGGCCCTTGAATCCATGCCACACGCAGGTTGCAATCCGGTGGTGAAATTTACCGTTAACAGATCCAGATGCTTCTATGGGGTCTGTGCCACATTCACTGGGGGGAAAAAAATCACAAAGAACAGAAACAAAGTCAATAGAATATGTGGGAAGGTTACAGCAAGAAGGAGGTTTTCAGATCACTGAGAAATAGAGAGAAAGAAAATATACCACTCTTCAGACCTGGAAATTGTTTTTAATCTTTTACTGACTTTTTTGGCCTCCTGGGTTTTAAATATCAATATAAATGGCCAGATGTTTAACTTCTGTCCTCTTCATCACCTTTGTGAAGAAAGAAAATGCACCACCCAGTGCATCAGTTCAAATTGGCCCTACCTAGAAGGTCTGACCGGGCTATGGTCCTCTTACTGCCATCCCCTTTGCTCTTAGGGAAGACTGTGGCTCCAAGATGGGTGATCAGCGCAGGAAATTCACAGCATAAATGCTGGTGGCAAGGGGGAGGTGAGGAACAACACAGAGCTGTTTTAGAATCAATAATTTGTCAGTTATTCATTTAAAGATAACTAACATTTGAAAAACAGTCTTTCATACTCAGAGCCAAACAAAGGTTGAATTGCTCAGTCCTCATTTCTTAATCAAGAATTGTTAGAGTTTGTTAAAGAATTTCATACTCTAACTGGGATGAAAGACCTGAATGTACATCATGGGATGCTCTCTCCATTTCTCAGTTAAATGCTAAAATTCAGAAGCAACCTTGTCTGTTTGTTTAAAGAAAGAGCTTAAGACAAATAACTATCTGTTTCTGTCGTCCAGACAAGCTAATGGGTGTGGGGGAGTGACTGCACTTTCCCCATTTTAGCTCATTCTGAAAACATTTTCCAAGGGAAGTGTCTCAAGTGCAGAGTTAAAATTTTTCCTAGGCTTTATTTGAACCTTAACATGTGAATGAAGCCCCAAAACTGTGATTTCACTTCATCTGTAATTGGGTACTCGAGTTTTCAAGAGTGACATTGCAGATTAAGGGGGGACAGCTTGGTTATCCACGTAGAAGAAATGGAATGGAATCCCTACCTCACACCAAACATAAACATCGGTTCTAGATGGAATCAATTAAAACTGAGGTAAAAATGTCATCAAATTAAGCCCTAAACCCAGATGACTTCACTGTTCACAGTAGTCTCTTATTACATGGCTGAGCTTCATCCTACTTAGATTACTTTACCTGCCGTGTGGAACCTGGGTGGGAGGCAGGCTACTGGGAGTCAGCAGCAGTGGTCCAGGCAAAAAGTACTGAAGGCAGGAATTAGGATAGTGGCAGTTGGGATCGAAAGGTAGGACTGGATTCTGGAAACGTACACTGAGATTTGTTGGTTAGTTAAATGCGGATGGTGAAAGAGACAGTGGAGGGATGCTAATCTCTTCTTGGCCTTGGGAGAGGAAGTGAGAAGGGCTGGTTTATGGAGAAAAACGATACCATTTACTGAAGAAGCTGCCATGCATTGAGGTGATCAGGCACCGTGCCACACGATATATACAATCTAATTGAATGTGTAATGTCACCGAAGCCTCAGGAAAAATTTGTAATGCAGATGTTCTTATCTTAATTTTTTAAATGAGGAAACGAACCTAGAGAGAGGCTAAGTAACTATTCACCATCACAGTGAGGAGGGTCAGTCCAGTGCCATCGAACCCGAAGCAAGTACCCTAAACCAGTTTGGAATATCTCGAGTTTGAGATATCTGTGGGAATCCATGCAGACTTGTCCAACAGATAATTCAGTGCATGAGTCTGAGCCCCCGGGGTTTAGGTCGAGGGAAAGCATTCCAGGCAGAAGGAAGAGCAAGTTGAAATGCCTAAGGCAGGAAAGAGTTTCTCATTTCCTGTCCATGAGCATCTACTTTTTTCTTCGGGTGAGCTGTACGTAACCATCAGATTGCTGAGTTACTGGGGAACAGCATCCCTAACTAGGCCCCTCCTGTTTCATTCTCTGGCACTTGGGGGCATGTTAATCTTTGAGGATAACAGACTCTGGCAACTAGCTCCACCATCTCAGACAAGTCCCCGAACTTCAGTCCTCTGTCTTCCCATCCATAGAAGGAGAGGCCCCTTTCTCCCTTTGATCCCTGGCCAGCCCTCTGCCGGGTGGTGTTTACTGCCCTCTTGTGGCTGAGGGCTCTTGTTCTTTCCAGTTGATTGACTTAAAAGCTACTGGAATCTAAAAGAATCAAATGTTGCAAGAGTAAAGGCCTGCAGACATGTGTTACTATGTTTATACTTGAGTGTCATATTTGCTGATAGCAAGAGAAAGGAGGGGGAGGAAGGAAAGGAAGGAGGAAGTGAGGGAGGGAGGGAGAAAAAAACAAAGAAAATTAAGAAGCCCCCGCCTTTTAGATTCCGAGCAAGAACCAGAGGGGCTCCAAACAAATGGTTAACCTTGTTTCTCCTTGACTAGTACTCTCTGAATTTGGATTTGGAAAATGAACTTCATGTGTTTCATTACCCATATGTACCTTTCACAACAAAGATTAGGTGAAAGAAATTTTTTGGCCCACAACTGCCGAAGTTAGAATTTTAAGGTTTTGTGATTTCTAAAATTGAGATCTTAGGATAATTTTTTCCCCTAGATTCTATTAGAATCTATTTATTATCCATTTCAGTATATTTTAATTTTTATGGTTCTAATAGAAATTTGTTTTTTACAGTGGGTTTTTTTTTGTTTTTGTTTTTGTTTTTGTTTAAGATTTTATTTATTTATTTGACAGAGAGAGACACAGCGAGAGAGGGAACACAAGCAGGGGGAGTGGGAGAGGGAGAAGCAGGCTTCCTGCCGAGCAGGGAGCCCGATGCGGGGCTCGATCCCAGGACCCTGGGATCATGACCTGAGCTGAAGGCAGACGCTTAACGACTGAGCCACCCAGGTGCCTCTTACAGTGGGTTTTTAAGGAATGTGTCAAGTAAATATATATGTTAGCCAGCGTTAGCTTTTTTGGATGAAGCTGAAACAACGAATGAAAGTCTGTGAAAGCAAGCAGAGCCCTGACTGTTCTGAGTTGTCGAGAAAGCAGGTTGCCCAGAAGAAAAGTTCATGTAGGACTCAGCAAAGAAGACTGAGCCTGAGGTCAGCCCGGAACAGCATCCCAGGCGGAATCTGGAGCCAGTTCGGCCCTGTCTACATGGCGGCCTCATTCAAGTCAGACCTTGGGCAGGGAAGCAATCCTCTGAAATCAGCGTCTACAAAGTATGCTGGAAATCTTGTGATTGAGATATTTGTAAAATGTGGAAGGGTTTTTCTATTTTAATTTTTTATTAAGTGTTAATTTTAATTTCAGTATAGTTATGTTAGTTATATATAGTTATGTATTCCAGCATTATATTAGGTTCAAGTGTACCATACATATAGTGAGTCAACAAGTCTATACCTTACTCAGTGCTCATCACGACAAGTGCACTCTTTAATCCCCATCCCCTATCTCACCATCCCCCCACCCTCCTCCCCTCTGGTGACCATCAATGTGTTCTCTATAGTTAAGAGTCTGTTTTCTTGGTTTGTCTCTCTCTTTTTCCCTTTGCTCATTTGTTTGGTTTCTTAAATCCCACATAAAGTGAGATCATATGGTATTTGTCTTTCTCTGACTGACTTATTTCACTTAGCATCATACTCTCTAGCTCCATCCATGTTGCTGCAAATGGCAAGATTTCATTCTTTTTTATGCCTGAGTAATATTCCGTGTGTGTGTGTGTGTGTGTGTGTGTGTGTATCACATCTTCTTTATTCATTCATGTAGATGGACACTTGGGCTGCTTCCATAGTCAGGCTATTGTAAATAAAGCTGCTATAAACATAGGGCTGCCTGTATCCCTTTGAATGAGTGTTTTTTGTATTCTTTAGCTGAATACCCAGTAGCACAATTACTCAATTGTAGGGTAGTTCTATTTTTAACTTTTTGAGGAACCTCCATACTGTTTAAATCTGGAAGGTTTTTAAACTTTAACTGTGTATCAACTCTAACTAATCCATACACGGATTATATGGGACAAATTGAAAATCCCAGGTCGATGAGCCTTGTTCCTTCCTCCCTTTCTTGCATGAGGATATCCATAGAGAATGTAATATGATAAAAGAGTATAAATGCAAAAGTAAATCTGCTTAAAACACCTTCCTAGGTCAGTTACAATTCAAATATAAATTACTTGATTCTCACACCACTGCTTCTTTCTTTTAGTGCAGGTAGTCAAGAATTTACTAACTCCATAGGCGAAAACTGCTGGTAATTGTCTAGAATCACCAAAAGTTTAATAGGGCAGATAAACCTCTTTTTTTCTTGTGGTGTTCCTTAAGGTGAAATGTAAGGTTTCCCCCCCACTTCTGTTTTATTTTTTTTTTAAAGATTTCATTTGTTTATTTATTTAGAGAAAAAGAATGAGCAGGGGGAGGGGCAGAGGGAGAGCGAGAATCTCAAGCAGACTCCATGCTAAGCTTGAAGAGCCCTATGCAGGGCTTGATTCCATGACCCTGAGATCATGACCTGAGCCGAAATCAAGAGTCCAAGATGCTTAACTGGCTGAGCCACTCAAGCGCCCCTCCCCCACAGTTTTAAAGGAGACATTCAATATATTTAGGAAGCACTTATTAAGCACATGCAGTATACTACATCGGAATTGAGGATTCAGGGATGAGTAAGCCACAGTTCCTGCTCTCAAGAGGTTTACAGCCAGGTAAGAGGAAGACAGACAGACGGACGGATGCAGGGCAGTATGCAGACCGTGGGAGGCACAGAGATGAGGTGACATAGGAGGCCCAGGAAAGAACCCTGGAGAGAGAGAGGGCTGTATGGAGGGAGGTCAGACTCACAGAAGGAGGCTGCTTTGGCGGATGTTGAAGGAAGAGCAGGATTTTTGTCAGGCAGATAAGAGCATTTCATGCAGAGGGAAAAGCCTGTGGTCAACCCAGAATCATTGAACAGCATGGTATGTGCAGAGAACTGGCGATTCGATGGAAGACTGGCTCGGTGCTGGCTGGGATAGTGACCTGGGATTTTGAACTTCACCCTGGGGATGCTGGGAAGCCCTTGATCAAGGGTAGGCAGCACAGTGATGGGGTCACATTTGTGTGGTTGGAGACATGCCTGAGGGTGTAAATTGGTTTGATGGTGAGGGTGAGGGCGAGGGACAGGGCCCTGGTGACCCCCAGGTTCCTTGCCTGGGAGTGTTTGGTGGGAGGCCTCCTGGAGCAAGAGAGAGAGAATGCTGGAGGAGGGGCAGTTTCGAGGGGATTACATAGTGAATTCAGCTTTGAAATCTAGCTTTCGTGTGGATTAGAAGTTTTATCTACTCCGTCGGTCCAGCCAGCCCTCTTCTGTGTGTCCGTAATGTATCTACATACGTACATATGTTTCCATCTGTCTGTCTGTCTAGTTTTCAGTCTCCAGTTTTATCTGATGGTTTTGATGATCTTTGTCTGAATTAATTATTTCATTATGGGCTGTAAAATGGTGGTGTTGCTGTTGTTTTCTGATATCACAATTTCCCTCCCTCCTGGTATTTGGTTGCTCTGAAATATGGTATATATGGGACAGGCCCGGTAAGTGTTTGATTCCCTTCCTTTGATTGGGACCAGAAATTTTTAATTCAACACTTAGATTATCCTAGAAAAAACTTAGAAAAGATGAAAAGGTATTTTTTTTTCTCTTGTTAACACTGACGGGAAGATGCCCTGATCCACATCCCAGCAAAATATGCGGATCTTCAATAGACACTTCCTCTATTACAAAAGCCAAGTGAGCAGATGGTGGCTTTATTATTTTTTAAATGTATAAGTATTTCCTAATTGTCGATAAAATTATTTGTCTAATAAAAAAATTATAAAAATAAAGCTATGGCCTTAAGATGCAGCATATCTAAGCACAATTACATGCCACTTATGATCCTGGGGATTTGTTTGGATGCCAGTCCCTGGAAATGTGGTCCCAAGACCTGCATGGGCAGAGGGCTGAGCTGGAGCTTCCAAGGAGCAGGTGCAGAAAGAAAGGGAAATGTCTGGCGGGAGAGGAGGGCAGCAGGAGGAGGAGGCCCCCGAAGTGAGAGCAGACAAACCCTTAGCTGGCATGTGTTTTTCTTGAGTTTTTATTCTATGTAATATGTCAGAAAAAAAAGGTGTATTCTGCCAAGCTGGATAATTTTTAGAAACCTCTCCTGAGCACATAAGGAGGAGAGAAAGAAACCTAAGAACACAAGAGTATGAGTGCCTATGTGGCCAGTTCACTTGCTTTACCCTCTGGCCATCTCTGACTCTTGTCTGAATGCAGTCATTTGCTCATTCACGCGTTCACTGTACTTTTACTGAAGACCTACTATGTGCCAGGCACTGGGCGGGGTGCGGGGGACACAATAGTCAACAGAACAGCCTGTCTCTGCCCTCATCGTGGTTTTTAAAGAATTATTTATTTTTTTCAAATTGAGGTAAAATATACATAACATAAAATTTACCATTGTAACCATTTTTTAAAAAGATTTTATTTATTTATTTGACAGAGAGAAGGAGAGCACAAGCAGGGGGAGCGGCAGGCAGAGGGAGAGGGAGAAGCAGTCTCCCCGCTGAGCAGGGAGCCCAATGCGAGGCTCGATCCCAAGACCCTGGGATCAAGACCTGAGTCGAAGGCAGATGCTTAACCAACTGAGCCACCCAGGCGCCCCATTGTAGCTATTTTACAGGCACGAAGCACATTCACTCTGTGCATCCCCACCACCATCAGCCCCTGTGAGTTTTCTCATCTTGCAAAACTGAAACTCTGGGGGCACCTGGGTGGCCCAGTCATTGAGCATCTGCCTTCAGCTCAGGTCATGATCCCAGGGTCCTGGGATGGAGCCCCTCATCGGGCTCCCTGCTCTGCAGGAAGCCTGCTTCTCCCTCTCCCACTCCCCCTGCTTGTGTTCCCTCTCTCACTGTGTCTCTCTCTGTCATTAAATAAATAAAATCTTAAAAAAAAAAAAAAAAAACCCTGAAACTCTGTCCCCGTGAAACACTAAGGCCCCCTTTCCTGGAGGAGGCTGCTGTGTAGGGCACTGCTTCTATCATCACCCTGTGGGTTTAAGCATATTCATTAACCTGTCTTCAGAAAGATTGAATAAGGGATTAAAATGGCCCTTATAACAAGTACACAATTACTGTGTAAAATCTGAATGTGGAGTCCTTTTGCTACTCAGCCAGTCTCTTCAAACTCCTTGTCCCTCTGACCTTCTGTCGCTCCCTCCTGGAAAACCTCAGCCCGGGAGCAGTTTGCCCCACCTCTCCTGAGCCATGACAGGAACCTCCATCTGCCTGTAGTGTATCTGCCCACATCCCTGAAGGGAGAGGGCTCTCCTGGGTCTTGGCAACAATCCAAGCCTCCAATAAAACAGGTCCCACTCTCCCATCCTCCAGCCTCCCCTGCGCCCCCCCCCATACGTGCAGAGGATCCCAGAGAACCTTCTAGCAAGTACCCCTTCTGTTCTCTTCCATCAAGATCAGGGGACTACAAGCCTTTGCATTCATCTGGCCCCATCCTCCTATGAAACCGGTATCTTCCATCCTCCCCGTTCCCTATGCTCTGGCCTGTCCTCTGGGTCACCAGGCACCAGCTGCTGCGACCCCCATTATAGACTCTCTCAAACATCTGCATCTCACCTTGTTTGATTCTCTCCAATTAAAAGAGAACACAAGAGGGCGCGTGGGTGGCTCAGTCGGTTAAGCATCAGACTCTTGATCTGAGGTCAGGTCTTGATTTTAGGGTTGTGAGTTCAAGCCCTGCATTGGGTTCCATGCTGGGTCTGGAGCCTACTTAAAGAGAGAGAGAAAGAGAATACAGATTAGGAGGGCGGAAGATGGCAACAGAGTAGGAAGACCCTAAGCTTGTCTCATCCCACAGACACAACTAGATAACTATCAAATCTTCCGAAGTACCCCAGAAATCAACCTGAAGACTGGCAGAATGAACTCCACAACTAAAGGGAGAGAAGAGGCCACATCGAAGAAGGCAGGAAGTGCAGAGACGTGGTTTGGGGGCGAAACAGATCGTGGCTGCTGTGAAGAGGACGGAGCCCTGGTCATGGAAAAGGGCGTGAGAAAGTAACACACAGGGGAATGCACAAGGCACCCTTTCCTTCCCCCCACCCCTAAGCCTAAACACAGAGTCACCTTCAGGAAGCAGGCAGCATGGGCACAGGCTGCCTAACTTGCTTACACCAGGTGCCACCCCATCCCCACTCTGGTGGGATTGTGCTTTTCAGTCACACTTGCCTCAGTTCTAGCAAGGAAAGCCCCTTCTCCAATAGACCAGCACAAGCTCCTGCCCACACCACATCTCCTGACCAGAGAGTTCTACAGGGCCTCAGTTCTGGTGGAGGTGGTGTCAGGTCTCACTTCACAAGGAGACCAGAGCACACCTAGTTAAAACTCACCACACTCAGGCCAGGGACCAAACACTGCCCACAGCAGGCAAGGGCTCAGAGCCTCTGCAGATGACTCACCTGAAGGATAGAGCAGTCAGAACACAACAGCAGAGTACACGCAGCACCCACCAGAGACACTCCCTGGACAGTACATGACCTCTTCTTCAAAAAACCATTACTCTCAGGAGCAGGACACATAATTGGCTTTTCTAACATAGGGAAGAAGGCAGAGACTTGGACAAAATGCCAAGATGGAGGAATTCATCCCAGATGAAAGAGCAAGATAAGACCACCGCCAGAGATCTGAGTGAAACAAATATAAGTAACATACCTGATGGAGAATTTAAAGCGACAATCATAAGGATGCTCACTGGGCTTGAGAAAAGAAAAGAAGACATCAGGGAGACCCTTCTGCACAGATAAAAGAGTTAAAAAAAAAGAATCAGAGATGAAGAGCCCAATAAACAAGATTGGAAACAGGCTTGATGTAATGAACAGCAGGCTGGAAGAAGGAGAGGAGTGAATTTGTGACACAGAAGATAAAGTAATGGAAAATAATGAAGTTCAACAACAGAGAGAGAATAATTATGGATCATGCGAATAGACTTAGGGAACTCAGTGACTCCATCAAATGTAAAAACATTCATGTCATAGGATTCCCAGAAGAAGAAAAGAGGAAAAGGGGGCAGAGAATTTATTTGAAGGAATTATAGATGAAAACTTCCCTAATTGGGGAAAAGAAACAGACATCCAGATCCAGGAGGCACAGAGAAGGCCTATCAAAATCAACAAAAGCAGACTGACACCAACATATATTGATAAAGAGAACACGGGTTAGCTGTGTGGGTCCACTTATATATGGATTTTTTCCCCCATAAATACAGTTCTATAAATGTATTTTCTGTTCCTTGTAATTTTCTTGACTTTTTATTTTCTCTGGCTTACTTTATTGTAGGAATACAGCATATAATACATATCACATTTACTATATGTGTTAATTGACTGTGTTGTTATCCTTAAAGCTTCTGGACAATAGTAGGTTGTTAGTAGTTAAGTTTTGGGGGAGTCCAAAATTATAGGCAGGTTTTTGACTGGGGGCACAGAGGGTTGGGTGCCCCTAAACTCCTGTATTTTTCAGGAATCAACTGTACTCCCCCATCACTAGGTTTGCCAAATTCAGCAAATAAATATACAGAACTCGGGGCACCTGGGTGGCTCAGTTGTTAAGCGTCTGCCTTCGGCTCAGGTCACGGTCCCAGGGTCCTGGGATCGAGCCCCGCATCGGGCTCCCTGCTCGGCGTGAAGCCTGCTTCTCCCTCTCCCTCTCCCCCTGTCTGTGATCCCTCTCTTGCTGTGTTTCTGTCAAATAAATACATAAAATCTTAAAAAAATAAATAAATAAATAATATACAGAACTCCCAGGTAAATTTGAATTTCAGATAAACAACAGATAATTTTTAGTAAAAGCATGTCCCAAATGCTGCCTGGGGCATATTTATACTGAGAAATTATTGTTTCTCTGAAGATTGGATTTAACTGGGCATCCCGTGTTTTATGTGATGCTCTACCCAAGACCACAGGCAGCCCCTAGGTCCCACACCATCTCCTTTCTTTCCCCGTCTGACTCTTGAAAAGTGTGAGTGCATTTGCTGTCACTCACCATGCCTTTCTCGGTCCCAGCACTTGGCTTTCACAGTTAACACTCCCTCGCAAAGCCTTCCAGTAAGGTGACGGTCCTGTTGCTAAACCTAAGGTATGTTTTATTGTCACTTCCTGGCCTCTTGTTGACCTTTGGCCATCCTGACTCTTCTCTCATCTACTGGATTCTGGAGACTCTGCCCTGGCCTCTGCGAGACCACTTTCCCCCGTCCCTCTCTCCCACCACCAACTTGGCCCTCTGCCGGGCGCCCCTAGGGTCCGTGCTTACACTGAACCAGCTCCTTCCGGCCCCAGCATCTGCTGCAGGGCCTGGGCTCTGCCTACACACCATTACCCCCAGCTGCCGAGGTCAGAAACCAGGAGCCGCACCCCAAAAGGCTCACCCTGACTCCTGCAGGAGCCCCTTCATCTGGCTTGGAGTCCAGTCTTGCCTCTCATTAATCCATTTTCCTGACTGTAATCAGGGAGCTCTTTCCCAAGTGCAAATCTAATCAAATCCCTTCCCTGGTTCCAAAGTCAGTGTCCACAGTTTAAAATCCAAGCTTCCCAACATAGCCTATAAAATCTGGGTATGTGTTCCCTGCTGGCCCTGCAGCTTCCCTCATCTGCCCTCAGTCCCCAGCCCCCGCCCTCCCTCCTCTTTGCCTGGGCCCTTTGCTCCTTCTGGGAAACACACACTGGGAGTAGACAACTCCTCCTCACCCTGCCCCCAAGCCTTCCCTCCTTCCTCCACCCCTTCTTGAGCGGGCTTTCCACCACACAGAGCCCCACCTCCACCCCATAACAACAGCTGTCTCCCTACCAGGCTGGGAGAACCCTTCCAACTACTTTCACAATGGTATTCCTGGCACACAGTAGGTCTTGGTGACACTACGTCTCTTCTCAGGTTTACCGGTCAGTCCCCTGGACTCAAAGCCCTCAGGTGGGCAGTGGGTCCTTTATCTCTGTGCCCTCCCATGGTGCCTGGTGCAGAGCACTGGAGGGATGCTAGTTCAGTGGAGTGGTGATCTGTATTTCAGAGTCAGCATCAGCTTCTTCAATGAATTTGTAAGAGACATATTTGAAAGGTTTCAATGACAATTAATTTGAAGTACAGCTATCAGAATCTATATTGATAAAAAAAAGTAATGTTCATTTTTATGTATCTAAAATGTTGGGAGCAAGAAATCCCAAACTCTAAATCTTTCACATACCCTGGCACTAAAGTTTGCTTCCATGGTTTACAAAGAATGGCATGTTATTCCATGATTAGCATTTACGATTTGATGTTGTCATAGTAATATGAAGGTTTTTTTTTTTAAATAAGCTCTTTTCTTAGATATTCTTTTTTTCTGTGAAAATTATAGCTTTGTGTTTTTATTATAGAGCCCTTTTTTAAAAAACATCAGTAATGACCAGCCTCCCCACCCCATCACACACAGACCACATATAACACACCCAAGCTGAGGTCCATGGGTACCTCTCACCCACAAATGGAAAGGTCTGCTCTGCACAGAAGAAAGACACCCACTTTAGCAGACATGTGCCCCTCATATCAAAAGTTTCCATCAGAATGATATCTTCCTCCAGAAAATAAAATGAAAATTTGTTTCAGAAGTAACCTAAGCTTGCTTTTAAGCATTTAGAAAACTGTTTCCAATTTGTACATCCCTAAATATGCTCATTTATTTTTGCAAAAATGCACACTCATTTCTATCAAACTTAACTATCAGATTCCTAAATTAATACCCAAAGGGGATCATATTATTCTGTCTTGGTTTTCTTTCTTTGTTAACTGTTATTTAGGGGGAAAATGACTCCTACCCCAAGTTCCTTTGTTTTTCATTTATAAGTTTTATACATTATACCAAAATATACCATGATAAAAGTATCATACAGTCTGAGTAATAAACACAGAATAAACTGGACTTTCTGTGTTTCTAATCTGGGACAGATGAGTTTAGTTGAGTTAGCAAAGGTGACCCAAGATGGTAGAGCATGACCGATCCTTTTGTGTATGTGGATAATGGACCACAGAGAATTATACACCAGGTGCCCAAAGCTGAGAGGGAAAGCCACATTAGAATTTATACCCCAGACTTGGTCTTGAAGTGGCACTGGTAATCCACAAGATTCAAAGACAAATGAAGGTACTTGATCTATTTAAATTAAAACAACAAATTTTTTCTGAGCACATATAATTACATCATACAACAAAACTTTAAAAAAAATGCATCCTTTAAAGAAGGGAGGAAAACGGAAATACCTATTATTACATTATATTTCTTTCAGGCAGTAATTTTCTTGGAATGTGGCTGAAGTTCAGATCCAAGTCAAAGATGATAGAACCACTGGCTGGCTCATCAGCAAATTATTCTTTTCTTCCCCAGAAAAATCATTTGGTCAAATTCAATATGCATTCATGATTTAAAAATAAAAACTAACCCTCTTCACAAGCCAGGAGCAGAAGGGAACTTAACCTGATGAAGTATATTTAAAAAAAAAATTTCCTGAAAATATCCCCTATAAATAAGATGGAAAAGACTATTACATTGCACTGCAAGACCCAGCACTAAATCAAGCAGAAAAGACATAAAAAACAAAGGATTAGAAAAGGAAGAAACTATTATTATAACAAATAACATGATTGAACAGAAAACCCAAAAGAATCTACATACGTACTATCAAAAATAATAAAAAAGTTTAGCAAGGAGACTGGCTATAAACTAATATAAGCAAATCACCTACATCTTTATACTCTGACAACAAACAAAACCACTTAAAAAGCAAACACAGGGGTGCCTTGTTGGCTCAGTCGGTAGAGCGTGCAACTCTTGATCTCAGGGTTGTGAGTTCAAGCCCCACATTGGGCATGGGGCCCACTTAAAAAAATAATAATAAATAAAAATTATAAAATAAGAAGCAAACACAGGGCGCCTGGGTGGCTCAGTCGTTAAGCGTCTGCCTTCGGCTCAGGTCATGATCCCAGGATCCTGGGATCGAGTCCCACATCGGGCTCCCTGCTCGGCAGGAAGCCTGCTCCTCCCTCCCCCACTCCCCCTGCTTGTGTTCCCTCTCTCGCTGTGTCTCTCTCTGTCAAATAAATAAATAAAATCTTTAAAAAAAAAAAAAAGAAGCAAACACAAAGCAAGGTACCTAGAAATAAATCTAATAAATGATGTACAAAGTTTCTGGAGAAACTTTATAAAATTTTGTGGGACATTAAATTAAATATTTGTCCTACCAGGTATCAAGAGCTTTTATAAAGCTGCTGTAACAAAGACAGTGTGGTATTTGCATGGGGACAGGCTTCTTGACCAATGGAACAGAACAGAGAGCCTAGGGATGGATGCACGGACATGTGGAAACTCAGTGAAGGACAGAGGTGGTGGTGTAGATCCGCAGGGAAAAGGACCATGGAATAAATGGCATTGGGTCTAGTGGTTATCTGCACACAGAACTCACAGTTGGACCACGACCTCACAACACATGCAATAGGCAGTTCTTGATAGTTTAGACTTAAGTAGACACTTAAAACTTTCAGAATAAAAGGTGAGAAAGTATCTTTATGATACTGGGGCAGGCAGGGGCTTCTTTAATCGGGAAAGAAAAAATGTGTTAACTATGTAAGAAATGAGCTGTACATTTAACCAAATTAAGGTAAGAATTTTTTTGCTTATTACTGGAAAGACTGAAAAAGCCACAATGTAAAAGAGAAAAAGATTACAAACAAGGCAGATATTTATAACATATACAAGTGACCAAAGATTATTATCTAGAATATATGAAGAACTATGAACCAATAAGAAAAAGACAACCAAGTTTTTAAAAATGAGTGGAAAATGGGGCGCCTGGGTAGCACAGTGGGTTAAGCCTCTGACTCTTGATTTCAGCTCAGGTCATGATCTCAAGGTCATGGGATGAGCCGGCTCCGTGCTCAGCAGGGAACCTGCTTGAGGATTCTCTCTCCTCTTCCTCCCCCTCTGCCCCTCCACGGATGCTCTCTTTCTCTCAAATAAATAAATCTTTTTTAAAAATGAGCAAAAAACATGAGCAAGTGTTTCACAAAAAGAAACACAAATGATATAAGAACATGTGACAAGATGCTCATTAGTAATTTGGGAAATGCAAATTAGACCACAGTGAGATGCCTCTTAAACCCACTAGATGGGCAAAGTTAAGAGTTTGACGATCCGGGAGGGTAGCAAGGATGGGATTCAGTGAGGCTGATAGGTGCATGACTTAGAACCACTGTTCTGAAAAGCAGTTCAGCACCACAGCGGACTTCTTGTTGTTCAGGCATATTTTCTGGTCCTCCCTGGGTGAAGATTATGCCTTCCACCCCGTTGATGCACAGCTTCACTGTGTGATTTGCTCTAAAGGTTAGAATCTGGCCAACCAGCTGTGAGCAAAGTGGCCAGTACCCCTTTGCCATGAGACACCCAACATTCCAAATGGAAGCTGCTCCTTCCACCTAAACCCTAGTGACATAATGTGGGACGGAGCCACGGCCAGCATGTGATGACAGCAAGAAATGCATCTCTGCATCTCTGTTGTTTTGCTGTAGTCCATTAAGATTGTGGGGGGTGGTAAGGAGGGTCGTTTTTTATTTCTGCATAACTTAGCTCATAAGGTTGAACATTCATGTGCCCTAAGACCCAGAAATTTCACTCTAAGAAGTTTCCCTAGAGACACTTCCACAAGACACACACAAAAGAACATTCATATCAACATTGTCTATAATTGCAAAAAAACCTGGAAACAACTCAAATGTCCTTTGGTTCAGAATGGATCGATAAATTATGGTATATTTGTAAAATGATACAATCATCAGAAAGAATGCATTCTATGGCTAAAATTAACAAGTCAGGAAATGTCAGATGTTGGCGGGGATGCGGAGAAAGGGGAACCCTCCTACACTGTTGGTGGGAATGCAAGCTGGTGCAGCCACTCTGGAAAACAGTATGGAGGTTCCTCAAAAAGTTGAAAATAGAGCTACCATACGATTCAGCAATTGCACTACTGGGTATTTACCCCAAAGATACAAAAGTAGGGACCCGAAAGGGTATGTGCACCCCGATGTTTATAGCAGCAATGTCCACAATAGCCAAACTGTGGAAAGAGCCAAGATGTCCATCAACAGATGAATGGATAAAAAAGATGTGGTATATATATACAATGGAATATTATGCAGCCATCAAAAGGAATGAGATCTTGCCATTTGCAACGACGTGGATAGAACTGGAGGGTATTATGCTGAGCGAAATAAGTCAAACAGAGAAAGACATGTATCATATGACCTCACTGATATGAGGAATTCTTAATCTCAGGAAACAAACTGAGGGTTGCTGGAGTGGGGGGTGGGGTGGGAGGGATGGGGTGACTGGGTGATGGACACTGGGGAGGGTATGTGCTCTGGTAAGCGCTGTGAATTGTGCAAGACTGTTGAATCTCAGATCTGTACCTCTGAAACAAATAATGCAATATATGTTAAGAAAGAAAAAAAAAAAAAGAAGAAGAATGTAGCAGGAAGGGAAGAATGAAGGGGGGGAAATCGGAGGGGTAGACGAACCATGAGAGACGATGGACTCTGAAAAACAAACTGAGGGTTCTAGAGGGGAGGGGGGTGGGAGGATGGGTTAGCCTGGTGATGGGTATTGAGGAGGGCACGTTCTGCATGGAGCACTAGGTGTTATGCACAAACAATGAATCATGGAACACTATATCTAAAACTAATGATGTAATGTATGGGGATTAACATAACAATAAAAAAATTTTAAAAAAAAGAAAGAATGCATTCTAGTTATACACAATAACATGAATGAGTTTTTACAAATAGAATTTTGAGTGATTAAAGCAAGTCACATACAGCATAATACCATTTTCATAAAGCTCAAAAACAAGCAAAATTAAAGAACATAGTTTTGGGGTACATAAATATATGAGCAATGATTCTTTTTTTAAGCAAGGGAATGGATCAAATTGAGTTCCAAGAAAGCGTGCCTGGGGGCAAGGTGGGGAGGTAGGCAGATAAGGGAGGGAAGCAACACACAGATGGTGGTTGACCTTGACTCTGACCCTATGAAGGGTCACATGTTCAATATTGTAGGCTTTGTGGGCCTTACAGTGTCTTGTCTCTACTCAAATCTACTGTTGTAACGCAAAAGCCACCTGAGTGTGGTTGTTTGTTCCAATAAAACTTTATTTATGGACTCTGAAATTTGAATTTTACATACTTTTTCATTGTTCATTCCCACCTGTTCCATTTATCTAGTGTATGTGCCAGATATTATTTTTAATGTTCTTAAGAATTAAAAACACAGGGCGCCTGGGTGGCTCAGTTGGTTAAGCGACTGCCTTCGGCTCAGGTCATGATCCTGGAGTCCCGGGATCCAGTCCCGCATCGGGCTCCCTGCTTGGCAGGGAGTCTGCTTCTCCCTCTGACCCTCCTCCTTCTCATGCTCTCTGTCTCTCATTCTCTCTCTCTCTCAAATAAATAAATAAAATCTTAAAAAAAAAAAAAGAATTAAAAACACATAAGCTAATTTTTTTAAATGGGCAAAACAGATGAAGGGGATTAAGAGACACAAACTTCTAGGGGAGCCTGGGTGGCTCAGTTGCTAAGCGTCTGCCTTCGGCTCAGGTCATGATCCCGGGGTCCAGGGATCGAGCCCCGCATTGGGCTCCCCGCTCCGCAGGAAGCCTGCTTCTCCCTCTCCCACTCCCCCGGCTGTGTTCCCTCTCTTGCTGTGTCTCTCTCTGTCAAATAAATAAATAAATAAATAAAATCTTAAAAAAAAAAAAAAGAGACACAAACTTCTAATTATAAAATAAACAAGTCACAGAGATGAAAAGTACAGCATCGGGAATACGGTCAATAATACTGTAATAACATCATATGGTGACAGATGGGGACAATACTTATCGTGGTGAGCACTGAGTAATGTACAGAATTGTGGAGCCTCTATGTTGTACACCTGAAACTAATATAACATTGTTTGTCGATTATACTTCAATAATAAATAAAAAATTTTAAACAACAACAAAGAACCAAAATGTAAGCCCTGGTTCAGAGAGGAGCAGCACAAAGCAGAAGATACGAAGATGGAGGGGACCACAAAATTTGCAAAGACATTGGAACTCTTTCCAAAACTCTCCCTCAAGGTCTGAGATATTTTTCCCTTGACCTCAAATCTGGGCACTGTCATAATTTCCCCCCTCATATCAGTAGAGCTCATTGTCTTGAATATCTGAACCAATGGAAAATTTGGTTGGGGGTATTTCCTGCATCTTATGGCTTTTTGTCATATGTTATATTAGCACACACACACACAAAATGGAATTGATTTTTAACTATCATTTTAGCTGGGCCATTAGCCTACGTGATGTAATTTTAAGTATAATTCTCTTTGGATTTCAAAAACAAACTAGCTGAAGCCTATTAAGCATTATCTAGAAAATGCCCCTTTCCCACAAGCTCTGTCCCATACATGCGCTAAAAGGGGTACATTTTTTAAAGACCAACCTGTCAGTATTTTGAGAAAACTTGGGGGTAATCCTGAGTCTTATCTAGGACCAGTGTCTTCAATTTAAAAAGATATGATGGTGGGATCATTCATGTTTCTCCTGTGATTCTTCTCAAGACAGTCCCAGTGGAGTTTTGGGTTTCTGCTTTACAGCTCACATTCTCCTTCTTCTTCTTCTGGAAATCGGCAACTACAGGCATCTTCCTCTTGAGCAGTTTGTACTGGTCTCATAAATGCTGAAAAGTAATTTAAAAACAACTTATCTTTTGTTGTTTGTTTTAGCCATTTAACATCCAGTTTCTGTAAATCACAGTCACAGGACATCTCTAAGTCACAACCATGCTCAACTCTAATTTGAACAAGTTTATCAATAAGAGAGATAATAGCAAGTAGGAGCTTTTTCTCAGGATTATTTACAATTTCTTCTTACCAATTACTCTTATTGGTCCTGAAAAACGATTTTCTTTATTTTCTACGATGGCTAAAAACTTGAGCATGAATCGCTATAGCACAAAATTAGTCATATCCCAAATGTAACCATAGTTTCAATTCAGCAGTATGGATTTTAGTCTTGAGAGTTACTCAGATTACACACTAGACAGTTTCTTTTGAATGAAATGCTTATGGCACCAAGATATTAAAAATACTCCCACTACTTCTATCTATCGGCAATTAAAGAATTGATTTGTACATTAATTTCCTGGTTTCCTTTTACACGTTAGGGTGAAGTATTTGTGTTACTGCTGAGCAACTTTTCATCTTTTTTTAAAAGATTTTATTTATTTATTTGAGAGAGTGTGTGTGTGTGTGTGTGTGTGTGTGTGTGTGTGTGCAAGTAGGGGGTGGAGGGCGAGGAGCAGAGGGAGAGGGACAAAAAGACTCTGTGCTGAGTGTGGAGCCCAATGTGGGCTCAATCTCAGGACCCTGAGATCATGACCTGGGCCAAAATCAAGAGTTGGACCCTTAACTGACTGAGCCACCCAGCCCTGAGCAACTTTTCATCTTAAACAGATTTTTTTTTATAGCCCGACAAAGCAAAAGTGCCTGCCTTAATATTACAGCTTTTTGCTGTAAAAAAAAAAAAATAACCAAGGGGAGTGACATCACAAGAGGGCAACATAGTTTGTTCCCAACTTTGGTCTCCTTTATAAGAACAGTTAACAACTATTCAAGAAGAAGACACCACTGACAGAACCCTAGAACATGGGGATGAAGCTGGAGCACCCACCTCTGCATCACAAAGACCAAGACAGACTATTTTAAGAGGGTAAGAGAAGGAGTTACCATTGACCACATTGCCCCTCTGGCAGGCCAGGACAGCACCACACAGACAGGTCTCCCCAAGCCTCTGGCTCCTCCAGTGGGAAAAGAGGACCCAAAGGGAACCTCCAGCTTCTCCCAGCATTGGGTCCTTTTATGGGAGCTCCTAGTCTGATCTCGCACCACAGGAAAGGCAGGGGAACATGCAGCGTCCAACCACTGGGAATCTGACTGTGTTGCAGAAGGGAGAGGAGCTTGCAGCAACCAGCACACAGATCTTGGCAGACTGAGTACATATTTGCAGAGTCCAAGTAGCAATCCCAACCAGTAGCTTTGTTTATCTGCAGAGCCAAGTTGAGCGTTCACCCTGACTAGGGAAGCTGATGGGGTGCAAATCTGCCTGATTCAGACCCTCAAACAAGGAGTTTTGCCCACTATAGAGCCTGGTTTGCCCAGGCAAGGAGCTGAATCACAGCTCCAGTTGCTGTGGAGAATGTCTTCCAGCCCAGTCTAACCAGAAGGGCCGGTGACAACTCCTGGAAGCCCAAATTCAATACCTGGTGAAAATATCTTTCAGGAATGAAGGGGCAATCAAGACATTCTCAGACGAAAAATTGAGAGAATTTGTCACCAGAAGGCCTACCCTAAAAGAATGGCTAAAAGGAAATTGTCTAAATAGAGGAGAAGTGATAAAAGAAGGAATCTTGGAACATCAGGAAGGAATAAAGAAAAAAGGAATGAACAAATATATGGGTAAATACAATAAACTTTCCTTCCCTTGAGTTTTCCAAATTATGTTTGACAGTTGAAGCAAAAATTATAACAGTGTCTAATATGGTTCTCAAAGTATGTAGTGGTAATATTTAAGATAAGTATATTATAAATTGGAGGAGTTTAAAAAGATGCAAAGGGAGGTAATATTTTTATACTTCATTCAAAGTGTTATAATGTTGATACTAGCAGATAGATAAATTATGTATAATAAATAGAGCAGCCACGACAAGAGTTATACAAAGAAATACACTCAAAAAAACCATAGGTAAATCGAAGTGGATTTCTAAAATATGTTCAGGTAATCCCAGGAATGTAGAGAAATGAAAACCAGAGAAAGCAAACAGAAAAGAAAAAATAAAATGGTATCTTAAGCCCTACCATATAAATAATTACATTAAATATATATGGTTTAAATATACCAATTAAAAGACAGAGATTAGTAGAGTGACCATTATATATTGTCTACAAGAAATTCACTTCAAGTATAAAATGGGAGCGCCTGGGTGACTCAGTTGGTTAAGCATCTGACTCTTGGTTTCAGCTCAGGTCACGATCTCAGGGTCGTGAGATCAAGCCCTGTGTCTGACTCTGCACTCAGTGTGGAGTCCTCTTAAGATTCTCTCTCTCATTCTTAATCTCAGGAAACAAACTGAGGGTTGCTAGAGTGGAGGGGGGTGGGAGGGATAGGGTGGCTGGGTGATGGACATTGGGTAGGGTATGTGTTGTGGTGAGCGCTGTGTATTGTGTAAGACTGATGAATCACAGACCTGTACCCCTGAAACAAATAATACATTATATGTTAATAATAAAAAAAATTTTTTTAAATATTCTCTCTCTTCCTCTCCCTCTGCCCCTCCCCCACTCATGTTCATGCACACACTCTCTCTCTCCCTCTCTCAAATAAATAAATAAAATCTTTATAAAAAAACAAATATAAAATGTAGTTGGGTTTAAATAAAAGAATGCAAAAAGGTATACCATGTATATATTAATTTTTTAAAGCAGGGCTATATTAATATCAGATAAAGTAGATTTCAGAGCAAAAAAAATTATCAGCACAGAGAGGGAACTTTCACAATTTTAAAAAAGTCAATTTACCCAGAAGACCAGTATTTACCCAGTATTTAGCAATACTAAATATGTGTACATCAATCAAGCTGCAAAATAGGTGAAGCTGGGGGTGCCTGGGTGGCTCAGTCGTTGAGCATCTGCCTTCGGCTCAGGTCATGATCCCAGGGTCCTGGGATCGAACCCCACATCGGGCTCTGCTCAGCGGGAAGCCTGCTTTTCCCTCTCCCACTCCCCCTGCTTATGTTCCCTCTCTCGCTGTGTCTCTCTCTGTCAAATAAATAAATAAATAAATAAATCTTTAAAAAAAAAATAGTGAAGCTGAACCTGACAAAACTGAAAGGAGAAATACACAAGCTCACAAATATATTTGGAGAATTAAGTGGATAATAAGGGAATACTATGAATAACTTAAACACATACATTTCACAACTTCAAGGAAATGGACTAATTCCTCAAAAAACACAATCACAACTCGCTCTCTATGAAGTAAATAACCTGAATAGTCCTACAATTATTAAGGAAATTGATTCTGTAATTAAAAATCTCCAAAAAGTCAAACAGAGAAAGACATGTATCATATGACCTCACTGATATGAGGAATTCTTAATCTCAGGAAACAAACTGAGGGTTGCTGGAGTGGGGGGTGGGGTGGGAGGGATGGGGTGACTGGGTGATGGACACTGGGGAGGGTATGTGTTCTGGTAAGCGCTGTGAATTGTGCAGGACTGTTGAATCTCAGATCTGTACCTCTGAAACAAATAATGCAATATATGTTAAGAAAGAAAAAAAGAAGAAGAATGTAGCAGGAGGGGAAGAATGAAGGGGGGGAAATCGGAGGGGGAGAAGAACCATGAGAGACGATGGACTCTGAAAAACAAACTGAGGGTTCTAGAGGGGAGGGGGTTGGGGGGATGGGTTAGCCTGGTGATGGGTATTGAGGAGGGCACGTTCTGCATGGAGCACTGGGTGTTATGCACAAACAATGAATCATGGAACACTATATCTAAAACTAATGATGTAATGTATGGGGATTAACATAACAATAAAAAAATTAAAAAAAAAAAAAAAATCTCCAAAAAGAAAATCTTCAGGTCCAGATAGTTTCACTAGAGAATTCTACCAACTATCTAAAGAAGAATTAACATCACTCTACACAATCTCTTCCAGCAAATAAAGAAGGAACACATCCCAACTTATTTGAGGAAGCCAGTATTACTCTGATAGCAAAACCAGACAAAGACAATTCTAGAAAAAAAAAAAACATAGACCACTATCCCTCATGTGAATGTAGCTACAAAAATTCTTAACAAAATATTAACAAATAGAATTAAGCAATATATAAAAAGGATTATATACCATGACCAAGTGAAATTTAGTCTAAGGATGCAAGGCTGGTTCAATATTCAAACACGAATCTGTGTAATCCACCATCTTAGGCTGATGAAGAAAAGTCACATGATCATATCAATTGATGCAGAAAAAGCATTTGACAAAATTAAACACCAGAAAACTAGAAATAGAGGAGGGACTTCCTCAACTTGATAAAAAAGATCTACTAAAAACCTATTGTTTACATCATACTTACTGGTGAAAGACTGAATGTTTTTTCCCTAAGATTAGAAGTGAGGCAAGGATATTCACCCTGACCATACTTTATTTGACATAGTGCTGGAAGTTCTAGCTAACATAAAGTCAAGAAAAAGAAAAAAAAGAAATGCAGATTGGAAAGGAAAAAATGAAACTGTCTCTATTTACAGATGAGTCCATGTAAAATCCCAAGGAGTTTATAACATGCTCCTAGAACTAATAAGTGAGTTCAGCAAGATCACAGAATACAAGATCAATCTATGAAAATCAACTATACTCTTATAGAATAACAACGAACAGCTGGAAAACAAAATTTAATATAAAATACCATTTGCAGTTCTTAAAAAAATTTACATGCTAAGGATTGGTATGCTGAAAACCACAAAATGCTGATGAAAGAAATAAAAGAAAAAGAAATAAAAGAAATGTCTTTACTATGTTAAGACATAAATACTTAACATAGTAAAGACATCAATTCTCACTAGATTAATATACAGGTTTACCACAGTTGCTATCAGAATCCCAGCTGACTTCTTGTAGATACAGATGAGATTGTCCTAAAAATTTATATGGAAATGCAAAGGAAGTAGAATAGCTAAAACAATGTTGAAAAAGAAGAATAAAGTGGGAAAAATCCATCTACCCTCTACCTACTTTCAAGAACTGTTTTATAGCCACAGTAATCAAGACAGTGTGGTCCTGGCAGAGAATAAACACACAGAACAGTGGAACAAAAGGGAAAAACCAGAAATAGCGCCCGCACAAGTATAATTAGCTGATTTTCGAGAAAGCCACAAAAGCGATTCAGTAGAGGAAGGATAATGTTTTCAACAAGTGACACTGGAGCAATTGGACATCGAAGGCAAAAAAAAAAAAAAAAAAAAAAAAAATTCTTGACCTAAACCTCTCACACCTTATACAACACTTAACTAAAAATAAACCACGATTTAAATGTAAAACATTGAGAAAGGAGAAAATAAAAATCTTTGCAATCCAGGACTTGAAGAGTTCTCAGACATGACTCCATAAATGAAAAAAACTGGCAAATTGTACTTTATCAAAATTAAAATTTTTTTCTCTGCAGAAGACTCCATGAAGAGGAGGGAAAGGCAAGCTACAGAGTGGGCAGAAACACAAACCACACACCTGCAGAAGGACTCATCTAGAAGGTATCAAGGACTCTCCAATGTCAACAGTAAAACAGACAAAAATCCAATTAGAAAATAGACCAAAGACACGAAAGAACCTTTCACTGAGGAAAATACACAGTTGTAAAATAAGTACGTGAGGGGCGCCTGGGTGGCTCAGTCGGTTAAGCGTCTGCCTTTGGCTCAGGTCATGATCCCAGGGTCGGGCTCCTTGCTAGATGGGGAGCCTGCTTCTCCCTCATTCTCTCCCCCTGCCCCTGCTTGTGCTCTCTCTCTCTCTCTCTCTCTCAAATAAATAAAACCTTAAAAAAAAAAAAAAGAAGTATGTGAAAAGATGTTTGACCCTTAGGGGAAGGCAAATGACCACAGTGGGCTATCACTGTATTCCTCTTCGCACAGCTGGGTAAGAAACTGTGGCAGTACAAAATGCTGGCAAGAGTGAAGAGAAAAGATAGCTCATATGCCACTGGTGGAACATTAAATGGTACAACTCCTCCAGAAAGTGGTTTGGCAGTTTCTTAAAGCAACAAACCATATGGCCCAGAAATTGCACTCCTGGGCTTTTATGTTAGCAATGTGAAAACTTACGTCTACACATAACCTGTACTCGATTATTCACAAAGGCTTTATATGCAATAGTCAAAAACTGGAAACTATCAAAATGTCCCTCAGTTGGTGAATGGTCAAACAAACTGAGGTTCAACCATGCCACGGAACACTGGTCAGCGGTTAAAACAAAACAAAAAAAAGAGCCCACCGTTGAAGCACATCATGCCTTGGGTGGATCTCAGTGACATTATGCTGAGTGAAAAAAGCTAATCTGAAAAGGTCACATGCTTATAATCCACTTATATATTGCATGCTTCTATTTATATAACATTCTCTAAGTGACAAAAGTGTAGAGATGGGGGACACCTGGGTGGCTCAGTCGGTTAATCATCTGCCTTCTGCTCAGGTCATGATCCCAGGGTCCTGGGATCAAGTCCTGCATCGGGCTCCCTGCTTCTCCCTCTGCCTGCTGCTCCCCCTGCTTGTGCTCCCTCTCTCTCTGTCTCTGACAAATAAATAAATAAAATCTTTGAAAAAAAAAGTGTAGAGATGGAAAACAGACTTGTGCTGCCAGGAGGGAGTGGGGAGGGAGTATATGTGACCACAGAGGACCAGCAGGAGGGGATCCTGGTGGTGAGAGAACACTTCTGTATTGGTTGTGCTGGAGGTTACGCCAATCTACACATGTGACCAAACGACACACAGCTAGACACACACAACGTGCCAAAGTCAACTGTCTGGTTTTCATATTGTGCTCTAGTTACAAAAGATGTAACCCCATGAATGACACGAGACTTTTCTGTACTGTCTTTACAACTTCCGGCAAACCTATAATTATTTCAAAATAGAAAGTTTTTTTAAATGGCCTAAAAATTTTAAAAATGGATTACAGTTTCATTGCAACTCACTAATTACTCATCACTACTCTTGGCAAAGCATTTGTATTGTAGGTGGGGGTGAAGGCAGGAAGGATAATTCTTTAAATCAGAGATTTTGGTGAGAGCTTGGGGGGGTGGGTAACTGTTTTCCTGTGCATTGTAGAATTTCAGCAGCATCTCTGACTCCTTTCACTAGATGCTCTCCACACCCCCAAGGTTGTGATCATCAAAACTGTCTCCAGACATTACCAAATGTCCCCTCGGGGGCAAAATTGCCCTTGCTTGATAACCTCTGTGCTATGCTAACCCAAAAAATAATCTTTTCCTTTCTACTGTAAAAAGCCTTGCCTCAGAAGAGCTCATATCGAATATGTTTATATTGGTCTTACGTTGTTTGAATAAATACAGGAGTTTCTTTCTGCCATGGTTAAGAACAGAGAAACGGAACACGAGAAAGAACACCAGGAACAGCACGGCAGCCGAAGTCAGTGCAAGAAAGAAGATGGTGATCTGGGGGGTGTGACCTTTAAAAAAAAGCAAAAGGAGAAATACATGCAGATATACAGTTTTGCAAATATACATATATTTATAGTTACATTGGTAAACCCCTAATCACAAGGACAAGTGGTGCCTTGAACATCTCTAACCAGCTAACCTAATAAACTTGCTTGCACATAAGAAAACTTTTTTTAAAAACCTAAATAATTTTTCCAGAGGCCCACAAAAATTAAATGGCTTGGCCTCTCTAGAATATAGAAAATATGGGACTCCATCATCCCCTTAATTTGACATTATCAAAGGTGTAGTATTTGTCTGGGTAGTTTCACCTTGTTCTGCTTACTAATGTGTGTCTCAGATTGCATGACAAACACTTGAAAAAAGTTGACGGGTTTCTTGATGCCAGGATAAAACAAGGAAGGATTGCAGGAGGTGCCCATCGTAGGCAGAGACATGAGGCATCACAGCATTGGGGTGATTTAGATTCCAATCAGAATAGCCATACTACATCCACTCTGATTCAACAGCAATGAACCAGCTACCTGGATCTCTTGCAGGGGCAGGTGTGGGGGCAGAGGCTGTACCTGGAGAGAAGTCAGCCGAAGCTGGTCCACATACCGCGTCACTTTCCTTTGTCCCATTCACAAGTACAGACTTGCCACCCAAAGAACAGCTTAGACCATCCAATGAAAAGAGTTCAAATAATTAATTTAGGTACAGGTCATTCTAATTAAAAATATTGACATTTTCCATCCAATAAAGCAGCCTAGTGACAAAGATGTGTGGGTCTGGGTTCATAGAGATGCTACGGCAAACATACACTTGGCTGACTGGCTTCCTCTAACTTTCACAGTTCTCCATAATTCACCCTACTCTCCTCACCTAACTGGATTCTTCTTTCTTCCCAGGCTGGGGAGCCCTGTCCCACAACTGTCCCCAGACTGTTTTGCCTGGTTAGTCTCTCACCTTCAATTTCTTAAGCATATTTGACCATCTCTGGCATATATGAAGGACAGACAACCTAGCATAAGGGTTAGGAGTTCCTAACCTTATGATGTGTTGGCATCAGACAGACAAGGGTTTGAGCCCAGGGTCTGTCTCTGTGCAGAATGACCATGGACAAGTTAAGAAAATCTCTCTAAGCTTGTTTTCTCATCTGTAAAATGAGGAATACATGCACCGAGGACTGTCGTGAAGAGCAAATGAATGACGCCAGGGACACACTTGTAGGGCTGGATGTTATGAACCCAGACCCACACATCCCAATAAATGGTAGCTATCATCACCACCATCATCATCCCCATCAACATAC
Organism: Phoca vitulina; assembly: GCF_004348235.1. Classification (NCBI taxonomy): domain Eukaryota; kingdom Metazoa; phylum Chordata; class Mammalia; order Carnivora; family Phocidae; genus Phoca; species Phoca vitulina. The sequence goes on along the minus strand of NW_022589705.1, from coordinate 95,426,370 downwards.
CATCATCACCATCACCATTGTCCTGTCTTTTCCCTTATCCCTTTACCTAATGCAAACCGACTCTTCCTCCAACAGCAGTTCAATCCCACTTTCCATGCAGACTCATTGACTTCTCTGAACTACTTGTGTTGAAACACCTTAAAAAAAAAATTTCCCCAATCTGTACGAACCAATATTTTTTTTTTTTAAGATTTTATTTATTTATTTGAGAGAGAGAGAATGAGAGAGAACACATGAGAGGGGATAGGGTCAGAGGGCAAAGCAGACTCCCTGCCGAGCAGGGAGCCTGATGCGGGACTCGATCCAGGGACTCCAGGATCATGACCTGAGCCGAAGGCAGTCGCTTAACCAATTGAGCCACCCAGGCGCCCATGTATGAACCAATATTTTTGTAACACCTAAGAATGTAAATGGAAAATAATAATCAAAATGATTTTCTAGTAAGAAAATCAAATGAAAAAAAGAACAAAGGCATACAAAATACAAGACCTCAATTTTTATTAGAGTTGATGGACACATATGACTCCGCCAATTGCCTTACACGTTTCTAAACGCTCACTCTTAGAATGTGTAGTGTTCCTGCCACAGACACCACAGACTGTCCGTGGACCAGCACCTGTCCACAGACCACACTCTGAGTAGCTCTGGTCCTGATCACACAGGTCAACAGGCATATTCCCATGTGTGCTGTTGGCTGTTTTACTTCTGTGATGGTCTTGTTTGCCCAAGTAGGTGTTGTGTTTTTGAGGGTAGGAAACATAATTTACCCTTCTTGTATCATCCTCAATGCTAGCCTTGCACCCTTGAAGATGGGCTGAGTGATCAGTGAGGAAAGGTAAGAGGCAGCAAAGAGATTGGAAGGAAACAGAACAGAACAGCTGGGGTAGAGAGTAACAAAGTTCTAGTAAATCTGAGCTAAAGGCTCTGGGCATTATTTCTGGAGAAAATGCCCACTTTGTATCAAATCACTCCTACCTCATACTGTTCACACACTGCCTGTTCATATGCTCTTCTATGCTTATATTTGATAGGCCCAAGTGGGGCTTAACTCATGACCCTGAGATCAAGAGTTACATGCTCCACCGACTGAGCCAGCCAGGTGCCCCAGAGAGATTTTTTAAAACTTCAGTGATAACATTCTTTGTCTTTAAAAATGTTAACCCAGGGACGCCAGGGTGGCTCAGTCGGTTAAGCGTCTGCCTTCAGCTCAGGTCAGGATCCCAGTGTCCTGGGATCGAGTCCCTAGTCGGTCTCCTTGCTTGATGGGGAGACTGCTTCTTCCTCTGCCTGCCATTCCCCCTGCTTGTGCTCTCTCTCTAACAAATAAATAAATAAAATATAAAAAAAAAAAAAAACCAAACCTTTATAAAAAATAAATAAATAAATAAACCAAAAATGTTAATCCAGATTCTCTATTTTGAAAGCAAAAGGAAATTATACGTACTTTGTCCAGGGTTGACAGGAGCCATGTTTCTGATCATTAAATGTCCCAAAGTGACAGTCTTTACAACCTGCATAAAAATTAAAGCAACAATAAAAAAGGGAGTTTTTTATGATTTCATAACTTTTCCTGTGATGAACATAATTACGTAATAATAAAGTCATTAGGGCGCCTGGGTGGCTCAGTTGGTTAAGCGACTGCCTTCGGCTCAGGTCATGATCCTGGAGTCCCGGAATCGAGTCCCACATCGGGCTCCCTGCTCGGCAGGGAGTCTGTTTCTCCCTCTGACCCTCCTCCCTCTCATGCTCTCTGTCTCTCATTCTCTCTCTCGCAAATAAATAAAATCTTAAAAAAAATAAAAAATAAATAAAAAAATAATAAAGTCATTAACTTAATACAATCTACACAGGCTGTTCAACAATGCTTCTTGAAATGAAACCCCAAGATGACTAAAGTTTTTATTCTAATTGTACATAGAGTATTGTATATATATGTATAGAATGTATGCAAATGCATAATCCTGGTGAATAACAAATGTTGTGATTTCAAATTATTTCCATTGATTGAAAAATAATTTTGTAAATATCATATACTTGACTCAGTGGTTCATTGCATGTTACTTTAAGGTTCTACTAATCTATGTTTTACTTTATATTCAAAGGACCAAGACCTAAATTAATGACATATGTCTAGATAAACAGACTTGCACTAGATTGAAGAAGAGCAAACCTACCCTCTTTGGTTAATTCTTGACCTTGTTTACAATCCGGTTCACACATGGTGCATCCTGCCCCCAAGCAGTGGAATCCTGAGATGCACTCACACTCTGCATTGCTGATGGGGGAACACACCTTCTTGGTCCTGAAAACACCTACAAAATTTCCCAAGTTACATTACACTTGATCTCTGAATCCAGAAAGCAAATTTATGTTCTGCAATAAAAATCATCCTAAACAAACCCACAAAAACTATGCTCACTCTTACAATGTTCCTAATGACCTTAAAGTATAAAGTTCATTGTTTAAATCTCTATAGAAGACATTTTTACATTTTCCTAATTAAACACTTCTCTCTGGTCAAATGAGTGTTTCTTCTAATATTTAAAACCTCAATCTACAAATTATTGCTTTTACAGCAAATTATTTTACTGGACCTGCCTTTTGACAGAGGAACCAGCATAGTTAACACTTAACACTTTCCACCGAGATCAACATACTAGGGAATAAAAACCTGTTGTCCCAACACATGTCCGGATGAACACATCTTTTAAATCATACCTTCACACTGCCTGCATATGTCACAGGCCTTTTGTCCACTGGTGCTGGAGAAACTGTTTGGAGGACAAGGAAGGCAGATCTGACCCTTGTTTTTCCCACAGAAAGTACCTAAGAAGATAGATAATAGGTGTACTGTTGGACAATGCATAGTAATCGCCCAAAGCATTATGAAGTTCACAAGAAAACTAGAGTAAGAAACATGATTAGTTTCTAGATGTCACAGTGACTTTATTTTGATTGACTTTTATAATTATACATTTGCAAGATTGCCTTTAGCATAGCAGCAGAATTACAAATAAGAAAGTATAGATATTGCATCACACAAACCAACAGAAAGAAAACAGTTTCCTTTATCTATTGAACAAAAAAAAACATGATTTCTCTTGATTGATCCAGGAGATCAATATGACTGGATTCAGGAGATCAGCATCCTTCATCAGTATACTAACAATACATGTGTCTGCTTTTTCCCCACTCTGTGAAGCCCCCTGCCACTTCTTATTCCTTGCTGTGCCCCCCAGTCTGAGCACAGGTCCTCACAGATAAGGCTGACATTTACTGAGGTCTTGCCGTGTGCCGTGCACTGTTCAGAATCTATCATAGGATCCTCCCAGCAGAGCAATGAGATAGGTTCTTTCATTATCGCCAGATGCCAAAGCTGGGGCACAAGGGATTAAGTGACATGGCCACATTCACAGCTAAGATGTAGCACCCAAGAAATATTTGTAAATGAATGAATTTTAAAAAAGTCACTGAAACAGAACTCATTAACCCTGACTACTAGACTAACTGAACCATGAGTTCAACAGAACAGATCAAACACACATGTTACTTTGGTTCTTACCAGCTGGGCATTTACTACAGGAATCCTGCATTGATCTTGTCCTCTCAAAATTCATGACCAACAACACGGTAGCCACTATGTTGTAATAGCCACTGCCCATGGTGAAATCTCACATAGATAAGATATGAGCAAAGCAGATTCCAAAGGGTTTTAATCAAAGTAGCTGGTTTCACAAATACCACTCTGCAAAAGGTAAAAATTTCCAAGAATGAGGTGGTTTCTCCTTTTAGGATTATCTACATTTCAACCATTACCTATGCAATCCACAAGACCATAACTCGGGGCTTCTCAGAAACAATTAATGATGGAATATTATGGAAAAGGTGCAAATGCATAGACACTTCTATGATAAGACAAACATGAATACACACATAGCTTTGTGCAGGTTTGCCAAAGTCTAACCGTGCACTCTTCAACATGTTCTGCCAAAATGCAGAAATAACAATAACAAGAATTTTGGGGGACTTTCATAGACACTTAGCATTAGCATCGAGATTTCAACAATGCCAGCTCTTTGCTGGCTCTGAGATAGAGTTCTTAAAATGACAATCTTGTCAGTCTTACCTAACAGCTCAGCTCAGTGGGGAGATATCTCATTACTCTTTCCCCTTTGTCAGAACAATATGTGAACAGTTCAACACCCAATTGCTAAAATGTTGAAGCACTGCTCTGCTCAACTCATGATCACATTTTCTTAATAGATATATATTTGCCCATTTTGAGGTTTGAAGCTCCTATAGTAACAAAACTAAGAAGTAAGAAATCTCTTTAGGGTCAGGTGCTTGATCTTTATTTAATAGGCTATGGAATAAAAGTTATTAGACAAACAATGAATCATGGACCACTATATCTAAAGCTAATGATGTAATGTATGGGGATTAACATAACAATAAAAAAAATTTAAAAAAAAGCTACACTGTAAAAAATAAATAAATAAATAAAATAAAAAAATAAATAAAAGTTATTAGAAATTAGAAGGGCAAAAAGCCTAGACATGGAGGAAAGGAATAAAGCTTCTAACCTTACCCCAACTCTGTTGCCCCGACTGTTCCAGACAGACAAACCTTGAGATTCTCAGGGCTGGTGAAGAACTTTCCACTCCTTGATCTTCAGAGCAGTGAGGTTCTGCCTCTCCCTCGCTGCAAGTCAAACACAGGGGCTTGGTGACTCAGCCGGGGGCGGGGCCTCATGGGAAATTCCCGCCACGACTCTGTGAGGTCGCCCATTTGATGTTTGTTGACCCCAAAATCCCCTAGAGCCCCCGTCCTCCCTTGATAATGACACTTCAAATCATTTCTTGGAAGCAGCTATGTACTGTTAGGACATCTCTCAGATGACTTTGGGAAAGGGTGTTGTCACTTAAAGTAGCCCTCCTTGTCAAAACCTTTAATGCGTCCTACACATATATGAGATTTGAGGGATGAAATCCACTTCTAAAGAAATATCAGCACTTTTGCCATACCCTACCCCCTACTGGTATAATAATAGTGATGCTCTAGCCATAATTCACTGAGGGCGCTGATGTACCAGGCATCACTCTAATAAGCGCTTTAATGAATACTATCCTCAAAAGAACCCCAGGAGTTGACATTATCATTATTATTAGAGTGGCATTATGCAAATGAGAACATTGAGCCTATGAGCCTAGCCAGATAATCAGCAGGATGGTGAGCCAGGATTGGAACCCAGGGCAACCTGATTCCTTTCTACTGAGCTCCTTGCTATGTGGAATAGATGGGGGAAGAAGGAGGGAGAAATGAAGTGGAGACAAGGAAGGCATAGAACTTATATGGTGGATAACTTTAGGTAAAGTTGAGATCTATGAGGGTTTTTTAGAAAACCATTATTTTAATTAAAAAAAAAAGGAAGAAGAAGGGGGCTCCTGGCTGGCTCAGTCAGAAGAGCATGCAACTCTTGATCTCGGGGTCCTGAGTTCAAGCCCCATTTTGGGTGTAGAAATTACTTAAATAAATAAATAAAAACTTAAAAAATTGAAAAAGAAGAAGAGGAAGAGGAGTACAGGAGAAAGAGATGAGGAAGGGGTGGTGAGGAGGAGGGAGGAAGAGGAGGAAGATGTTCTAGGGACACTAAAATGAACCTGCCCAGCATTGAGAGGCTAGGGACCCTCAGGAAGGTGACCAGGGGAACTATAGCAAGAGTAGTTTCAACTAAAACAGATGGCTTTCTCTTAGGATCCAAACAGAAAAGAACTATTTTCCCCCAGGAGTCATGGGGGCTTAGTGTCGAATTGAGGGAGGAAGAGAGAAGGGAGCTAATGTTTATTAAACACTTGCTATGTGCTATGCAGTTTACATGTTTCCATGACTCCTATCATACCACCATCCTCATTAGAAAGTTTCTGTGGCTCCCTGTTGCCCACCAAAGGAAACCTGGATCCTATAGCCCACTATTCAAGGACTTCTGGGACCTGACCTGAAGATGTCTTTAAAAAAATTAAGATATACCTCATATAACATAAATGTCACTATTTTAAAGTTTTTATTTCACGGAATTCACTGATATTCCCTATGTTGTGCAACTATCATCTGTGTATCATTCCAGAACATTTTCGTCACTCCCAAAATATCCCTATGAGCAGTCACTCCCCAGGGCAGCCCGACCTTGACCCTGGTAACCACTGGTCTGCTTTCTGTCTCTATGAATTTGCCTGTTCTGGACATTCCATATCCATAGACTGATACAGCGTCTTGGCTTCTTTCACTTAGCAGAATAATATTCCACTGGATGGATGTCCACATGTTGTCTCTCCATTCATCAGGTGATGGACATTGGAATTATTCCCCTTCCTGATTACTATGAATAATGCTGCTCTGAATATGTGTGTGTACGCTTTTGAATGGACATTTTTTTCAGTTCTCTTGGGTGTATACCTAGAAGTAGAATTGCTGCATTGTATGGTAATTCTGTTTCACTTTTTGAGGAATTGCCAGACTGTTTTCCACGGCAGCTGCACCATTGTACATCCCCACCAGGAATGGATAAGGATTCCAATGTCTCCACATCCTTGCTGGGATGGGTTATATTTCCATTTTGTTTTTAATTAATTTTTTTTTTACTATAGTCATCCTGGTAGGTGGTACTTCATTCTGGTTTTCATTTGCTACCTTAGCCCAATTTTATTATGCCCCCCCCCCCCGCCCACACACACACATAATGGGAGCAGTAGAGTATAGCACATGAGCAAGAGCCCAAGCTTTGCTGTCAGACTGACTTGGATTGAATCCAGGCTCTGCTATATGACCTTGGACAAACTTCTTAACCTCCCTGAGTCAATTTTTCCAACCATGTCTTACAGAAACAGTAACACTGTGCTTCATCCGCATTTAGTGAGGACTAAATGAAACAATGAATATGAACTACTTAGCTCCATGCCTGGCACATAGGTCTCAAGAAAACAGTAACTGTTATTACAAGACTTACTGCTTTAAAATTTGCCTTCCCTAGCTTCCCATGCTGGTCATCAGTAAAGTAACGAGGGCGAGTAGCAAAAGAGAAGGAAAATGCATGGGTTGTCCATAGAACTTATTCCCAAATTCTGAGTGTCCTCTGAGAGTCACTTTACCTGTGATGATTATGGGATTCCCTCCACGGGCTTCAGCAGAGTTGGCCCCATGTAGGAGTTTCATACCATATAAAAATGACGTTGCTGATCACCTAACACTTTCAAAGTCACGATCTAACCAAGTTGCCTCCTCATTTACATATGGTCCTCTGTTTAACATTGCTGCATGACATTTAACTGGACTCTATTTTCATTTAACTAAATGTTACTTACTAATCTACGTTTTGGATAGTCTGTGGGCAGAGATATTACCTCCTCTGAAAGTGATGTCTGTCATTTCCCAGCACAATAATTAGCTCACTTTTTCAGGCTGGGCTAGTGACATAGAAGTCTCTACTGAGAGGAAAGATTCTCAAGATTAGCTTCACCAGCCTGTGTTACCCAAAATCAACCACTTCACAATTAGTCTACTGAAGGCTATGCACAGCTCGATTCGAGTGTTTAAGGAGTTGTATACTGTTCATTTAACACATTCTTGTTTGATAAAACCATCACAGGAAGCTAAGGCAAATTCTATAGTTAACCCGATGCACGTACCATCCAGGCTACCAAAGGAAAACACTTCCCCACAGCTCTTGGTCTATGACCTGGGAATACATGGTGACAGCCTCTCTGTACTGAGCTACAGCCTCAGAGTGGCAGGCACAGTGTGAGCCCCAGAGTACTGCGGCTGGGAAAGGCAAATTAATTAGCCAAATCCTTGGAATGTAATAGATTCTTGTATAGTCTATTATTTTGCAATACCTGAGATGTAACAGATTCTCATATAATCTATTATTTTGCAAGAATATTATGGCAAGTATAGTTTCCAAAAGTCCCAAATGTCCATCTTCTTGATCCTATTAATGTTCCTGTTTGTGGTTCTGGGAGTCCTTGTGAATTAGCATGGAATTCATAACAGTTGCAAATGAAGTCTGAGGAACTCTTTGCAATATTAATTTATATTACTTTTAAATATGCATACGTATAGTAAATAACATGAAAACTGCAAGGTTGGGGGCACCTGGCTGGCTCGGTCAGTAGAGCATGTGACTCTTGATCTTGCGGTCGTGAGTTCAAGCCCCACGTTGGGTGTAGAGATGACTTAAATAAATAAACAAACAGGGGCGCCTAGGTTGCTCAGTCGGTTGAGCGTCTGACTCTTGATTTCGGCTCAGGTCATGATCCCAGGGTCGTGAGAATGAGCCCCGCATTGGGATCCACGCTGAGTGTGGAGCCTGCGTGAGATTCTCTCTCCCTCTCCCTCTGCTCCTACCCACCCCCACCCCACTCGCACGTTTTCTCTCAAAAAAAAAATTAATGAAATTTAATTACATTTCAAAAATAAAGTCTCAGATATATTGAAATAATTTTAGATATTTGATATTTATCAATTATCATTTTTTATTTTAATAGATAGTTTTAAAGCTTTTGGTAGAGTAACTTTTTAAAAACAAACACGAAAAATAATTTTAATTGAAACAAATTCTATTTACATTTACATTTTACATTACATGCATATAAATTCTGTATGCTTTGAGTACAATTATATATGTTTTTTTACTCCTTTGTCAGCACTGTCAACAAAACACAATTTATGTGAAGTTCTCAGTTATGACAAATGAAATAAAGGCAGGGAAAAAGAAATTTTATGGAGCAAATACATAATAATTTATGGATTGTGTGTCTTTACCACCCATTTAAACATTCCCAGACCATCCAAGTACATTCAGATACCTGCAATAATTAAATTTGGTTACCGTTGATATTTTCCCAACTTTGTGGCATAAAAACAATTACTAGTGTTATTTTGAAGACATCTCTGTTGGAGTAGAAAAACAGAACACATTTAACACATCGTTAGCTTGATTTGCCACTTTTAAATATTCAGACATATGGTATGTGAGTTCCATTTCTACACCTGCTCCAGACCCAAGTGTTAGTGAAAGTGTTGAGACGCACGTAGCAGGCATTCAAGAAACCTTTATTGAATGAACGAATGAGTAAATGAATGGATGAGTTTGCTAACTCCAGTCTCATAGCCTGCCTACCTCCTCATGCCCTAACCTTTGCTTTCTCTCTCTCCCTTGGGAAATCATTCTGGTGTGTGTATCCCCGCCTACGGTTTACCCTCCCCTTCCTTGGGTCTCACGTCAGATGCTTTCCTGCTGATGGCTAACATTTACTGAGGGCTTACTCCCTGCAAGGCACTGTTCTACGTGTTTACATAGTTTCCCCAAGTATACCTTCCAACAGCCTTTGTCCTTACTTTACAGATGAGAAAACTGGGGCGCAGAGAACCTGGGTAGCCTGTCCAGTGTCAAGGTAAGGAGCAAAGGGTTCGCCTGGCTGGCTGGCTCTGGAGCCTATGCCCTTGACAAGGACTCCTAGCCTTTCTGTGCACAGGGCCCTTTCATCCTGTGATCTCTGTGCTTACCCCTCACGGAATAATATTCTTAAATTTGTAAAATAAAATACAAAGGATTACAGAGGAAACTAATTGTTTTGAAATATACTCACCAAATATTTAAAAGGCCAACTGGCAATGTGGTACTATATGGACTTCGTCATGAACACATACCTGTCATAATTTCAAATTAACCATGAGTCATAATTTCAAATTAATCATGAGTGTAAATGGTATTTTGGGATATCTGCAATAACTGTAACATGATATGAAAATAACTGATTTCCGGGACACCTGCGTGGCTCAGTGAGTTAAGCGTCTGCCTTCAGCTCGAGTTGTGATCCCAGAGTCCTGGGATCGAGTCCCTAGTCGGGCTCCTTGCTCAGTGGGGAAACTGCTTCTGTCTCTGCCTGCCGCTCCCCTTGCTTGTGCTCTCTCACTCTGTCTCTGACAAATAAATAAATAAATCTTTAAAAAAAAAAAAAAGAAAATAACTGATTTCCACTGGTGTGATATCATAGGTACTGTGCTTCTGGCTATGCTCTGTCGATTTTTAAATTCAAGATCGAAGGAAATACTAGATTTCTGCCAGAGGTTAGTGAAAATAAAAGATGTAATCTTCCCCATCCAAATTCACAGACTCCTGAATTTTATCCGTGCCCCTTGGTCTTCTGCCGACCCCAGGATCACAAGCCCTGCACCTAGCCTCCTTGCTACCTTTCAGGTCTTGTGTTGAGACAGATATACTCAATACTTAGTTTTAGCTCTGGGAACTTGCTTAGTCTTTGATTCGTTCTTCTTTTGAATCTTTATGTGGATCCTGTCACTGCACCTTTAGGCAAAAGCTCTGTCTGCATAATTTGTATCCCTCCCCATCCCCATCAAGATGGTCTATCACTTTCTGTGTTCCTCTCCTATGGGCCCTTCACTAATGAATTTAAACAGATTGCAACTATTGATGAACGTTTCCTAATACTTAATAATAGCTAACACTTACTGGTTGCTTCCTGCATTGCAGATGTTGTACTCAGCGTACTATTTAGCCTCTTAGCAATTCTACGAGGCAAGAACTATTGTTACTCTTCTAGTGTTTAAGAAACAGAAGCTGAAAGAATTCAAGTGACCAAGCCAAGTGTTAATGACAGTATTAGAGTGTCTACTACAGGCCACTGTTCTAGCTTCATCTCTGTTAACTCCTTTAATCCTCAGAATAACCCTGCGAAGTTATCCCTGTTGTATAGACGGGGGCCAAGGCATGAGGGTCAGCTAATTTGCTCAGGATCATCCAGCTATCATGGGGCAGAGGTGGGCTTAAACACTGACAGGCTGGAACCAGGACAGCGTATTTTCTCGGCACACCGGACAGCCGCAGTTAGGGAAAGAAGCCAGGGCCGGAGCCCTGCTGTTCTCACTCCAAGGCTACCTTAACATTAGTTATGACTAACTCAAGAGCTACTCATTCCTGTGAATGAATAAAAAGATCTGTTGACTCAGCAGCGGAGCCTGAGACTGCCGATGCAGTGGTTTGAGAGCTGAATCGGAAACCACATTTGAGCTCATCTATGTGAATGATTGCCAATAAACTGACAGCCGATTTCAACTTTGAGAAATGTGATGAAGAGTGCAATCAACAGTAGCCACTTTTTGAAGGAAGCCAGATTGACTTTTAAGAATTTAAGAGCACGTAACCAAAAATTATTAAGTAAACACGTGTTCTATCTTTTAAAATTCCACTGAAGATAATTGCCACAGGTCACTTAAGGGGAAATGTTCTTTGGGCTGCAAGTGACAACTGTGATCAAAGAAAGATCACCCCAACAAGCAAAGTTGTCCTGAAGCTTATGACTTTCTGCTGAAAGCCACCTTCTGCCTGTGGCCCCTCTCCCCAGCATTCACCTTAGCCCTGGGGAAGGAAAGTGCTTTTATAATGAACAAATACACAAATATATCCAATTATTTCACAAACTCAACTTTTGTCAACTAACATACAAGGTTTTTTTTTCCCTCCAAATCAAAAGCAAGACAACATCAGAAGATAGATTTTGTTTCCTTCTGAACTCTTTTTTAAAAGATTTTATTTATTTGACAGAAAGAGAGCACAAGCAGGGGGAGCACCAGGCAGAGGGAGAGGGAGAAGGAGAGGCAGGCTCCCTGCAGAGCAGGGATCCAGACTCCAGGACCCTGGGATCATGACCTGAGCCAAAGGCAGACACTCAACCTACTGGCGTCCCCTCCTTCTGAACTTTTTAATGGTGATCTGTATTATCTACCAAATAACTCCAGTCACATGTCAGTCCATTTCGTCCTCTACAGAATCTGTGTCCTTTTCTTCCAGATTTCCATTTTAATGGAAGACCACTGCATAAACCATCGGTATTCATTGAGATTTTTTTCAGTTAAATGCTGCCGCACTAAATAAAGAGTTCCAATGGACACACATGTAAGTTGCGAACACCTAATATATGCCCACGAGGTCTATCCCACTCTAACAATTTCTAAGTTTCATTGTGACTGTCATTATTCTCTAATCCCTTATCAATTCAATAAATTTGATTCACGAGCATTTACTGAATGTCTGATGCAAGTGTGCACATGATCTGACCTGCCACTTCACCCACTTTAAGTCCTTCCACGCCCCTCAAGCCAGCCTGCCCTGCTGTTCTTGGGCGGAGGGAACACACATCTGCTTCAGGGCCCTTCTTTGCTGCTCTCTCATCTAAAATCTCGTCCTCCCACTTTCTAGATGACTTGTCCCCTCGTCTCACCAAGGTTTCCTCCTCTCCCTGTTGTTTTCCATCTCCTTTCCCCCCTCTACTTCCCTCGATTGTACATATTACCACCTGGCACATAGTGCTTTTCGTGCATTTGTTTACTGTTTGTCTTCTCCCACTCCCACGGACGTGAGCGCCATCAGAGGGGAGCGTTTTTTTCACTGCTGGATCCCCAGCACCCAGAGCAGCGCTGGGCACATGACAGGCACGCAAAGCTTCTTGAATGAGTTTTGCTGTCTTGTGAGGCATATCTAGATAAGACACCATGCCAACAGCCTTCACACCCTAGAGAGGAAGGAAGAAGTTTACCCAAATAACTATGATAAGGCCACCCAGCCTTACAGATTCTGTAATAGGAGAACAAAGTGCTATGGGAATATATGGTCTTTGCACTGCAACTGGGTTTTGCAAAATGGAAAATACCTTGAGAGGCTGGTAGGGAAGCAAATGGCATTCTAGTTGGAGGGAACCGCTTTGTGCCAAAGTATGGAGGAGGCAAAGTACAGGGTATGTTCAAGGAACAGAAAAAATGAGTGAGGGAGAGTAAGAGGTTAAGAATGTGGAAGATAAGGAACCACAGTATGGAGGGATTGGAACACCGTTGCATACCTTCTTTTGATTGTAACCCCCTGCGTAGGTGTGCACCGCCCAAGCCCGCAGATCCACAGCACTATGCAGGCATGCCAAAGGTTGCCAGAATACTCTGTTTTCACCGTGCGTGCAGCCCCAGCTTAACACCACGTGCAGTAAGTGGGCTTGAGAAAGAAAGGGACACAGGATACAATCAAGGGGCAGAAGCAAGGACTCAAAGTTCTGCTAGATTCCAACGTGTGCTGCTGGGTGGAATACTGATCACTTCGACCACTGCGAGAAATGTCGCTGTGGCTCGTGGATCACCGTGTTCCCAAGATCCCTGGAATCTGGAAACATTGCAGCAGATTTAGAATAAAGGACCACCACAGGACAGAGCCAGGTGGGACCCCACATTTCAGTTCCTCTGAGCTCTTGTTTTACGTAGGCTCTCACTAGGTCCTCACCAAACTATGGGCAGGCATTACTATTCCCATTTCACAAATGAAAGGTGTTTTTAACGCTTTTGATACTCCTACATGGAAACCCTAACCAGATCCTGATCCGAGAAGATCGCAGTAAGAGCAGAGCAGGACGGCGTCGCCCACAAAGGGCCAGGGAGAAATGGGAACGGACGGGACCCACGGCACGGCCCTGTTCCGACGCAGGGCTCCGCAGCTTCTCCAGAAAGCCACGGCTGGGCGACCAGCAGGCTGCACGGAGCGGCGCTCCCGGGCGCGAGAGCCTGCGCGCCCTTAGGCGTCCGCCACCGGAACCAATCTGGGACGCGGAGGTGGGAAGGGCCGACTTCCTGCCTCGCCTACGCTGGCCGCAACCTCCCCCGGAAGTTCGCGGGGTCGCTGAGGTGTGACGGCGACCCCACCGCGGCCCGGAGGTCGTTTGGCTACTTCCGGCCGGCAGCACGGACGGACGCCGGCTGCCGCGGGCTCGAGCGCGCCGCACGGGCGGCTGGGAACGCGCGCCGCCCCGCCCCCTGCGGCGCGGCTCGGGCCTGACGTCACCGCGGGTGGGCAGCGGGCCTCTGGCCGCCCGTCCGGCGGTGGGAGTGGTGCCGGTGGCCCACGCTCGGGGGGCTTTCACACCGCTGGGAGCAGAGGCGAAGCCGCCCCCCAGGGCCCCTCACAGACGCGGTGTCAGAATTTCCCCCTTGCGCCAGCGCTGCCTCAAATGTCAGGGCTCGCCCACTCTTCTCCTGACTCGCCGACCTAACCTTTCGGGGGCTCGGAGGGGAAATTCGCCGTTTCTGCCGGACCTCTCGGGAGCTCGCCCCGAACCAGCCTTCAGGGGATGTTGAAAAATACTTTTACTCAATGCCGCAAATGCCTTCCTTATACCCAGTGACTGCAATTTAGCCCCTCGCCCTTGTTGGTGAACCTAGGAAAGGGTGAAAATAAAGTGACCCTATCCGCTGCACATAAAATTTCCCACTCGCTGTCTGGCGAAATGAATTTGTTGTGGAAAAGATTAAAATAGGAATAAGAAATTGGTTGGAGCCCCATTGTAAACTCTAGTGTTCTACAAATATAAACTATTACTCTATAGCGATAGTCAAGGGAGGGAACATCTTTAGGGTGAAACTAAGATAATGCTTAGCAAGTATTTATTGAGGACCCGCTATGTGCCAGGGACTGTAGTAGATGGTAGGGATTCAGTAGTGACGAAGACAGGAAGGTCCTACTGAGTTCACAGGATTAGAGGGAAACAGATGAGTAAACAAAAGACAAGATGCTAAGTACTTATCAATGAGATAAAAGACACATCCGCATTCATAGAAAATGAGTATGTAGTGAGATGAGATGCGAAATGTAAGGGATGCGTGGAAAGATAAGTAACCCAGCAGCAGTTTCTTTAATATTTATTGTGACCAGTCTACTTTTGGCGGAGGGTTGTTTTTTGGAACCAGGATCAGAATGGCCACTGGTGGCTGTTGTTAACGTAGGGCAGGCAAAAATTTCACCTCTACCTCCTTAGGGTCTCTGGTGGGCAGGGCCTGAGAATTAAATGGACATAAAAGGTTAACAGAACAAAAGCATACAAATGTATTTAATGCAAATTTTACGAGACCCAGGAGCCTTCGTAAGAAGATGAAGACCCAAAGAGGTGGCAAAGCTAATGTTTACATACTGGGTTGAACAAAGAGTGGCAACTGTGGAAAAGTAAAGTAAAACAGGGAGACTAAAGGAATATGAGTTACTTTAACAAGGTCTCCATGTGCAAATTCTTCCAGACTCAAGTGCTTCTCTGGTGCTGTTTCTTTCCTCTCGGCACTGGAAGCGCAGTTCTCACCTGAGAGTTTCATCTTCTGCTTTCAGGATGAAAAAATGGGAATCTGAGTGCCTTTCTTGCACCTGTTGTTTAAAAAAATGCCTTTAGCTCAAAATAATCAATATGCCAAGGTGACATATTTGGAGGTAGCATGTCCCAAACTCCTTCACTCACATTATCAATATCATTTCTCCATTGCTGGATTAGGAGCTCACCAAGGCAGAACAGTATCTTTTAATTAAATGTTGCAAGTGCTGCAAGAAAAAGGAGATTTTAGGCTCCCTGAAAACAGCCAGAGACTTTTAGTTTGCACTTCTTACAATGCATAAAGACTTGTCAAATGTTGAATAAAAAAAATAGTGAATAGGATGAGGTTTTTCTGCCTGGAAATCAGGGACTGAATTAGAGGTGTCTTCACTGCCAGTAATAGAGCAACATTTTTTTGGTGGATGGTTTAATGTTTTGTTTTATTCTGCAAATGTGTGATGAGAAATAGGTATGAACTAGAAAGTTAAGAAAGTGTCATGGGTGTTGTGGACTTATGAAGTAATACTGATAGAGTTTATGGTGGGTAGAGTGTGAACTTTGGTATCAGAATATCTGAATTTGACCAAGACTCTGCAGGACCTTTTATAGTCATTTCACCCCTCCAGACTCCAACCTCTGCAGCTGTGAGATGAAAAGTATGTTTTCCAGGAAGTTAATATATAATGTCTAAAGCAATAAGGAAAAATAACAGTATATTGTTTAAAAATACAGTTGACTCTTGAACAATGTAAGGGTTAGGGCTACCAAACACCCCATATCCCCCAAGCCTGTGCAGCCAGAAATTTGCATATAACTTTTGACTCCCCCAAAACTTAACTATTAATAGTCCACTGCTGACTAGACACCATACCAATAACATAAACAGTCAATTAACACATATTTTGTTCATTATATTTTATATATACTGTATTATTATAATAAAGTAAGCCAGAAAATAGAAAATGTTAAGAAAATCATAAGAGGGACACCTGGGTGGCTCAGTTGGTTGGGCGTCTGCCTTTGGCTCAGGTCATGATCCCGGAGTCCCAGGATTGAGCCCCTTGTCGGACTCCCAGCTCAGCATGGAGTCTGCTTCTCCCTCTGCCCCTCCGCCTACTTGTGCTCGTTCTTTCTCTCAAATAAAAGAAAAATCATAACAGGAAATACATTTAGAGTACTGAACTCTGTTCATCGAAAAATATCTGTGCAGACCCATGTAGTTCAAGCCTATGCTGTTCAAGGGTCAACTGTATTGAGACAATTACAAGAAATAATTTAAAGAGTTGAAAATATTTGCCTCTGGAAGGCAGGGTTGAGGGGTAGAAAGGACTGAGTCAGAAGACTGTTTTTCATTATGAGCCTTTTATTTTTTTTTAAAGATTTTTATTTATTTATTTATTTGAGAGAGAGAGAGAGTGAGAGAGAGAGCGCAAGAGGGGGTAGGGTTAGAGGGAGAAGCAGACTCCCCGCCGAGCAGGGAGCCCGATGTGGGACTCGATCCTGGGACTCCAGGATCATGACCTGAGCCGAAGGCAGTCGCTTAACCAACTGAGCCACCCAGGCGCCCCAAGACTGCTGTTTTTCATTATGAGCCTTTTAAAGCCTTATCACTGAGCTATCGCGGCAGAACAAAACCTGAGTACTACAGTCTGCCATCTGGCTGTGGTGCCTGCCTCGGGCACAGGTACAGGTTCCACATGTGTTCATTCTGAAACCCAGGCTGAATGGGCAGCAGCAGCAGCCCTGGAGGAAAGCTCTTCATATAACAGTGCAAAAGTACAAGAGAGCAAGCCTGGTCACCAGGTCAATGCTTTTCAAGGCTTTGCTCAGGCCTCATCTGTTAACATTCTATTAGCTAAAACAAGGCCAAATCTAGGATGCCTGGGTGGTTCAGTTGGTTAAGCGTCTGCCTTCAGCAGAGATCATGATCCTGGAGTCCTGGGATCGAGCCCCACATCAGGCTCCCTGCTTGGCAGGGTGTCTGCTTCTTCCTCTGCCCCCTCCCCCTGCTCTCTCTCTCTCAAATAAATAAAGTAAAAATCTTAGAAAATAAATAAAACAAGGCCAAACCCAAAGTCAAGGGGCAGGGAATATCCTCCACTCAGAAGATGAAAGAGGAAAGGGTGAATATTTCTAAAAGATAATCCACCACAAGCAATACTTGAGTTGTAAACACCGCATGCAATGTATTCTTTGATAAAATCGATGCTGACCCAGGTCCATTTCAGATCTTGATGGTGTTCCAGATGTCTCAGGAGTGTTAAGTCAGGTTCATTCTCTCTCTCCCTTTCACCACGAAGACTGTCTTGCCATTTTTGTTTTGTGCTGGCTATCTCATGCTGCAGCAGGCCACCAGCATGCTTGTCTCCTTGTAAGAGTTTACTCCGGGCACTGGAACACAACAGCCCATCTTCGCTTGGTTTTCCTTCATCTACCTAAATCCCTCCTTGGTTTTTGAAACACACATCTGACCACTTGCCTACTTCCCACCATACTTCAAAACTGAAAGGGGGTGGCTTTTGCCTGCTTCCTTTGCAAATAACCGAAGATGAAGTTATTCCAGAACTCCCAAAATGTTTTCTTAAAATGCCAAATGATTAAAGACACTTAAAAATTTTGCACAATGCAGTGTTGCACTTTATACGTTTACAATTCTTAAAATTATTAAAAACCACTCTAACCATCATTGTAAGGATCTCATGAAATATATTAAAGCGCTCTGTAAACTAACAAAGGAATGTAAGTTATTTCTTGAAAATAAATGTTTTTAATAGCTAAACTGAAATTTCAAAAACACCGACATATTTAAAATACTGTTTGACCTCACATTACTGGCAAGAGTGGTAAGTGACTCAACTTGTATGGAGTTGCTCCAATGTATTTACCACTTCTGGGAATTTACCCTCCAGTTTTACCTACACAAGCAGGACATATGAATAAGGTGATTCAATGCAATGCTGTCTGTACAATAAAATGACTGCAGGGGTGCCTGGGTGGCTGAGTTGGTTAAGCATCTGACTGTTGATCTCAGCTCAGGTCTTCCTCATCTCAGGGTTGAGAGTTCAAGCTGTAGGTTGGGCTCCATGCTGGGCGGACAACCTACTTAAAAAAAAAAACAAAAAAAAACAGCTGGAAATAACTAAGTGTTATCAGTAGGGCACCGATAAATAAACTATGAGACATGTCACAATGGCATACTATCTGAAAAAAAGGAAGTTCCTTTTGATAAGGAAAGATCTCCAACATATTCACTTAATAAGGTGGTGGCAGGGAGAGAAGGACAGTACAATGTATATAGTCTGCTACATTTCTATGAGAAAGAAGTAAAACAATGTATTTTCTTGTGCTTGCATAAGGAAATCCTGGAAAGATGCTCAGGAAACTAATATAACGTTACCCGCAAGGAGCCTGGGGGCAGGGATGGAACTGGATGGGGACAAGGGGCCTGTTCAATATAACTATCAGGTCCATGTGCTCAGCAGTGCTCTAATCCTGTGGGTGCAGAAGCAGCATTGGGATCTTTGGGATAAAACACCCTTGAGAAACTAACACACGTGAAATTAACGCACGCACACAAATGCTAAGAGTCGCACAGGCTCGGGGGACCGGTGACCCACCGTGGGGGGACACAAGATCGGGAACACCTTTAAGTCATAATAGGTCGGAGGGGACACGGGAAAGTGCTCCAGGAAAGGGGAACCGAGTGCGCGGAAGAAGCGTGAAGGCACAACTCCACTCCATGAAAACGCCCCTTCACAGCAAACCGCCACAGCTCCCGAGGGCACTGCGCGCCTCCAGGCTGCGGCGACAAGCGGGTTAACTCCAGCGGGCGCCGGCAGCGGGCCGGACCGCGCCATTCGGGGCGGGGGAGATTTCGTGAGGATACGTGAGCCAGCGGGATTCTCGTGGTGCTGGGTGTTCCAAATGGAAACATCCCTGGACTCACAGTGAGGACTCGGAAAGGCCGGCCGTCCCCCGCGGCTGTCCTAGGTGGGTTCAGCCGGATGTGACGTAAGCGAGCGAGCGGCACCAGTCTGTGCAGTGCGGTGCAGGAGGAGGTGGGGCCTGGGCGGCGTGCGTCTGCGCAGTACCGGGGGGACGGGCCGAATGAGAAGCCGGGAGGCGTGCGTCTGCGGAGTGCAGGGGCGGGGGTGCGGGGGGAGAACATGGAGGGGTCTGCGCGGCGGGCGTCTGCGTAGTACCGAGGGGCGGGGCAGAACGAGAAGCCTAGCGGCGTGCGTCTGCGCAGTGTGCTTCTGAGGGCCCGAGCGCGGGTGACGTGCGTGCGTGCGTGCTCGTGTGCGTCCCCGTTTAGTCCGGTTGTGGTTCGGTCGTCCTCGGCGCGGAATTGCTGCCGAAGGGGCCGAGGTTCCTTGTCTGTGGGCACAGAGTCGAGGTTCGGGTCGGGGTATGGGGAACGCTGCGGGCGGTGAGGGGGCCACGGGCAGCCCGGCACGGGCTTCGGAAGGGGGCGCTGGAGGACGGGGTCCCGCCGCGGCTGCGGCGTGTGCGGCCTTCCGGCAGGAACAAACAGAACGGCCTCGTATTCTCCGGGGTTGTGTGCATGGCATCCCACCAGTTTGCAACTGGTCAATGCTGTGTTTGCTGAAGTGGTTTCATTAGCGTATGTTTTGGACAGTATGGACAGCAAACTCCACAAAAAGAACAGGCTAAAAACTGTTCAGACCCCCGCTTGGCAGCTGCCCTCTACAACGAGAGAGCGAAGTGTGAGGAGCGGGTCAGGTTGGGTTGAGTTTAGTGGGGGAATTCCCATCTTTCTACATCATTTAAAAAAAATGTGAAATATTTAGCACTGTTAACGTTCCAGAATTTTTAGTGCAGTTATTGGAACTTAAAAGAAAATCCCCTCCAAAAATCTCACCGGCTCATTGCTAAAGACTCTGTCTGTAGCTTTTTGCCCATGAAATTAAGTTTAGTCGTTTCTCTGAAATAGTATTTCCAAAATAAGACTCTCCCCGCATTTTGTGAAATGCAAGACCCGTATATTTGTGTTGTAGAAAATTTTGGTTGCAATAAGTTATTGTATATTGGGTTTGTTTAAAAAACAAACAAACGAACAAACATGGTAAAAGAAAATCCAAACATTGCTAACACGTGTTAGCAACCTTACTGTGTTCGCATCTCAAAATACAGCTGTTGAATGTGTAAACCAGTATTACCCTAAAGTGCTTTTTTCACGTTCTGTTTATCAGAACGTTTTCCGTAGGAGGCACTTAGTTACTTTGCTTAAAAATGTTCCTAAACTTGAAGTTTTGGGCTATTTTAAGGTTGCAAGGAAAGTTTTTTGAAATTCTTCTTCTTCTTCTTTTTTTAAGTAAGTCTTTAAAAAATACAACATAAAAATGGCTTCGAAAAGAGCTCTGGTCATCCTGGCCAAAGGAGCAGAAGAGATGGAGACAGTCATCCCCGTAGATGTCATGAGGCGAGCTGGAGTAAGTCCCCCAACGTTTTCTAGCCCTCCCCTTTTTCAAACATTTTTGGGTTTTGAAGTCATTTTTTTTTTTTTTAAGATTTTATTTATTTATTTGACAGAGAGAGAGACAGCGAGAGAGGGAACACAAGCAGGGGGAGTGGGAAAGGAGAAGCAGGCTTCCTGCCGAGCAGGGAGCCCGATTTGGGGCGATCCCAGAACCCTGGGATCATGACCTGAGCCGAAGGCAGATGCTTAACGACTGAGGCACCCAGGTGCCACGGGTTTTGCAGTCATTCTTAATAAAATAATATTCAGTGTACTTTATAAAATATTTCAAACACACAGAAACACAGTGTATAATAATTACCTGTTTATTCACTGTCCACATTTAATACTTGTTAACATTTTGCCATATTTCTTGTAGACCCACTTCTTGAGGAACAGGTGCTTTAAAGAAATAAAGCATTGCAGAGCACTCTTTGTAAATTTCCCCGGTACTATTCCCCTTCTGGCCCCAGAGATAACTGTCCTCTCATTGATGTGTATCCATCCCATGCATGTCTTCAAAATAGCATTAGACTGCAGTTGTATTTTGCATGTGTCTCTTTCTATATATATATATCCGTAGTGAACACTTAAATAGCGTTTACTGATGTTAGGTGTCATTCTAAGCATTTACATAAACTTGCTTAAATCCTATAACAACCCTATGAGTTATTGCCGTCCTCATTGTACAGTTGAAGAAACTGAGGCACAGAGACACTAGCTAAGGTTGTAAACTTAGTAAGGAAAAGAGCCAGTACTTCGACCCTGGCAGTCTGACCCCAAAGTCTTTTAACCCTTCATTTCTCTGGTTCTCGTGAATGAAGACACATCTAGATCCGGTTTGTTTATTTAAAATAGCTGCTTATTATTATGTTATATGAATGTGCTGCAGTCTATCCATTCTTCTGTTCCGCTGTTTCAGGACGTTAAATACTCGAATATTCTTGTACAGGTTTCCTTATGCAAACATGTGGAAGTTTTTCCTGATTTTATGCCTGAAAGTGGAATTGCTTGGCCAAAGGACAGCATTACCAGTTTTTGGCAAATGTCTCCCCAAAGTACCAACGTGGGCCCACCAGCAGTATAGGAAAATTCCCATTTTCCCAGTACCGGCTCTTGGTTTTATTAACTTTGTAAATTTTTGCAAGCTAAAGTAGTATTTCATTGTTTTAACTTGTCTTTCTATCTTAAGGAAATGCCATGAGATTTAAATAGCGACAATAACTTTGCAAGATGGATTATTAACAGGATGATCGCCCAAAGCAGAACACTTGTGGGAGAAAGGACACTAACCAGGCAGGGTACCAGGACAGCATCTATAAATCAGGACTGTCCCAGGCGAACTGGGATAGACCTAGTTATTAATTATATTTAGCTAACTTACTAGCTTAAAGTCAGTGTGGTTTTGTTGCAGTATTTCCTGCCAAGTTATTTTAAAACAGCAGCTGTGAAAATGTTACTGTAAATTTATGTTTCAATGTTAAATGTGATGACATCTTTCTCTTAGATTAAAGTCACCATCGCGGGTCTGGCTGGGAAAGACCCGGTACAGTGTAGCCGAGATGTCGTCATTTGTCCTGATGCCAGTCTGGAAGATGCAAAAAAAGAGGTTTGTTCTCCAGACCTGGAATTATTCCTTCCTATGACTTCTTTATCAGGTTCTTCAAATGTCTTTTGATTACATTTCAGGCTGTTAGCACAGACTTATTTTAAGAAAGTCAACTTTGCTGGGATGTCTTCCCCACTATAATAAGCCCTGGGAAGTCGAGGACTCTGCCATTTTCCACTCTGTTTCCATGGAAACTGGCAGTTCCCTGCTGCCTGTGCTCAGTGGGTGGGTGGGACACTCTCATCAGTGTTCCTCTGGCCTCGAAGGCCACTTTGCCTCCCGTTACATCAACTTCATCACCTGATACAAGGAATCAACTGCCACATTTCCTGTTCGTTTCTTGTTCTTTATTCGAAAGCTGCTTTTTGTCTTTCCGTTTTCAGTGACACAGACATAGTCGTGTGATTCATTTTATGTGGAACAGCTCGTAATTGATTAGTGGTGGGATTAGGGGAGGAGTAAGAATTCTAGTTAAATTGTGCCACTTTTTCTTGACAGTCATCTTTGATGGCACCTGACACTTGGGAATCTGTCAAGAGCTGAGGTCCCTTTCCTCGGAAGTAAGGCCACCCCAAAGTGTGCAGGCGCTTTTTGCCTACCCTTCCGTGGAGTTCACTGCTTGATGGCCAGTGTGATAGGGCTGTGGGCCATATGCTCTTGGAGAGTCAGTGGGGCAGGAAAATGAGCAGAGGCAGCTTGTGGATGGCCGTTTGTCCCCTGCCAAGGAGCCCAGAGCGTGATTCCCATGCTTGGCTGTCCTCACACAGAGAACAGTTTATTTCTATCTGATAAGCTCACGTATTTCAGTGCCAGATTGTGGAGTATAGGAGTATTGGTATTTATGTAGAAATTGTTGAAATGTTATAAATAGCATGTTCACAGTGGCTGAGTAGAGGTAAATAGTCCCTCTTCTCTGTTCTGTTTCATCTTATGGTGTCTGGGTATTTTAAACAGTGGTCACCTTTTGTGTCTGTTTATTCAGATTCTAAAAGGAGTGAAAGAAATTCTGTACTACACACACTTTCTATTTAGTCTGTAGTTTTGCTTGGTTTTAAAACAACAGTAGAATGTTCATTGTCTTTAAGAGTAATTCTAAGCAGTATGTGTTGCCCTATGTACTAAATTGTCACTTCGTGATCTGCTGAGTGACTACATTTTTAAAAAATCTTTTTTCACATCTTAAAGTATTGTTAAACCAATTTCCATTTCATAATTTCAGCAAGTTTGGACTCAGTAGGTTTTTGGGATGTTGGGTGTTTGGGACACTAAAATACTGCCATTGTTTTTCTCCCCTAAGTTCTACTTTTCATAGAGGTAAAAACTTTTTTCTGTGCCTTTTACTTAAAATTTGTTTTTCTTTTAATTATTTTTATGACTGTGTACATTCTTGTTGAAAGAAATAACTCCTATACAATGTAGACCAAGTCCAAATGTGAAATGTCCCTTTCTCATTGTCTCCTCGCCACCGTCCCATACCACACTCCAGAAGCAGCTGGGCTGCCTCTTTGGTCTGTGATTACCTGCAGACCATACATGTGTGCCACATGTATGTTGGGGACATATACACACAACTACATACCTTTTTAAAAAATTTTTTTAAGTAAGCTCTGTACCCAACATGGGGCCTCAACTCACAGCCCCTGAGATCGAGAGTCACATGCTCCAGCGACTGAGCCAGCCAGATGGCCCATTTTTTTTTTTTTAAAGAATGAGATCATGCTACACCTGTAATTCTGAAACATGGATGTCCTTTCGTGTTACTATATTCCGATTTTTTTGCTAGTTACAACAACATTGCATCATAGAGATATACGTTCCTTTATTTAACTGCTCTTCTGTGAACAGTTTTTTGCTCTGACCCACATTTAAAATAGGAAAGTGTTGTTGGACTATCACTGTAGTGCACATTTCCAATGAAATGTTTTTACCTTTTTTTTTTTTTCTTAACTACAGGGACCTTATGACGTAGTGGTTCTGCCGGGAGGCAATCTGGGTGCGCAGAATTTATCTGAGGTAAAAACCGTATAGAGGAAGTATTTCAGCATCTGCCTGTGTTCTCTTGGTTTTGTTACTGAAATATTTCAGGAAGGAGGCTGGGAATAAACTAGGAGCAGGTGAAATGAACAAAATGGTGTTCTGGCTTAATTAAGAAAAACATCTCTAGTGACATTTACCACGTGAGTAAGTGGCATTGGTGGAACAATTACTCGTGAACAGATTCTGTGTCTGCAGTCCGCGGGAGAAGAATGAATCTAATTTTGCGTTTCATGAAGGTTTAAGTGTAAAAAGCTAAGAGACCATGGGGCTGGGGGCCGGGAGCTGACAGTGGGGGTGAAAAATGGCATCGGAAGAGGCCACTGCTTCTTCACTGAAGTCCTCTGTGAGGAGTCAGCCTGCAGGAATAGCGGGAGAGGAGGGAGGGGCACGGCAGACAGAAGCTTACAAAGCAGGTCGAATCTGATGTGTGGGACTCTGCTGGACTGTGTTCCTTATTCCGCCATCTGAAAACACCCAAAACACCACATACCCTTCCTTCCTCCTCCTTTCTCCCAGAAGCACAAAATGGCAAGGGTCAATTTGCCCAAGGGCAGTTGCTTTTCTCATCTCACCTTTAAACATCTTTTAAAAAAGGATGCCTTTCTCTTAAAATAAATGCTTTGCTTAGGTGTAACAATGTAGAAACAGTATGAGTTTGATAATTTTTCTAATTGTGATTTAGAAATATTGTTATAAAATAGATAGAATCTGCTTTTAGTTTAACTGCGAGATCTTCACCCAGAGTTTCCAGCTGGAGATTGAACTTGTGGTTTCATGATAACTTTATGTGTTTGGGCTTTCTTTGAATAGTCTGCTGCTGTGAAGGAGATCCTGAAGGAACAAGAAAGAAGGAAGGGCCTCATAGCTGCCATCTGTGCAGGTAACGTGCACACCCGTCCTGTGTTAAAATGTGGTGTTGGGCTTTCTTCAAAAATTAGAAGATTTTGTTCCAAATACTTCTTTGCCTTCACAAAGCATGAAGGGCATCCATATTGGCATATTTAGTTTGGGTGGCATGAAGTTGGTGTCATTTCAGAAATGAGTACAGTTGTTCTATTTTCTGCCTCTCTGTGCTTTTGGTCTGTGTTCTGTGAAACTTAATGGTTTCCGTGTTTGGTTGACCTCTGAGGAAAATAACGCCCTCTGGAATTCAGTAAACAGCTTGTTACAGCAAATCTCTGTGCCAGAAAGTGTATCTGCCAGCACCCAGTCAGCAAGAATTGGTCAGACATAAACATAACAGCTCTGTCCTGTGCTTGCCCTGCGGATTCAGAGGCCTCGGGGTGTTTTCTGCCTGACCCTCAGTGTTAAAATTTAGATCTTAGGCACTGTGTTATCTGTCACATAATTTAGAAGAAGGTCGTTGGTACTTCATAGATGTCCCCACATCTTTGAAACTTAATATTTTGTTTTCTGATACAATTGTAGAATCCAGTCTTCATGCTCCAGTGTCATGATATTCTGGCGTCTTGCATTTTTTCCATAGTATAATTTTGGCCAGTGCCTTCTTTGTTATTGGTCTTTATGAAATCTTTGTCAAAAGAGCAAATAAATAAATGAATAGATGGACGGTTAGATAAAATGACATGATGTTTTGTTCAGTACGATGGATTTGTTAAAGAAGTTATAAGCCAGGGAGCCTGGGGACTTTGCATAATTACAGCAGAGATTCTCAAGAGTTCTTTCAAGGGGGTCATAAGGTGAAAGCAGATACTAAGACATTATTTGCCCTTTTCCTTCGCATTCTCACAGGAGTGACATGAGAGTGGGACGATGCCATCATTTGGGCGTGACACGTATGCTCAAGTATTGTTGTGTTGTAAAAATTTCCCAGTTTTAATTTCTAACACGGCAGTTACTGATTGATGTAACCCACGTAAAAGCTCAGGGGTCCTAAGACCCGGACATTTGAGGACCTCAGAGGTGGCCACCCTGGCGGGCCCTGTCCTCAGGTTCCAGTCAGCACTAGCCTCTTGACCTGCCCTCTGAGCACAGGGCTTTCTCCTCGCTGAAGAATACTGCAGTCACTGTGGCCACAGCCTCATTCTTAGGTTCTCTAACCAAAGGAAGAAAGGAAGGGTTTGGGGTGGATTTGTTCCCTTAAGACTCTGCTGAAAGTAAAAACCACGTGTCAGTTTGTCCTTCTGTGTCACTAAGGTGGCAGAATTATTAGCCACATCTGGTTCACTGTTGCGAGCTCAGGCAGCTTGAATGCCATGCTAAGGAGCTCAGACCGCGTAATCCCTTAAATCGATGTTAGCCGTAAACAGCACTCTCGCCTTGTGTTTGTATTGTTGAACATCCTGTACTGCTCCTCTGGGTGCGGCCAAAAATAGGAAGTGTAATGAAAAATAGGATGCTTCCTAAGTGTTGCAGTTAGGAACTGGGAACTGCGTACTAGACTGAAAGACTGCTTAGCCCCTGGTATTGAGGGATGGTATGGAGTCACTGAGACAGAAACTGGAAGGGACACTGTCTTGATAAGAAAATAAAATGACATTCACTCTGGGTGGGAGAGGAAAAGGAGCCTGGAGGTGAAGGGTCCAGGAGTTGTCAGATGCCTGGCTCTGGGTACCAGCTCCGGGACGTGGTTGTGGGGCGGGGTGGATGACTGTGATGGTCTCTCTGCACATCACCACACGGTGGCGCTGTGGGCTCCCGTGTCGTGGCGGCCCAGGGGGCTCCCGCCTGCGGTGCCCTCTGCTCTCAGCTCGCTGGGTCCCTGTTGCAGACTCAGCAACATTTTCATCCACCAGAATTTCAAGTGATGGCAGGTAAATATCTCTTCTCAAATTCTCCAAATAGGATTCTTAAGCCCCAGAAAGCAGTAATTATGGGCTTACCATGATGAGTAAGGCATCATGGAATTCCTGCATTCAACCGAAACAAATTTATTAACGTTACTGTAGGCAGCAATTTTATCAGCTCAAGGGAGCAGCCTAAAAACTCCTAATTCACTGTACGATCACCTCTTGAGGTTTGCTTTCAACTACAAGATCATGTAGGGAATTATTTCTTATCTCTTAAAAATCTTACAAAGTAAGAATTCAGGGTAACTGATGAGTCTATTCAAATAAAAATTGAGTGGTAATTATTCAGACTTTACAGACTTAAAATTTGCCACTATACATGGCTGTCTGGTGTGTAGCATAAAAGTAAGGTCGTGAGAGACATCACATCTATTTGAGGCTTTTGATTTAGGAGCTATAAATCGGGACTTGGCTTGATGTCAGGTGGAAGGCTTATGTAATTAAGTATTATTTGTTGATCTTCCTGTGAACAGCAGCTGTGATCTAGCCGGTAGGTATAGTCTATAACTCCCTCTTCCTTGGAACTGTGTTGATAAATGAAAGGTCAGTGAGAGCAGGGGCATGCGTTGGCTGAAGCTAAAGCGCACAGGCTCGTCCTCAGGTCTTAGCCACGGCACCCCGACCCATTCTGAAGGTGACGTTGCTGTTCCAAAGCATGTTTTTCTAGGTGTGGTGTGAGGCTTGGAGGAAAAAAGTTAGAGTAACTACTTTTTTAAAGTTTTAAGGTAACAACAAAGTTTATAAGATATTTTTTGTCTTAGACCTTATTTGAGGACCATTACATACGAAATATGCTTGTGATTATCAATGAAATTGGTCATTTTCAGTGAATACATTTGGATAAAAGTCTCAAGTTAGCAACTGCATATTTTAGAGGATCAGACACTGACATTTGTGCATGGTCTTAAGTGATTTTTAATAAAGAAATATTAGTGTTCTTATATCTCAGACTTCTGGGCATTTCGCAGGGCTGGACAATGTCCTGTTGATTGTACTAATCCTACCACCTGGGATGTTTGGGTGGGTAGATGGTGGAATGTGTGCTCATCTTTCATTTTCAAGTAGAATAAATTAGTCTGTGAGGTAGTAGTCAAGTCCAGAAGTTGGGTGAGCACCAGCTGCCTTTCATGTGCTAAGAGGAAGGTGGTGGTGGTCTCCCCTCCTTGGACCCCTGGGACCCTTGCTTACCGTTCCTTGAGGGGGGGGGTCACACTCTGTTTATCTGGATGCTCCTCAGGGTGATTTGATTAGATGGGCATTGAAGTATTTTGAGTTTGTACACTTTTGCCTGATGTGCTCAGCAGATGGTTTATTACAAACCTACTTTACCTCTCATATGAAAAAGTGTTTAATTTCAGAATCCTAAGTATATTTTAGGTAAGAGCCTCCTGGTTTTGAAGAATACTTCTGCTGTTGCAATTTTTAAATCATTGGTTTTTCTGTATTCATCCTTAAGTCTTTTTATTAATCTTCTTTGTAGGTCCTACGGCTCTTTTGGCTCATGAAATAGGTTTTGGAAGCAAAGTTACAACACACCCACTTGCTAAAGACAAAATGATGAATGGAAGTAAGTATATGCTTCTATTTTAATGTACAGAAAGATCTCCTCAGAAAGCTGCTGTTTAGCATTGTTTCCCACCCAGGATAACCCTATGCAGAGAGACTCTGGGTTGAGATGCAGGCTGTTCCTTGCTTTCATCTCAAGTGTTCCAGCTAGAAAGAGGGCAGAGAGGGGGAGCGAGCAGTGGGGCAGAGGTGGTGCGTGCCTGTCTCTGTGTGCGCCCTGACGGGGGCTCAGGGGCTAAGCAAAGGCCAGCCAGGGACCCAGTTGTCCTAGATGGGAGTGATTATGAAATGCCAGGTTAACTAGGATATTTTACTAAACACTTTGCCAGTGGCCTGAGGGTAAACTTTAAACCTCAACAGCAATTTCAGAAAGTGCCCTTTTGCCCACAGTCCAAAGTAAAGTGAATATTGCTCTCTTCCTGGGTGGCGGGTCTGTTTCCTTGGGTGACATGGTCTTGTTTTGTTTTGTTTTAGATTTATTTATTTATTTTTAGAGAGAGAGAGCACAAGGGGAGGGAGGAGGGGCAGAAGGAGGGGAACAAGCAGACTCCCCGCTGAGCAGGGAGCCCGATGCCAGGCTTGATCCCAGGACCCTGAGGTCATGACCTGAGCCAAAACCAAGAGTCAGTCACTCAGCCGATTGAGCCACCCACCTGCTCCCTTAGGTGGCATGTTTCTTTTATAAATACCAGCTAGACAGCTAACTTTTATTAATTTATTTTTATAAAAACAATTTCTATTTGTGGTACAGAGTGCAAACAGTACGAAAGGAGGATGAAGTCAAAACATAAATATGCCTTTTCTCACTTCCTCACCCCCTTTCTGCTTTTCAGAGGTAACTTCTGTTAGAAAGTTCCCTGTGTAATTCTAGAGTTTTCTCTGCACATACTCATTATCCTTTGTATTTTAATGTTTTTACTCAAATGAGATCTGCTAAATATATTGTTCTGCAGCTTGCTTTTTAAACCTAAGATTGTATCCTCTGGTGTGTGGGGGGGGGTCATTTATCAAGCATATCTTTAAATAGAAGGCAATGTATAATTCACCCAAAGCTGTATAACCAGGCATCTGCATGTACAACTACGTACTGACTGATCCTTCCTTATAAGAGCTACCACTTCTCAGCATGAGATTCAGAACACCAACCAGGTAGTGTCTTTTGTCAGGTGGCGTCTTCCTTTGCCATCTGTCCCTGGAGTGCCCGTAACAGAGAGG
Organism: Phoca vitulina; assembly: GCF_004348235.1. Lineage (NCBI taxonomy): Eukaryota > Metazoa > Chordata > Mammalia > Carnivora > Phocidae > Phoca > Phoca vitulina. Next base: position 95,396,469 of record NW_022589705.1, on the reverse strand, counting down.
CGGAGACCCAGGAACTCGTAAAGAGAAAGAAAGCTCACACTAGTGTGAGCATCTGAAATTTCCAGTTAGAAGCCAGAAGTGGTTCGGTTGGCATTCAGCCAGCAAAGAGACGGAGTGGCTGGCTCTGGGTAAAACATCAGCCTAATTTCAGTGAACAGACAAAAAGACAACACAGTAACATCAGCAGCTGATTTGGGAACCGCTGTGCCGGGGCTGCATTTTCTCCCCTGCCTCAGTCCTGCTAGAGGCTGATACTGAGCTCAGACAAAAAGCATCGCTTACGCTGGCTTTACAGCCAAGTCGAGTTGTGCATCTTCACTGTGTTTTTCCTTCTAAGGAACAGACCTTGCTTTTTAGAGCAGCGTTAGGTGCACAACAAAAGGACGCAGAGTGCAGAATTCGCACACATGTCCTGCCCGGGTGCGCACCACCGTCTTCCTCATCTTCCTCTCCTGCGCCTCAGCGGTACCCGTGTTACAGTCCGTGAACCTGCTCTGACACAGCATCGTTGCCCCAGATCCGCCGTTGATATTAGGGTTCGCTCTTGCTGTTGGACATTCTGAATATTCTTAAATTTGGTCCAAAGTAGTATTTTCTTGAAAACCTATAACTTTATTTTAGTTGCTAGAAAGATACTAAATTGTCAGTAAAACCATCTGTGTGAAAAGTGATTTTTTTTTTAAAGGCTCTGGTTACTGGGCATTTTTTAATGTAGAAATAGAATTTACTTGGGGTGCCTGGGTGGCTCAGTCAGTTAAGTACCTGCCTTCAGCTCGGGTCATGATCCCAGGGTCCAGGGATCGAGTTCCACATCGGCCTCCCTGGTCAACAGGGAGTCTGCTTCTCCCTCTCCCTCTACCCCAACCCCCTGCTTGTGCGTGCACCCGCGCTTGCTCGCTTGCTCGCTCTCTCTATATATATCTTTTTCTGTCAAATACATAAATAAAATCTTTACATCTAAAATCTTAAAAAAAAAAAGTAATAGAATTTACTTGGAGCTAACGGAGAGGTTTTGGAGAGTTGGAAAGATCGGAATCAGGCTTCCTTTAGTCATTACGACATATTGGGGGAAGGGTCAAGTAGTAGGCTACCTTCCTCCTTTATCTGAAGGTGGATCTGTTGTGTCTGTTCTCTGGTAATGCCTCAAGAACACTGAGGTTGATTAGGAATAGAAGCAGATTAGATTGTTAACTCTCAGGGTTTATAAAGTACATTCACAAGCATTATCTCCCTGGAGCCTCCCAGGCCCTGGTGCCCAGCAAGGCAGGTTACTGACTTCACAAGTGAGGAAACCGGCTCTGGCTCGAGAGGCCAGGCGACTTGCCCAGAGTCAGGCTGGAACTCAGGCCCCACCTCTGTCTTCAGGGAGACTCCCACACGCGGTTAAGCTACGAGGTATTGAGTTCAGCCAGTAAGTCCTACTGTGAGGAAAAAAATGCTTGAAACATCTGCCCCTTCAGAGTGCTCCGAGAGGCGGAGCTGTTCACCTCCTGGGTGGCTCGTCTGGTCCTCCTTGTCCTCATTATGTACCTAGTAGATAAGTGTGAAATTTTTGCTCAGATAAGCAATCCAGTTGGAAGGACACAGTCTTCCCATTTCTCAGTTTTTAAATGAAGTATTGTGACTTTAATAGCCTTTTCAGTTCCTCCCTGCCCGTTGTGCTAGCAAGCATCTGGAGGCCCCTTCGAGTGGCTGAGCCGGGAGGAGCTGCGTCCCTGGGGCCAGGCAGTGTGGGTGTGGCTCCCGCTGTGGGCGGTCTCCTTCCCCCACCGCCGAGCCTCAGTTTCTCACCTGTCCTCTGAGGATACCGGTGGCCCCTGCTTCACAGGGCTGTTGACAGGCCCCGTGAGTTACTTACTATGTGTAATGCCCACAGAATGTTGCCTGGCACGAGCCCACGCGGGGGAAGGGAGAGCTGGTAAGTGCCCAGCTCTGGGCCAAGTGCTGGGAGCCTGGCAGTGAACAGGCTGCCCTCACCCGGCTGCCATCTGTTGTAATGGCACCACCCCTTGGCCCTGCTATTCCACGGGACTGGACTCCCACAGCAGTCCTGGGAGGGTTGTGCCCTCCCCATTTTACAGAAAAGTGAGGCTCAGAGCCATCAGACAGCTACTTAATGTCAGCCCTGGGATTTGAACCCAGAGCTGCTGGGCTCAGTGGTCAGTGACTTTTCCATAAAGGGCCAGAGTAAATATTTTGGGCTTTCAGGGACTTCGGGTCTGGACGGCAACTACTCTGCTGTCGCAGAGCCACTGACCAAGTGGATGAGAGGTGTGCCGGTAAAAGCCGCTGTTTGGTGCTGACCCCTCGGGTCCAGTTGCCTTTTCTCTGAAGAGACTTCTGGATTTGGGGTGCTTGCTTAAAGCTAAAAATGCTTTATGCCAATTGGCTGTGGGGTGTAAATTTGCAGAGCTCCCAAATCCAAATCAGCGGAGCTGTGTGCACCCGGCTCGCGGGTCGCTGCGCATGCGCGTTGTCCTGGTCCGTCACTGCCACTAGGTGGAGGTGGTTGGTTAGTGTAGTCTTTGTGCTCTTCCTGGTTGAAATTGTGGAAAGAACCGTGGAACCTTGAAAGGTCTTTAACCAGTTTAAGCTGTGTTTGTCATATTTTGCCCACAAAGAGATTGTTCGGTGAGCCGTTTAGAAATTGCCTCACACTGCTGCAGTCTGGGCAGTTCATCTCTTAGCTCTGGAAGACTCGACCCAGCCAGTTTTTTCTGGTTTAGCATCGAAAATTGCCTTGGCCCGGTTTAACCATCAGTAAATGGGTTAGATTATGAAAACCTTTTCCCTTCAAACCAGACCCTCTTTTCTTCTGTGGTAGGGTAACTAGGAAACTTGTGATGTGCTGTATTCCGTTATTTTAGTGGGTGACTTGATTTCTAATGAGGATAGTAAAATATAAACTATTCTAGGGGTTCTTGATCACTTGGAAAGGACGTGAACATCAATGCGTGGTCTCTAAAGCTCGTGAATACAGCAGAAGCAGAGTGGTATCAGTGTGGCCCCAGCACCCACTCCATTGCCCAGGACAGGCAGCTGGGAGTCATCCTCACCACCTCCCCATGTTCAGTCCTGCATTTTGTCTCTTAAGAGGTTTCTCAAACCGTCGTTTCTCCCCTGTCAACACTCTCCGCACCCAGGTCACCATAAGCTCCCACCAGGATGGCAAGTTCTTTTCTGTCTTCCCCTTTGGTTCCTTCCAGTCCAGCCTTTGTGCAGGTCTGACTCAGAGGGTATGCCCACCAGGATGTGGAGTACAGGGTCACCTTTAGGTGCTGGAGGAAGTTGGCAAAGCCTTCTCCTGGGGGCAGAACTGGATATGCTCTGATGTGCACTTTGGAAGGGTGACCTTTTCTGTGGTGCTGAGCAGCGAGTGGAGGGAAGGGCAGCCGGACGGAGGGCTGGCAGGCGGAGAGCCTGCGTGAAGGGGCAGGTGCGGGGAGGAGAGAACAGGTGTGTTGTTCATAGGTTCACCCGATACTTGGGGGCACCTCCATGGTACCGTTAGTGTTCTAGGCCACAGGAGGCCGGCGGAGGCCCAGTGTTTTAAAGAGCAGACAGTAAACAAGAAGACTGTTTTCATATCGTGTCAGTGCTGGGAGGTGCTGGTGGAGCAACCCAAGGGGCCTGCTCTGGGGAGGGATCCCATACCCCTCCTCTGAGGGGTGGTGGGAGGAGGTGAGAAGAGCTTTCTGCGCAGTGGAAGCAGGGGGCCGGGGAGCGCCAGGTGGGAGCCTGGTGGGGACAGGTTGGGGAAGGTGGGGGGCCAGGTCGTGGGGGCACTGCTGCTCCTGAGGAGTTCGGGCCTGGTCGTTCTGTGCACGGGCAGGGTTTGGTGACTGTTTGTGCGGAGGGTGAGGCCTTGGGAGCTGATGCCGAGGAAGCCCAGCTTTGTGGCTGTGATTTGCCCAGATGTCATATCATTCACTGAATTCAAATATAGGAGAAGCACATTCTTGTTTTATTGTATTTGTCTCCAAAAAGCCAATTGGGGAACACAGAAGGAAAGGGGTCCCCAAGAAATGAATGTGGTTTCTCCCTCCACCTATCTCCCTCTCCCCCTCCCTATGTGTCCTGTGTAATTTTTGCTTGTTTGTTTTTGAGACAACAGAGAGTGTGTGTGTGTGTGTGTGTGTGTGTGAGAGAGAGAGAGAGAGAAAGAGATACAGGCAGTCTGTGATAGGGACTCTGTGACAGGTAGTCTGTATGACATGGAATCTGTGATAGGCGGTCTGTGACAAGGACCCTGTGTGACAGGTAGTCTGTATGACATAGAATCTGTGTGACAGGGAGTCTGTGACAGGTAGTCTGTATGACAGGCAGTCTGTGACAAGAGTCTGTAAGACCTGCGGTCTGTGACAGGGAGCCTGCATGACAGGCAGTGTGTGACAGGGAGTCTGCGTGACATAGAATCTGTGTGACAGGGAGTCTGTGACAGGTAGTCTGTATGACAGGCGGTCTGTGACAAGAGTCTGTATGACCCGCGGTCTGTGACAGGGAGCCTGCATGACAGGCAGTGTGTGACAGGGAGTCTGCGTGACAGGCGGTCTGTGACGGAGTCTGTGTGGTAGGTGGTCTGTGACAGGGACTCTGCGTGACAGGGAGTCTGTATGACAGGCGGTCTGTGACGGAGTCTGCGTGACAGGCGGTCTATGACACGGAGTCTGTATGATAGAAAGTTCGCATGGCAGGCAGTCTCTGACATGGAGTCTGCGTGACAGGCAGTCTGTAGAGAAGGGGAAGGGAAGGTAGGCCTCTCAGGAGAGAATAACTGATTTTCGGGAAAGATGAAGTCGGGGCCCTTGGGAGAACAGATGGGAGGTGTGATCGTGTGTGACAGTGTGGGTGTGGTGTGGACTTGTGGTCTCCTCTCCCGGGACACGAGTCCGTCCTCCCTGGTTGATGGACTCCCGAGGGCACATGACAGCCAAGGAGGACCTGTGTTCAGGCGGGAGAGGGGGTTCAAAGAAAGCCTCTCCCAGCGTTGGCTGTTTTGCAGATGTCTTCAGCTCAAATAATCACCCTAGCGAGGCGGCACGTTTTGGGGGGCACGTTCTGCTTACCCGTCCGTGTGTCAGTGTACGGGCGGCCCCTGGAGCCCTTGGGGGTGACAGAAATGTGAACGGTCGGCCTTCCCTCCCACTCAGCCTCACACGGAGGAGGTCTCGCAGGTGCATTTACCCCGCGTGTACTGATGGGTGTCACGTCAGCAGCTGGGCGTCCTCGCCCCCAGGCTGCCCGCGCTGTGCCTCCCGGTGGTTTCCCGGTGGCCAGCCACAGTGTGGCGGTTTGGGTTTGTTTGAATTTATGTGAGACCAATCCTCCGCTGCATCAGGGCATGGAGGTGCTGAGTGGTACTCGCCGCTGTCCGGCAGAGCACGCTGGGATGTAACCCTTTCTCATTCTGACTTTGAAGGTCATTACAGCTACTCCGAGAACCGTGTGGAGAGGGACGGCCTGATCCTCACGAGCCGCGGGCCTGGAACCAGCTTTGAGTTCGCTCTCGCGATCGTCGAGGCACTGAACGGCAAGGACGTGGCTGACCAAGTGAAGGCCCCGCTCGTTCTTAAAGATTAGAACAGACATCTTTGATCAGAAGTAGATAAACGGGCTGTAATCATTCTCAGCGCGTTCGCTTGAAGCAAAAGGCGTGGTTCCCGTGCAGAGTTTCCCCGCCTGCGCCCGGGTCCCCACGGTCCTGAACCTTGATGGCAGAGCAAATGGCATTTAGCAAACTACCAATTGTTACTTTGTTTATTGCTGGTTTCCCCTTATTGGTGTGTGTGAAACCAAATCCGTGAGCAGCCTCACTTACATCTGTTAACTGTTGATAGAGCTACTGAGATACATTAGCAGTGAACACATTTGACACAGCAAGGAGGAAAAGCGCAAAAGCAAAGATTTAAGCAGCTTGTGATTTTCTCCCATTTGTTAACTGTGTATCGTTAATGTGCTATTAAAAATACCAATGAAGGGGCGCCTGGGTGGCTCAGTCGTTAAGCGTCTGCCTTTAGCTCAGGTCATGATCCCAGGGTCCTGGGATCGAGCCCCGCATCGGGCTCCCTGCTCGGCGGGAAGCCTGCTTCTCCCTCCCCCACTCCCCCCACTTCTGTTTCCTCTCTCGCTGTGTCTCTGTCAAATAAATAAATAAAATCTTTAAAATAAAATACCAATGAAGTTGGCTGTCATAGTGAATTTTTGTAGACCAGTTCCTTTTCCCATTGCAGAAAGGGTCCTCAGATGGAAGGGAAAACCTTTTGAGGCTGGCCCAGCCTCTGTTTTCCCTTCTTTGGGTAACTGACACTAGGGGCTGCCGCACGCGCAGCCCGAACCCACCAGCCAGAGCCCCTCTCTGTCCCTGCCCATGTGACCTGGGTGAGACCTGCCAGCGCGTGCGACTCGTGACCGGGGTGAGACCTGCCAGCGCGTGCGACTCCATCCTGGAGCCTCTGCTGTGCCTGCTGGGGGCGTTCTGTCTGCTGAGTGCCCGAGAGGCACGGCAGGGAGCCTGGAGCCGCTGGCCGCCAGCCTGGCACTGAGGAGAGCCTGCCCGAGAACGCTGAGAACCGTACTGGACTTGGGATCCAGCTGGACCTGAGCGAGAACGACTCCTGGCTGTTCACAGAAGCCAGCAGAGTCCCTGGGCTTTTTTTTATCTCCTGACGAGTGACTGCTACATCTCCAAAGGGGTGGAATAGGGTTAAGGCTTCAGAACACGGAGCTGAGCTACTAAGTAAAACTCTCAGCTGAACAACCTCGTCGCATGTTATCTTTGCTTGCTTTCTCCTGTTTCTTTTGCCCCTTCCCTCCTCTGGCAAAGAACAAATGTCAGCAAACTTGGTGGAAAGGACGGCTGGGGGCCGGAACTATTTTAAACATGTGGGCCATCAAGTCTCTGTCATAACTACTCAACGGGCCTTGTAGCACCAAAGCAGCAGACAAGACACATGTTAGGCAATAATCATGGTTGTGTTCCAACAAAATTTACAAAACCAGGCAGCTGTGGGGCTTTGGCCCTCAGGCTGCGCTTTGCTGACCCCTGGACTGGGAAGCAAGGCAGATAATTTTTTTTTAAATGCAGACATATAAAAAAAAAAAAAAATGCAGACATATAACTGCACATTTTGATAAACTATGAAGCTATAAAGAGACTGCTAAGGGAGAGGGGACAGGAGAGACTGTTCTGAGAGGCAAGTAGGGTAAGGAGGCAGTGATGGGGTCACTGCAGCTGGTCAGAGAAGGCCTCTCTGGAAAGGGACCTCAGAAACTCTGGGGACTTGGGTGTGAATGAGGCAGGTCTGGTAGCATTCCAGGAAGGAGAAGCCGGAAGTGCAAAGGGCCTGAGGCAGGGCCTGAGGTGTGGAGGGACAGCAAGGGGGCCAGTTGAGGGGAAACTCAGGGAGGTGAAGTTGGGGAGGCAGCCTGAGCCAAGGCTTGGAACTTAGGGAACCATCGAGGAGGGACCGTCCTACTTGGCTCAAAGGCCTGCTGAGAAGGGCTGCTGCAGGCCCCAGGGTGGGAAGCTTGAGGCATGGGGGGGATGGCAGTGGTGGGGCGGCCTGTGCGTGGGTGGGAGAAGAGGCGTCTAGGGCATTTTGCCGCATCTCCGACTGGAACACAAGGTCAAATGGAGCTTCTGTGTCTGGAGCTGGAGGAAGTGGTTGAGGGTGGGTGGGGCGAATGTAGAGATCAGATGGACAAATTTGAGGTGTCTATAAAATCGACTTTCACTATGGAACGCGAAACCAGAATGTCACAAATTACTGACCTGAGAACAGTGAGCATTTGTAAACTCTCCCAAGTTAACCAGGGTTTTTTACTAGCAGCCCCTAGCTCTGAAAAAATAAGCTCCCTGGAATTTTAGAGGGATCGACAGGAAGGGAACCAGCGAAGTAGATAATTTGAATTTTTGTGCCCTTGGGGCAGCCAGAAAAGGTAGTTCCAGAATGGCTGACAATGAAAGAGCATTTCTGAGAGGAGCCTTTATCAGAGCTCAGGTGTTGTCGGGAAGGGTTTTTTCCTGACAGTTTTTGGGGCAGGGGCCGCAGGACTGCCTTATCTAAACCTAGGGCCGTTTCTGGCTAGGTCAAGAATTACTGGCTTTAGGCACATTGATAACAGGCAGGAGCCTCCACCCTCTCTCCAGCTGCAGCTTTTCTGTGCTAAACACACCTGCTGCCCTTCTAGGGGGAGAGGGGGAGGCAAACAAAACCTGGGAACATTTGAAAGTACCTGGAGTTGGAGTTTAGGGGTGTGGCCCGTCCAGCTTGACTGGATGACCCCTCCTAGGCCCGGGGTCACCGAAGGTCAAAGTTAGAGGGACTTTGGCCCCCACTTTGTCCACTCAACCTTAGGGACACTAGCCACAGCTTTGGGAGCTCCCTCAGTCTGCCCAGGTCGCCCGGATGGTTATGGAGGAGAGTGGGTCCAGAAATCAAGCTCTAGCCCGGAGCTCAGTCCTCCCGAGAAAGGAGAACATGCCCTGGCGGGACACAGCCCAGCGCTGGGCAGGAGGACACACTCCATTCCTGGGGCGTGTCCAGGGAAGTGACGGCCAGACTGCTCTTCGGAAGGGGAAGTCAGTAACTGTCTTTCGGTGTGATGTAGGATATTAAGGTGAAAGGCTTTGACTGGGTCCCCAGGGCTGAATAGTAGGACAGCTTGTTGAGCACCTACTGGGTACCGAGCACTGAGCTAGGTGACTCATTTCTTTCACACTCTACACAAGAGGGATCATAGCGCATGTCACCCCGTTCTGCCCCCTGTTCGGGCACTGATTCTGTCGTAGAGAAAATGTGTACGGAGAGATTCGCGTGCTGCCCCTTTCAACCCAATCTTCAATGCTGGCAGCCTTACCACGTGGCTGGAGTTACCATCCGTTGCAAAAAGGAGAAAAACCTCGTCTCTTTAGAGGTTGAGAACTTGTCTGTCCTGTGTATAGGATTGCCGGAAGGATCGAAGGCCACAATAAAAGGGAAGTGCCTTTTCTTAAACTGTGAAACATGAAATGTAGTATTTTTAGTGTGACCAACTGTCTCATCTTAGAGTCTGGTTATGTGTTCTCTATTCTAGGGTGTTGGTTCCCTAAGGAATGAGGAGAACATTAAATTTTCCTGCAGAATAATCTCAGCTTTTTTTTTTTTTTAAGGAAATTCCCTATCTTTGCCCTTAGTTAGGGGACCTTCCTAAGTCACACCTGCCTGCAAAGTCATCAGCAGTGAGGTGTGCAGGAAGGTGCTGCAGGAAATCCTGTTTGCATCTGGCCGGGACACATCCTGTTTGCTCCTAGCGTGGGGTCCTTCTGGAGCTGGCCCTTGGCACTGTCCCAGCTCTGACCTGAGGCCCCAGGCCTGGGGGCTCCCATGGGGCCTGGAGGAAGGCTTCACCTGCTCACCATTTCCACCATCACTATCATCTTCATCACCACCATCCTCTGCTTCCTGCAACCCGAAGGGGCTGTTCCAGGTTCCCAAACCAGTCCTGGGCCAGCTGCAACGATTGTCAAACCAGATGAGGTCTCCCCACCGGGCCTCATGGCTCTGCTGCTTTCTTTTGCTTTTTCAGTTCTGTGTGTGACCATGTCATCACTTTTTATTTTATTTTATTTTTAAGATTTTATTTATTTATCTGACAGAGACACAGCGAGAGGGAACACAAGCAGGGGGAGTGGGAGAGGGAGAAGCAGGCCTCCCGCTGAGCAGGGAGCCTGATGCGGAACTCGATCCCAGGACCCTGGGATCATGACCTGAGCCGAAGGCAGATGCCCAACGACTGAGCCACCCAGGCGCCCAAGGGTCTTCTCTTTTTAAAAAGTATTCTGTTTTTGAGTTCAGCCTGCTCTTGGAAATTTTTACTTGGCTTAAAAATAACATGAGAGGGGCACCTGGCTGGCTCAGTCAGTGGAGCATGCGACTTTTGATCTTGAGGTCGTGAGTTTGAGCCCTATGTTGGGGGTAGAGATTACTTTAAAAAAAAAAAAAAATACAGGGGCGCCTGGGTGGCTCAGTCGTTCCCTCTCTTGTGTTCCCTCTCTCGCTGTCTGTCTGTCTCTCTGTCGCTGTCTTGTGTTCCCTCTTGTGTTCCCTCTCTCGCTGTCTGTCTGTCTCTCTGTCAAAATAAATAAATAAAATCTTTAAAAAATAATAATAATAAAAAGACAAAAGTCTTTAAAAAAGAAACATTCGAATGAAAAGTTCGTTGTCTTAAAAAACAAAGACAAGAACAAAACTAGGTAATGCAGTAGCCATCCACAGATGCAACCCTTGGGTTGGGGACGATAGAATCTGGGGAGCTACCTTGCAAGAGAGCAACCAGGATCAGGGCGCTGGGCCTGGATGGATCCACATCTCTGTTTCAGTATTTAAAAAAAAAAAAAAAAAGGCCATAAAAAGTATGCTTGGCTGAGGTTTCTTCTTTCAAAGGGAGAATAATTTCACCAAGTTTACTGAAGAGAAAGTGGTGCTTTGTTTTTACAACCAGATGGAATGTAGCCAGTGTCAGTCCTGAATTCCTGTGTTCGGAGGATCTGTCCTTCCAGCCCGGCCATTGGGTGGAGGCCTTGGGCCCTGCCTGCCCCGAGCCTCGGGGCCCCAACATGGTGTGGTGTGTGGTCAGTTTCACAAAAAGCCCAATTCTCTCCATTCCCGTTGCTGAATGACCGGCCCAGGGGATGGGGGGTTGTAAGGTGCCAGCCCTGTGAAGATGACTTAACCAGGTGAGAGGCAGGTAGAAGACGGTACATAAGCTGATAGCCGCACCCTAGAGCCTGAGACTGTCCCTTCGGATTTGTTTTACACGGTGAATCAATGCAGGAATAAAACGTGCACGTTCACGAGCAAGAATGAGATCACCTTCTTTTCTAATACTTGGTTATGCATCTCCATCCCTTATCCGAGAATGACAGTCACTCAGTGTACTTAGGGCAGAGCAAATTATCTCTGGATTGTGGATAATACTATGTCATTATTCCATGAGGCATCTAGCTCAGTGCCACCTGAGTCTTAAAACACTTTTTAAAAAATTTAATTATACAATGGATACGTCAATACCTGCTCATTGGAAAAGACTTGGATGATACATGAATACACAAAGCAGGACTCAGAAGTGTGCCTTCCTGCCCTCGCTCGCCCCAGTCTTGCCCTAAAGTCCCACTTTGGGGTCTCTCTTCCAGTCTAGTTTCTGTGAACTTCCCAATGTCTAATAATACACATCCACACCCACACACATTCTAATAGGTTGCACATACACATAGATATGCACATTAGAGTTTTAAAAATTATTCTGGGATAAATAAAATAGGATCCTATTGTGTGCATTGTTTTGCAGATTCGATTTTTTTTTAAAAAACTTAAAATGTCTTAGAGATCTGCCCATACCAGGTCTACCTTGTCTATGTGACAGTTGAACAGCACAGATGTATTGTAACCAATCCTCTACTGATGGATTTTTTCCTCCAATTTTTAAAAATGTGGTAAAATACACATCGCATAAAATTTGTCATCTTAGCCATTTTTTAAATAATTTTTTAAACACCAAAGGAAGTTCTACACCTTGTTTTTCCTTTTCCCTTTTTATTTAAAAAAGGATTTTATTTTTTTAAGTAATCTCTACACCCAACATGGGGCTTAAACCTACAACCCCAAGATTAAGAGTTGCATGTTCTACTGACTGAGCCAGCCAGGCGCCCCTCATCTTAGCCATTTAAAACTATACAGTTGAATAGCATTAAGCACATTCATACTGTGCAAAATTCCATCTCCAGAACTTTTCTCATCTTGCCACACTGAAACTCTGTCCCCATTAAACATGAACTCCCCATTCCCTCCCTCTCCCAGCCCCTGGAAACCATCGTTCTATTTTCTGTTTCTATGAATTTGACTATATTCTGAATCTATGAATAATTCTATGAATTATGACTATAAATCATATAGTATTTGTCTTTTTGCGACTGCCTTATGTCATTTAGCTCAATGTCCTCAAGGTTCATCCATGTTGTAGCACGTGTCAGAATTTCCTTCTTTTTTAAGGTTGAGTAAGATTCCATTGTGTGGACGGACTGTGTTTTGTTCATCCATGCATCTGTTGATGGACAGGCTGCTTCCACATTTTAGCTACTGTGAATAATGCTGCTGTGAACACGGGTGTACATATATCTCTTGGAGAGGTTGCTTTCAATTCTTTTGGGTACACACCCAGAAGTGGACTTCTGGATCTTCTAGAAATGGTAATTCCATTTCTAATTTTTTGAGAAGCCACTAAGTTGTTTTCCACAGTGGCTGCACCATTTTTACATTTCCACCAACAATGCACAAGGGTTCCAGTGTCTCTGCATCCTCCCCAACATGTATGCTTTTCTTCTTTTAGAAAAAATGATAGTAGCCATCCTAATGTGTGTGAGGTGATAGCTCGCTGTGGTTTTGATTTACACTTCCCTAATGATTAGTGATGCTGAGCGCCTTTTCATGTGCTTCTTGGACATCTGTATGTCTGCTTTGGAGAAATGTCTGTTTAGGCTCTTGCCCATTTTTGAATCAGGTTCTTTAGTTTTTTTGTTGGTGATATTAAAGGATTTTTAAGTTTTTTTTTTTTACAGTTATTCAATATTTAAGAAAACATTTTAGGGGACAAATTTGTGTATACATCTTTGTGCAAGTGTGAACTCTAAAAATTAGAGTTTTTAAGATCAAAAAGCAGGCACACTAATTTTGATAGATATGGCCAAGTTGTTCTCCAATTTGCCTGCTTCCCCTGTCCTCAACAATGCTTGTTATTTAATCCACCCTTTTTTTCTAAATTTTAATTCCAATATATTAACATACAGTGTTACATTACTTCCAGGTGCAAATATAGTAAGTCAACAACTCTATACATTACTCAGTGCTCATCATGACAAGTGTAATCTTTAATCCCCTTTATGTATTTCCCCCCTCCCCCCACCTACCTCCCCTCTGGTGACCATCAGTTTGTTCTCCATAGTTGAGTGTGTTTTTGGTTTATCTCTTTTTTTCTTTGTTGGTTTGTTTTCTTTTTATTTATTTATTTATTTATTTATTTATTTATTATTATTTTTTTAAAGATTTTATTTACTTATTTGACAGAGAGAGACACAGTGAAAGAGGGAACACAAGCAGGGGGAGTGGGAGAAGGAGAAGCAGGCTTCCCGCTGAGCAGGGAGCCCGATGTGGGGCTCGATCCCAGGACCCTGGGATCATGACCTGAGCCGAAGGCAGACACTTAACGACTGAGCCACCCAGGCGCCCCTCTTTTCTTTTTTTTTTAATTAAGTAGGCTCCATGCCCAACACGGGGCTTGAACTCACAGCCCCAAGATCAAGAGTCATATGGTCTATTGACTAAGCCAGCCAGGTGCCTCTGTTTGTTTTGTTTCTTAAATTCTTCATATCAGTGAAACCATATGGTATTTGTCTTTCTCTGATTGACTTACTTCACTTAGCATCATACCCTCTAGATCCATCCATGTTGTTGCAAATGGCAAGATTTCATTCTTTTTTAAGGCTGAGTAATATTCCATTGTGTATACATGCCACCTCTTCTTTATCCATTCATCTGTTGATGGGCATGTGGGTTGCTTCCATATCCATCTTTTTATTTAAAAATATTCTTTGTGAAATAGCTTACATACAAAGAGTGGATGAAAATGCAGATGTCATGGGACACCTGGGTGGCTCAGTCAGTTGGGCTTGATTTCGGCTCAGGTCATGATCTCAGGGTCTTGGGATCAAGCCTTGCATTGGGCTCTGCTTTGGGCATGGAGCCTGTTTGGGATTCTCTCTCTCTCTCTCCCTCTCCCCCCACCAATCCCACCACCGCATGCACATGCTCTCTCTCTCTCTAAAAAAAATTAAAATTAAAATTAAAAATTAAAAATAATAAAAAAGGAAAATGCAGATGTACAGTTTTAAATGAATGGTTGTTTACTCACCACCCAAATTAAGAAAAGGAACTTTACCAGTGTTTTACTGGATGATTCTTCCCAGTCATAACCCACAACCTAAGACCCAAAGGTAACCACTTTCATGAATTCACTGCATGAATATCCCACAATTTGTCCATTGTACACTGATGAACATTTGGGTCACTTCCAATGCTGTGCACATGTCTCCTGATACCCATGTGCAGGAGCTTTTCCAGGGCAGACACTTTGCTGTGGACTGCTCATGCTTTATTGTAGGACTGACAGGGGTTCTTAACTGCTTATGTTTCATGGACCCCTTTTGCACACTAGTGAAACCATTGGACACTTTCTTAGAATAACATTTAAAAATATATAAAATAGAATACATAGGATTACAAAGAAAACCAATTATATTGGAATATAGTTTTCAAAATATTAAGAAAGCAAATTCATGATAAAATATATGTCCTCCTACCATTAAATGGTAATATTTAGTCATCAGTCTCATACCCACCCTAATTTTTTTTTTCTAAGTAGGCTCCACACCCAGCCGGGAGCCCAGTGCAGGGCTTGAAGTCACAACTCTGAGATCAAGACCTGAGCTGAGATTAAGAGTCAGACACTTAACCGACTGAGCGACCCAGGTGCCCCGTACATACCCTAATTTTGAAGTTGTGATGAACATAAATGATATTTTGAGATATCAGCAACAAGTTTAATGTGATAATGTGATAATCTATATTCTTTTGGTGGAAGTCATAGGCATGACTAATACTACTTTGGTTTGATTGCTAATAGAAGAAAATACCAAGTTTCAGTTAGAAGTTAGCAAAAATACATAGTTTTTCTTTTTTTTCCTCATTGAAGTTTACAGAGCCCCAAGTTCCATCTGTCTACCCCAGGTTAAGAATCCCCACACTAAGAAATGCTAACCCATCTCCCACATGGTTATGGTGCTTTATACTTGGAGCACAGCGAATGATTCCTGTCTCACTTCCTGACAGCACTAGCTATGGTAAAGCTTTCAAATTAGTGCCAATATGGTGGGTGTGAAATAGTATCTCCTTGAGACTTTAATTTGCATTTTCCTGATTATTCATGAAGCATCTTTCCATGTGTTTTTTTCCTTCTCTGTAATGACTGTCTTTTGCTTATTTTTCTGTTGGGTTTTTGGTTTTTTCTTTCTGATTTGTAGGAATTCTCCCTATGAGAAGAAATGGGGGAGAAATGGATGAAGTGTTTTTGCTTTTGTTTAAATAAATAATAAAGAAAAAACAAAAAAACCTATTATTTATATATGTTGCAAGTATATTCTTCTGGATTGTGGCTTGCCCTTTTTATTCTTCATGGTATCCATGATAAAACGGAAATTCTTAATTTTAATATAGTAGAATCTATCAATTTTTGTCTTTATAGTTTGTGCTAAATTCTTTTCTATTTCAAGATCATGAATGGGTGGGAGGGATGGGGTGGCTGGGTGATGGACATTGGGGAGGGTATGTGTTGGGGTAAGCGCTGTGTATTGTGTAAGACTGATGAATCACAGACCTGTACCCCTGAAACAAATAATACATTACATTATATGTTAATAAAAAAAAGATCATGAAGACTTCCACTTTTATTGTTTTCTAAATTATTTACAGGTTTGTATTTCACATGTAAGTCTTCAATCTACCTGGAATTAATTTTATGTATGTTGAAGTAGGGATCTGATTTCATTATTTTCCCACATGGTTAATTAGTTGTCCCAGCACCAATTGGTGAATCCATTTATTCCCCACTAATCTGCAGTTCCAGTTCTGTCTGAAAGCAAACTTCCGTAAGTGCTTTGTTTCTGGGCTCTATCCTGTTTCAACAATCTGTTGTTCATTGCTGACATCAATACCCCACAGCCAAATTTCTTTACCTGGTGGAGGCAAGTCTCTCATTTTCTTCGGGCGTACCCTGGCTATTGGCAGCCTCAGCTCTTCCAGAGAAATGTTAGAATCGGCTTGCCAAATCTCACAAAAAATAACTCGTGGAATTCTTAATTGGGATTGCATTGAATTTGTAGAGCAACTTGTGGAAAGTTGACATCTTTCTGTTACTGAGTCTTATCCAAGAATATAATCTGCTTTCCATTCATTTAGGTCTTCTTTAATATCTAATGTCTTTTCAATAAAATTTTGTTAATTTCTCCAGCAAAGGCTTGCACATCTTTTGTTAGATTTATTATTAGCTCTTCCTTCCTTCCCACCTTTCAGTTCTTTTTTTATTTCTGATGTTATAAAGACCTTTTAAAAATTGTTTTCTGATTGTTGCTGGTATATAGAAATGCAGATATGTACTTTTATATATTGATTGTGTATCCAACCTTTACAAATTCTCTTATTCTAATATAATGTAGCCATAAATTATTTTTAAAATTTTCATATATCTATTCATATCATCAGCAAAGAATGACAATTTATTTCTCTCTTTCCAATCCTTAAATGTTTTATTTATTTTTCTTGCCATTCTATCCTGGTGAGGATCTTCAGTGCAATGCTAAATTCAAGTGATCAAAATGGGCAACATATGTCGCATTGGATTTTAAAGGGAATTAAATATAACATTTGTTGTAGGGTTGTCATTTTTGGTATATACTCGTATTCCATCTTTATTGTTATTGTTACAAAATACTATGATTTTAGTGGTTTAACAACACAAATATATTATTTTACAGTTCTGGAGGGTAGACATCTGACAGGGTCTCACTGGGCAAAAATCAAGGTGTGGACAGGATTGTGCTTCCTTCTGGAGACACTAGAGAAGTATTCACTTCCTTGACTTTTCTAGCTTCTAGAGGCACCCACATTCCTTGGTTGTGACTCCGCCCTCCAACTTCAAAGTCAGTGATGTTGCATCAATGATCCTTCCATAGCCACATCTCCCTCTGACCGACTGCAGCCAGAAAAGGTGCTCCACATTAAAGGATTCATGTGATCAGACTGGACCACCTGGATAATCCAAGATAATCTCCCATTTCAAGGTCCTGAACCCTAATCATGTCTTCAGAGTCCTTTTTGCCATGAACGGTAATGTATAGGTTTTGGAGATAAGAATGGGACATCTTTAAGGGGGGGCGGGTTGCAGGGGGCATTATTCCAACCCATGTAGGCTGGCTGGGTCTGAGGACCCAGAGGGAGTCCCACAAAGACCAGCCAAGAGAGTCCCTGGCCTTGCACAGGATGGAAATCAAATGTGAGCCGAGACAAAGTGAGAGCAGAGTTTATTGAAGACAGTGTGCAGATAAGGACACAGCATCCGGGAGACTTGGAAAGGAAAGGAGAGGGAATCTTATCTTTGCTCGGGCTTTGGGGTTTTTATTGAGGGTTGTAATCTGGTGATGTGTTTTCTCCACCACCCAGGAACTGGTTAAAACAAAGGTGAGTGTTTAGGTGTTATCCATAAGTCACTTATGCCCTGGAGCCAGGGGTCTTGGTGAGCCAGTGGTCTAGAAAACGCTCATGACAACCCCTCCCAGTCACTCCTTGGATATTATCTATTGTGCTGGAAGCCTGAAAAGAATTGTTAAGTCCTTGACCTCCAAAAAGAGGATATACATTAACTGTTCTATAAGGCCTGTGTAAGGTGGGGGCAGATCCTAGCAAGAACAGAAGCAGGAAAAGGAGCAAAAAAAGGCATTTTCATGGGGTCCCTTTAGTTTCCCCATCTCACGACTATCATAATATTATTTATTAGGTTAGGGAAATGCACTTCCATTCTTTGATTGCTAAGTTGTTGTCATAAGTAGATGTTGAAATTTATTAAATGACTGTCCTAAGTTTCTCAGTTAAGATCATATGGTTTTTCTTCTTTAATCCGTTAATGTCATGAATTATGTTAGTACATTTTCTAGTGAACTACTCTTACATGCCTGAGATAAACCAACTTGGTTTATAATGTTTTATCTTTTTTATATGTTACTAAATTCTGTTAGGCAAGTATTTAATCTAGGATTTTTTGCATCTCATGTGGAGGTTCAACTGGTATTTTCCTTTCTTGTATGATTTTTTGTGTCAAGGTTATGCTAAAGTCATACCTTGAGTGGGAAGAGTCCTTCTTCTTTTCTACAGAAACATTTGTGAATGATTAAAATTATATATGTACATAATTTTAATCATTCATAAATATATGCATGTTTATTTATTTGAATATTTAATGCAATTTGCCTCTGAATCCATCTGGGTCTGGTGTTTTCTTTGTGGTGAGATTTTTGTTTTAATTGAGCTAAAATTCATAGAACATAAAATTATCCACTTTAAAGCATACAGTTCAGTGGCATTTAGAAATTCACAGTGTTGTGCAACCATCACCTCTATCCAATTCCAAAACATTTCAGCATTCCCTAAGGAGACTATCCCCATTAGCAGTCACTCCTTCCCCCTCCCCGAGGCCCTGGTAGTCTCTCCTCCACATTCTGTCTCTATGGATTTACCTATTCTGGATATTTGACATAAATGGGATTATGCTGTGTGTGACCTTTTGAGTCTGGCTTCTTTCACTTAGCAGAATGTTTCAAGGTTCATCAACATTGCAGCATGTGTCAGAATTTCATTTTTAAGCTTGAATGAGATCCTGTTGTATGGGTCTGCCATATTTCATTCATCCATTCATCCATTGATAGTCATTTGGGTTGTTTCCACCTTCTGGCAGTTGTGAATAGTGCTGCTGTGAATATTCATGTACAGCCATTTGTTTTGAGTACCTATTTTCACTTCTTTTGTATGCACACCTAAGAGGGGAATTGCTGGGTCCTATGGTAATTCTCTGTTTAACTTTTTGAGACACCACCATTCAAATTCTTTTCAAGTAGCTTTGGCAGAGCATGTACTAAAATTGGAATGATACAGAGAAGATGAGCAGGGCCCCTGCGCAAGGATGACACACAAATTCCTGAAGCATTCCATATTTAAAAAAAAAATTCTTTTCAGGTAACAGGATTATTCAAGTTCTTTATTTCTTCCTGAGATGGTTTCAGTAATTGTGTTTTTTTCCAGGAAGGTATCTACTACTTTATCTAAGTTTTCAAATGTATTGGCGTAAATGTTGATATTAGCTTTAATAATACTTTTTTTTTTTTTTTTTTTTTTTGGGGGGGATAGAGGGGTGGGGAGGGGCAGAGGAAAAGGAGAGAGAGAGTCTTAAGCAGGCTCCTTGCCCAGCATGGATGGAACCCAATGCGGGGCTTGATCTCAGGACCCTGAGATCATGACCTGAGCCCAAGTCAAGAGTTGGAAGCTTCACTGACTGAGCCACCCAGGCGCCCCGATAATACTTTCTATTTTATGTTTTCCTAGTTTTTCAGAAATTTCTACTCTTATTCTTTCCTTTCCAAACTTTTTAAATTCTGAAATTGAGTGCTTGGTTCATTTATTTTGAGATTTTCTTCTTTTCCAACATACATAGCAAAGATTAAACATTGTCTCTATACACTGATGTCAGTTTGTGTCAGCGTTCAGTTCTGATTACTTCCAAGTGTATGCATTTTTTCCAGTTTATCTTTCTATATTTTGTCACTGATTTCTAACTTAATTGTAGTGTGGTCAGAGAGACTGGTCTGTATGGTACCAATCCTGTGAAATATGTGAAACCTAACAGTTGGTCAACTTTTGTAAATATTTCACGTGTGATTGAAAAGAATGGGTCTTCTCACATCCATCAGAATGGCTAAAATGAAGAGGTAGAATACTACCAATCACTGATGAGCTGTGGGACAACTAGAACATTCACATACTTCTGGTGGGAATGTAAATTGCTACAACCATTTGGAAACCTTTTGGGCGATGTCTGCAAAGGCTAAACATAAGCTAAACATACCCAACAGAAATACATACACATGATCATCAGAAGACATTTACAAGAATGTTCATCCTGGGACACCCAACTGGCTCAGTTGGTAGAGCACATGACTCTTGATTTCGGGGTCGTGAATTCAAGCCCCACATTGGGTATAGAGATTACTAAAAGAAAAATAATAATAAAGGTTAAAAAAAAATGTTCATCCTAGCACCATTTGTGTTACTCGCAAAGAGGCAACGATCTAAATGTCCATCAACAGAAGTATGGAGGGCGCCTGCGTGGCTCAGTTGGTTAAGTGTCTGCCTTCAGCTCAGGTTGTGATCTCAGGGTCCTGGGATTGAGTCCCGCATTGGGTTCCCTGCTCAGCAGGGAGTCTGCTTCTCCCTCTACCCTTCCCCCCCTGCTCGTGATCTCTCTCTCTCTCTCGAATAAATAAATAAAATCTTAAAAAAAAAAAAAACCCAGAAGAATGGATAAATGTGGTTTATTCATACAATGAAATAAGAATGAAAAAGATATTTCTACACACATAAATCTCACAAACATAATATTGAGCAAAAGAGACACAAAAGAGTACTACTGTATGATGTCATTTATAATAAGTAAATATGGGCAAAATTAATCATTTAAGCATTTGAAGTCAGGATGGTGGTTTCCTGTAGCATGGACTGTGACTGTGGGTGGTGTAGTGGCAAGAAAAAGGGTTTGAGGGTGTCATAAAGTTCTATTTCCTGATCTAATCCAAGTCCTGGGTCTGTAGTGTGTCAACTTCATGAGAATTCATTAGGTCATATATTTTGGATTCACATACTCTTCTCTATATATGTTATTGTTCAATAAAAAAGTTCAGTTAATGGTCGCCTGGTGGCTCAGTTGGTTAAGCACCTGACTTGATTTCAGTTCAGGTCATGATCTTGGGGTCCTGGGATGGAGCCTTAATACAGGCTCCTCACTCAATGGGGAGCCTGCTTGATGATTCTCTTTCTCCCTCTCCCCTCCTCCTACTCGTGCGCATGCGTGCGGTCTCCCTCTCTCTTCTCTCTCAAATAAATAAATCTTTAAAAAAAATTTCAGTTAAAAAAAAGAATGTGTATTCTTTAATTGCTGGGCACAATAGTTATATATTCATTAAATCAAGCTTGTTAGGGGTGCCTGGCTGGCTCAGTTGGTGGAGCCTGTGACCCTTGATCTCCAGGTTGTGGGTTCGAGCCCCATGTTGAGTGTAGAGATTACTTAAAAATAAAATCTTAAAAAAAAATTTCTTTAAATCAAGCTTGTTAATTGTTCTGGTCAAATCTCTATCCTTACTTATTTCTTACACACTTGATCTGTCAAGTGCTAAGAAAAGTTGTACTAAACTTTCCCACCATAACAGTGGATTTGTCAGTCTCTTCTCATAGATCTGTAAATATATGCTTTATATATTTTGAGGCTATATTATTGGGTGCTTAAAAGTTTAGAAGCATTATCTTTTCCTGGTGAATTGCAAATTTTTGTCATTATGTAGTCCTCTTTATCACAGGTAACAATTTTTGCTTTCTTATCTATTTTGTCTGATGTTTGATAGCTGTTCCAGCTTTCTCTTGGCTACTGTTTTCCAATTTATCTTTATCTATATTTTCAATTTTTTTAGTGTCCTTATGTTTTGGAAGCATGTCTTGTGAACAGCATGTAGAGGAATTATTTTTTTAAAAATCTGGTTCAACAATGTTTTCTTTTAACTATTATCTTTCTTCTGACATTGATTATTGCAGTTGAGAAGTTAGTCGTCTACTTGTTATTCCTTTGTAGGTGATTTGTTTCATCCCCTTGCTCTTGCTGCCTCCAAAATTTTTGCTTTTCTTTGGTATCTTCCAGTCTCACTGCGAATCTATGATTTGTGGATCTACTTTCCTCCTTCCTTCTCTCCCTCTCTCCCTTCCTTCTTTTAACCTGTTGGGATTTATTAGATTTTTGAATTTGAGCCTTGGTATATTTGAACAATTCTGGCTAATTCTCATCCATTATATTTTCAAATATTACTTCTTTCTCATTCCCTTTGGCCTCTCCTTCCAGACAACATAACTTACCAACTTTTGTTCTATATTTTGTCTCAAACTCTTTTTCATGTTTTCCTTCCCTTTGTGCTTTGGTACTGCATTCTCTGTGATATTTTTCAAATCCATCAGGTAGTTCATTAATTCTTCATCTGTGTTCAATCTGGTGGCTGGAGCATCCACTGAACTATTCGTTGTAATTATTACATATAAAGTTTATTTTTAAATGTTTTATTTTATTCTTTTTCAAATCTATTTGTTCTATGTACATATTTATTTGTTTAAACATACCAAACACATGTATTTTATGTTCTGTATCTGATAAAATCAGAAGTCTTTGTAATTGTGTCTGCTGTCTGTGGTTTCTGCTGTTCTTCTTTATGGTGCTTTGTTTCCTTGTGTATCTTGTGATTTTTGCTTAGGAAGTATTCATTTCCCCCTATTTCATTTTTTATTCAGTAGGAATTCTTTGAGGTTTGGACTGAGGTTGAGTTCTTCCAGAGAGGGTTTGCATATGCTTCTGAAAGTCACCTGAGGGCCCTATTATCCCAAGATGATGGGTGGGGTGTGTGTGTGTGTGTGTGTGTGTGTGTGTTGCATGCACGCACACTTGGTATCAGTTTTGGAGTTCAGTGCAGAAAATAGAAACCACTCAGTGTATTTTATGCAGAAAGGAGTTTAAAACAGGAAATTAAGTGCTTATAAAATCCCTGGAAAAATGGAGGAGTCATAATCAGGAGGCCTCCCTGGAACTGTTGAGTTGAAGACCATATCACCATAGTTTTAATTCAGACATAAGGAAACTAGGATTAGGAAGTCACTAAGGCTACTAAAGCTGTTACCATAACAACCATATCTACCCACAAAGCTGCTGATAAGACCCTGAAATGCTGAGTCAGGCCACTGCCACAACTATCTTTCACACTTGTCTTCATGACCGTAATTATGAGCTTAAAGACAGCCTCTGCGTCAACTTCATCTGCCAAATCTCACACAGGTCTGTGTAATTGGCCAAACCTAATTCACATCTACAACTTAGCTGCAAAAGAGCATCAGAAATGAAGTTTTTACTTTCTAGCCTCTATGATGCAGGAGTTGGTAATGTGTACTGAGTCCTGTTGATTATATTCAGCATGGAACCACCAGATAGCTTCTCACTGCTCTGTAAAAGCTCAGTTCTTGTTAGCCTTGGGTCAATATTTGCCTAGTGTATCTTTTCCATCCCCTTATTTTGAACCTTTGGGAGACACTATTCATTGGCTACTGAGCACTAATTTTGAATTCTCTTCTCTTTTGTATACTTTTACTATATAGGGTGGGAGTGACTATCTTCTCTTGCCAGGTGACAACTGTTTTGATTAATGAAACACAAGCAGAAGTCTGTTGAGAATTCTGGGAAGGTTTTTGTTTTTCCTGAAAAAGGAAACAATGTGACCAGTATTGCTTCTTTTCCTGCCTTCACTATGAATATAATGGCTGGAGCCTTGGCAGCCTTTCTGTGACCATGAAGGAAAGGTCAGGAGAAATGATGAGACACTATCTCTACACTACTCAACAAAGACCAGCAGCCACATACTCCCAGACTTCTACAAGAAAAATAAACCCACTTTGTCAGCTATTGTTAGGTGGTGTTTCTGTTATTTGTTCTCAAAAGTAGTTCTAACCAACACATAACTTTCTTTTTATATGCATCTTCTGTAAATAACATATAGATTTTGTTGTTGTTGTTGTTAACTAAATCTGAAAATCTCCGTATTTTAAAATAGGGATTTAATTCATTCTTTTTGTGTGATTGCTGATATGTTTTGACTTATTCCTGAAAACTTATTTCGCTTACTTTTTACCATGATTCTTTCTAAAAGATTTTATATTTAAGTAATCTCTACACCCAATGTGGGGTTTGAACTCACAAGCATTGAGATCAAGAGTTGCATGCTCTACTGACTGAGCCAGCCAGGTGCCCCTACTATGATTTTTTTTAATGTTAAATTTCCCCCTTTTTCTTTCCATTTGTTGGATTCATCATTTTTTTAAAGTTTTCATTTTCTCTTTCTTCAAAAGATTTAGAAGTTGTACATCTAATTTCTAGTATCCCAACAGAGACAAATTTCTGATCGTTTTTGCTTTTTGTGTGCTGTAGGTTGAATACTTTCTACTCATCTGTCTTGATGTTCATGTTATGATTTTTTTCTTTTATCCAATCTGCTATCAATTCTCTAAAACAAAACAAAATTTTTGATATAGCATTTTTCAGGTCTAAGATTTCCATTTGGTTCTTTGTTATATTTTCTATATTACTTCTTAAAATTCCCTATATCTTCACCCATTCTATCCACTTCTCCTGTGAAATCTTTGTATTTATGGTAATTATTTTGGCATCATTGTTAATTCAGCATCAGGTTATCTGTGGGTCTGCTTCTATTGACTGATTTTTCCTCTTGATTATGAGGAAATAATGCATTCTCCTGCTTTTCATGTCTTATACATTTTTATCATATACTGAACATTGCAGATGATATGGTATAGAACAATGGTTTCTGTCACCTTCCTCTGAAAAGTGATAAATTTTGTTTTAGAAGGCAAATAAATTACCAGCTGATAACCTTGATTCTGTGGTGGTTTGGTTATAGGCTTTGTTAGGTTGTTTATTTCAGTTTTGCCCTCAGTCTGGGATGTGGCCCTCACTTCTAAAATATGGCCTTTCTGGGTTTTAGTAGAAAGCCAGTGGGTTTACCAAGCACCTTGAACTTGGCTGTACTTGATATCCAAACTCTGTCTCCACAGTTGGGCAGCTGCTGAAATTCCTACTCAGTTCCTTTGGCCTTTTGGTTGCTGCTTTCCACCGGATCCCTTGGAGATGTGACCTGCACATGCAGTCCAGGATTCAGCCAAGGATTTGGGGGATGTTTGTACACAGATCTGGGGGCTTCCTCCTTTCCAGGATCTGCCCTCCCTCAATTCCTGTCTACTCTGCCAGGGAACCCTGAACTCTAACTTCTGTCTTTTCAGCCCAGTAAAACTGCCACTTTCAGTTTGAATTCTATTTCTTGTACGCTGAGAGAATTAAGGAACTGTCTTGGGGGAAAGATGGTTACAGATGGATCTGCACTAGTTTGTTTCCTTATTTTCCAGGGCACTGGTTTCTCTCCACTACCTTCATATAGTAGTTTTTAAAAATATTTTGTCCTGACTTTATAATTGTCATAGGCAGGATGGTTAATCTGACGCAAGTTTTTGTGCTACTACCTGAAGTGAAACTTAGCCTCTAAATTTCTTATGTACATTTAATAGTATTCAATAATATCCAGAATTAATCAATTGTATCCTCTCCTCCCAAAGACCAGAATCTTCTTCTGTTTTCAGTTTCCTCCTCATTCTCTTCCTCCTGGGATTAACCTGGGATCTTAGTTCTCCATTATTATTAATTCTTTAGTTATGCATAAAAAATTATTTAAACTTTTCTGTAAGTTATAATGGCTTTTCTGCTCACCATTGCCCATTGGATACATCTTCCTCCTCTTTAGGTTCCTTTTGTTTTGCTGTGTTGCAATCCTTGAGAAATTCTTTCAGAAAGCCAATCTGAGAATGACAGACTTTCTGAGGTTTGTATGTCCAAAATATTTCATTCTGACCTTTCACTTGAATGCTAATTTGGCCAAGTACAAGACTGTGGGTTCAGAATCACTGTTTCTTAGAACCTTGGTAATATGGCTCCATTTTCTTCCAGCATCCTGTGTTGCTGGGGCTTATAGAATTCTTGCTCCTTTGTGGGTAACTTCCTGCTTGTTTTTCCCTTTGAAAGGTAGTTCTCCCTCCCCCCCACCGCCCCGCCCCGCATCCTTGGTATTCTGCAGTTTTGGGAAATGTGTCTGAGTGTGTCTTATTTTCTTTCTTTCTTTTAAAAGATTTTATTTATTTGAGGCAGGGGGAGGGGCAGAGGGAGAAGCAGACTCCCCAGTGAGCAGGGAACCTGAATGGGGCTCAATGCCAAGGTCATGACCTGAGCCAAAAGCAGCTGTTTAACCTACTGAGGCATTCAGTCGCCCCTGGGTATGTCTTATTTTCAAGCAAATTATTTGGTATGAGAGGGTCCTTTCTGTATGAAGACCCATGTCTTCAGATCTGGAAAATTTTTTCCTATTATTATTTTTAAATTTTTTAATTGGTGTATGGTTGACATATAACATTATATCAGTTTCAGGTATACAACATAGTGATCTGACAATTATATACATTACAATATACATGTTTTAAGTATTTCTTTTATGCTACTTTCTATTCTTGTCTTCTCAGATACTAAATGCCTCTTAACTTTTCCTCCTATTTTCTGTCCCTTGGCTCTTTTTCACAATAGGCTGTTTTTGTGGATGTAATATTCTGTCTAATCTCTGAGGATTATTTTAACATCTGTTTGCCTTGTGAAATGTTTGCATGGGTGCTGGTCTCTGTTTATTGACTTGTGTTATTTTCTTGATGTTAATTTTCCTCAAGTGCTTGGTGATTTTTTATTTTATGCTCATATTTGTGTTTGAAAATCCCCACTCTCCTGCCTGTGGATCCAGGGTCTGACTACACAGGCTTGGAAATGGAAGGGCCATGCTTCCAGACAGAGTGTGTAGTTGGGATGGGCGCTCTCCACCTCAACATTTCTTGCTACCTGGGGCCTTGCTGTGTCTCTGTCACCAATGCCCCAGCTTGTAGGCACACACTCACTGACAAAGCTTCACACAAGGGGAGAGGGGAAGAAGTTGGCTGGCAGATACTCTGGAAGGAGTTGCCCAGATAATCACCCTGACGCCCGCCCCAGGGCTCCTTCCTGTTCTGCATCCATAGAGGCAGAGTTTTCTCAGAATTCTTGGAGGGGCTGTCATAGAAGTCATATCCTATGACTCTTTTAGTCTTTCTTTTCCTTTGATCCTATTTCTCCATCATATCACATCTGTCTGCTCTGTATCTTTCCTGAATTCCTGAAACAGTCTGGTATGCCAATAGACAGTTTGTGTTTTACTTACAGATTGATCCTTGATTTCAGGAGATTTCAGGAGATGCTGAGCAGGGCGGCAGGAGGCCCCCATGTGTTAGGCTATCTACGGACTCTCCATTAACTCTATTACAGTGCGTTCCTGGCTGTGAGCTATAAAATAGGATGCTGATCTGAATAATTAGTGCAGCTTGTCTCAGTTGAGGTTCAAACTTAAAGGAAAGAGACCTGCCAACATCAGGATTTGTAACCAGAAAAGGAGTTGAAAATATATCCTTAAGATTAGGCTACCAGGGCGCCTAGGTGGCTCAGTCGTTAAGCGTCTGCCTTCGGCTCAGGTCATGATCCCAGGGTCCTGGGATCGAGTCCCACATCGGGCTCCCTGCTCGGCAGGAAGCCTACTTCTCCCTCTCCCACTCCCCCTGCTTGTGTTCCTGCTCTCGCTGTCTCTCTCTCTCTCAAATAAATAAAATCTTTAAAAAAAAAAAAAAAGATTAGGCTACCAAATTTTAGAAGAAAACCTTTCAGGGAATTTCCCACCCAGATCCAGTAATGGAGAAGTAAGGTGATAAATAATCCCAGAAAAATATAAGTGGACTTCTAAGTCAGCCACAGCTGTGTGAGTACACACTGGTGTATAAATAATATGGCCAAGTTTTATGTGGAACTCAGGGTGTGGCACTTAGGTATGATTCAGAAAGAATAATATGAGTTTGTATAGATGGAAATGGGCATTTGGGTGGGGATTAAGCAAGGACAGAATTATAATGCATGCCGGTGGGTGGTAACACTTCTTTTTGCCTATACCAAGGCTGTTCAGAGAAAACTGTACTCACAAAACTTTTTGTAATTAATGCATATATAGAATCCTTAGGAATATGATTTAAGGAAAAAAAACCGACATGGATAGAAGTTGTCTACAGACTCATAGAGAAGGCTTTGGAGAGAAACATTTCAAATAAGCATTTCAGTTTGGTAAATCAATTTCTTTATGAGATCCTTATCAATGACCAGATGACAAATGGCAATCTATTTATTGCTGTTAAAAGTGTGTGGATTCTTGCAAAAGGAACAATTGGACTGATTCAGCATCCACAGAGCTTGGAAGAAAAAAAAATGTGTCTTCAAAAACAAAAAAACAAAAACAGATTTCTGGCCTCGGTCCTTAAAATCCTCCTACACAGCTGATTAATGACAGGATCAACAACTGTTGTGTTACACACTCCCACAGCACACGGCTTTCCTCTGCGAGCCACTGCCGGGCCCCGATGACGGTGACTTTCTCACTTGGCTCAGGACAGGTGTGTTTCCTTTCGAGCCCAGCACAGCACCCGGCAGGTGACAAGTTTCTGATAACTGGGGGCTGTGAATACTGTTAAGGACCGCTGCAAGTTAGATCACCCCAAATTCCGTGACACGAGGCACCCCGTGGGCCAGAGCTACGTTGTGTGGAGCAAACCACGTGGCCTGGGGACCCGACGCTGGGCTCTCTTGCACACCGATTCTGCTGCGGTGCCAAGTAGCTGTCCCAAGACAGGGGCCAGGAGGAAGGTTGAAGATGGAACAGCTAAAAGGGTAGATGGGAAGATAAAACTGTGGCAATGTTTTGGGAAGAAGGAACTGCCCGGTTAAATGAACTCTTGTTGTCTTTGGAATGCGGTTATTATAATTTGTATTGAAATGACGCACGGGGCTCCGAGGTGCCTCCCCCACCTGGCTGCGCAGGCAGTGAGAACCTGGCCCGCGCTATCTTCACAGTTCTGGGATCATGTGAGCCCGGCCACCTGGGCTCCTGCAAGCCCCAGACGTGTAATTAGAGGCTCCCGGGCCGGGACGATGCGCAGACAAGTCTTATCATGCGTCTGGGCTGCTGTGGGTGCGCGAGTTCCCTCTACAGCTTGGAGCTGGTGAGCCGGCGCCTGGGCCTCCCTGAGCCGCGGGAACTGTCCAAGCTTCTGCTCAGCCGAGAACTTTGATGGGTCACTAAGCAGAAGCCGTGTAGACAAGGACGCTAGTTCATGCAAGCACACTAGGGCGGCCGGCAGTCGGGCACACACACAATACAGACAGCTTCCTGTGAGCCGTGGCGCCTTAGGCTGCTCCGGGCTCAGGCCAGAAAGACAGACTCATCCAGCCTTACACAAGAGGGGAGGGTACAAAAGTCATGCTGTCCTGGGGGGAGGCACTGGGCTCAACCCTCATGACTGTAAAAAGGAAGAAATACGCACGAAGCAGGTGATTAAGACCTTTATTTGACATGGATCCAAAGCTACTTCCCGGGACTGAAGTGGCTGCCTTTCTCCATAAGGGCACAAAGTCAAGTTGAGGGACATAGAAACACTCCCAAAGACTGGTCCCCTGGTTACAACAAATTGCCTCCTCCCCCGGGGCCTTTTTACTTAGTGTGTGGGGGGGCGGCGGGGAGCAGATTTATGCATGGTCACGGATGCTGTGTTAGTAAACTTGCGACAGGCTGAGCTGCCGAGGGTTCCTGGCAGTTTTCGGGAACCACGGGGTGAGGGCTGCCCGCACTGGGGAGGCACACTTAAGCCCAACAGCCTGATAGCAGCTCTCTTTCTAGCAGGTGAAACTAGGACCCAGAAGAGTCCTTTCCGACCGCCCCCAGCTCCCTCCCCAGCCTCAAACCCCCTCTGCTGCCAGTGGGCAGTGGACATTGAGGGACGGTTTACAGGGCCGCTCTGATGTGAAGGGTTTCCTCAGATACGAAAAGTCAGACACACGAAGTATAGTTTGCCTCTCTGAGTTCTGGGCAGCTAACATGAAAGCTGAGCTGAGCTTGTTTAAACACGCTCCACTGACAGATTCTCTGCGGCTTAGGCAGAAAGTTCTTGAAGTTCGATACATTCAAGGGAAAAGCAAGCATGAAAATTCACACCCTCCAATTGCCTCAGACATGCCTACATCATGTTATTTCACTCAGTCACAAGGCATAAAAGGCAAGGCTCACCAAGTGCAGGCACATTCGGACCTTCTTCCCTGTTCTCCTCACCTCTCCCCTCTCTGCTTTCCCCCAAATAAGACCCCAGAACCTCTCTTAAAAGGTGTGATTCTCATGTGTCGGGGAGAAGGACCAGAACATTTGTCAAATGGTCTAGTCTGCAAAGAAAACTTGTCTCTGTACTGTAGTTTGCACCAGACTTTTTTCTAAAGACAAGGATACCTCAAAGCTTTAGTAGCGGCTTACAAATTCAGTTCACCTCTTGCTTTGTTACACATTTCAAAGTTGTGGCACCTCAAGGCTCTGGGAAACCATTCATGGATCCTCCAGGTTTGAAGGCGTAGCTTTACTAGAGCTCATGCAAATTAATCTTGCAGAAAATCTTGGCCGATCAAAGTTAACACACATCAGCTTTATCTCAGTTACCATTAGCATAATGTATAAATATTTACACGGCAATGTATTCTTAAAGCTTTATTAGCTTTTCACAAAACGCCTAACAGAATGCCAGAATTAATTTCTAAGTTAATTTTAGAAAGTGGGACCCAAGTCCGTTTTGATAGGAACTCTTTCTAAACAAAATACCACATACGAGTATTGTGACAATGTCCATTTCCTGGTTTTGATAAGGGGCTATAATTTTGTAAGATGTTATCTTTGGGGGAATCTGGGTAATGGGTCCAGGGCATCTTTCTGTGCAAGTCTGAATTTTTTTGTGAGTCTATAATTACTACAAAATAAAAAACCAAAACAAGAAAGGATGAGATACCCATGCTAGGAGCTTATTTTTAAGAGAAAGTCTCCATGTACCTCAGAACTACAGATTAGGTGATGAAATTAAGAACTACAGTAGAGAATAACTTAATATATATTTTGTACTTGAGCCAATAGACAGAGGGATGCGTTCTCTTTTCTCCAACTATGAAATGCTCTGGAAGAATCTGTTGGCCTCTTTTTTTGGAACAGGGCCCCTAGCAGCGACTAGACACCCTCTTAAGGAGAGTTCTTTTCATTACATAGTTAAGATATCCCTAGAGACCTAGAGAGAAATAAGCAACATACAAACACATGGCATTTAAAAAAGATAGGCAACACATGATCGATTATTACAGCCTGGGAAGACTTCCCATTTAATATTATCTGCATTTCGAGTTGACTGACAAATGAGTCCTCTTGACCTTAGCATCTCCTCTCTGCCAGGAGACAGGCCCTAATAATAAATCCCTGCGGTTTGTGTGGTATTGGGCCTGCTGGGGCCTGGTCTCATGTTGAGGGGACGGCAGGCTCGAGGAAGCTTGCATGGTTGTGACAGGTTGACTGGAGCCCCCATTTCCTGACTTTAGGACAGTACGTTGTCACTAGATAGTACCCGCCTAATCACAGTGCATCTAGTGGTAGCTAACAGCTGATTCTCCCTGCTGCTGGTCTCAGCAACAGCTGAGAGTGTGGGCCTGGGCAGGCCTGGGCCGGGAGAACTCTCCAGAGAGTTCCACTGGCTCTGGGTGCAGGTGCGGGTTGAGGATTGAGCTGGTGCTCTGGATGGCATTTTAGTTGCGTGGCATTCACACCTCGGTGAGGTGCATTTGGTTGGCCATGAAAAGATAGGGAAAAAGCGTATTCTTGCAAAATCAAGGAAAAATGCAAAGGTTCAGAGGGAAGCAAATGTGGAGTTAATTAAAGATGGGCTTGGGGCGCCTGGGGGGGCTCAGTCCGTTAAGTGGCTGACTCTTGATTTCGGCTCAGGTCATGATCTGGGGGTGGTGAGATTGAGCCCCACCTTGGGCTCTGTGCTCAGCAGGGAGTCTGCTTGAGATTCGCTCTCTCCCTCTCCCTCTGCCCCTCCTCTCTCCATGCACGCTTTCTCTCTAAAATAAAATAAATCTTAAAAAAATAAAAAAACCCAAGAAAGCAAAAAAGATGGTCTTGACCACAATACAAGGAAAGGCAATGGAAGGGGGAAAGAAAAGAGGCAAAAAATGAGATGCAGATAAGGATCAGTGGGAGCGCTCCATTCACATCTCCGGGACCACCCTGAGACCCTTGGAGGCTGGTGGAGCCCACACAGGGGGTGAGGGTGGGAATGGGGGGCGGGGGTGCCAGAGCTACGCACCCCTGGGCTTGTCCCACCCAAGGTCTCCAAGCTGCTGCTTCTACCTCGAAGGATCTCTCAAAGCCAGTTTTCTCTGTCTCTGGTCCTGACATCTCCCCTGTCCCCTTATCTCTCCGGGTCCTGATGCCTGCCTGTCCTGACATCCCTGCATTCCCCTTGGCTTCTCTTCAAGCTGTTCGCCATGCAACAGCCACTGTCATCTTTTTAAGACAATCAGATCCTGCCGTTCCCCCACCGAGATCTTTGAGTGGTCCCTACCTTGCCCAGCGTCCATCCTCCTGCCGCCACAACTCCTGGCTTATGTAAGCATCAGCCTTTTCTTTCCAGCCTCAGGGGCTCACATGTAACTTGGTCAGTCTGCTTTTCCTACTCAATCCACCTCCTTCAGCTTTGAGTCTGACCCTTCGCATCTTATCACCTTAGAGAGTAGAGCCCCACCATTCACCCCTTGTTGGCGCTCACCGCAAACCGTAATTAGGGACTGCTTTAAGTTTTAGAGGGCAGGGGCGCCTGGGTGGCTCAGTCGGTTAAGCGTCTGCCTTCAGCCCAGGTCATGATCCCAGGGTCCTGGGATCGAGCCCCGCATCGGGCTCCTGCTTAGCAGGGGAGTCCGCTTCTCTCCCTCTGCCCCTCCCCGCTCTCACGCACACGCATGCGCGCACTCTCATTCTCTCTCTCAAAATCTTAAAAAAAAAAAATTCTAGAGGGCAGAGGATATGCCCACCTCCCAGGACCTAGAATGTGGTTGGTATTCCCCAGCGAATGTCTGTGGAACCCACTCCCCAAGCCCATTTCTTCGTCTGTAAAGTGTCCGAAAGAATACCTGTCAAGGCACAGTAACCAGGGACCACAGTCCATGCGCGGACCAGGGGCAGTTGGGTATATGCAGTTGTCACAGATAATTTCCTATTGCGGGGATCGGGACGCCCCTGCCCCAATTTTACCCAAGGGCAGAGATGTTAAAGAATCTGCCCAACTCATAATTAGGCGGAGGTAGAGGTGGACTCCCAGCCCTGCTCACTGACCTCCAAGCCCTCCCTCTTGACTCTGCAGGATACCAAGCACATGCAGCGGCTCAGTCAAGGTCACGGAGAGCTTCATTGCCCAGGAGCCTGTGGACAGGTGAGAGTGGCTGGGTTTTGGCCACAGGGCCCAGGACAGGGGAGAGCTGAGCACAGGGCCCCACGGCGCTGGAGAGGGGCCCTCACACGCAGCGGCTCGGCTTCCTCCTGCATCCAGAAGCTGTGAGAAGCACGGCTGTCCTCCCCGTGAGAGGCCTGGGCAGGCTGGGCTTCCTCTGGTGGCCGCACACCAGACAAGCCGCAGAGCTTCCCAAAGGGCCCACAGCAACCCGGACCTAATCCTGAAACCCAGTGAGTCCCGGCAAGCCTGTGTGAGAGCTGATTTCTTCCGTATGCTCCCCCTGAGGGGCGGGCCCCTCCCCAGGCAGCACCTGTTTGGACAGAAACACCCCAGCATCAGTTCAGGTCCCTCCTCTGAACTGTTGAAGGTGAAAATAAAGAGCCCACTTTCACTGTGCATGTGTATAAGATTCAATATCAATCGCTCAAATTACTTTTATTTTAGGGAATGACAGTGAATTTCAAGCATTTAGGAAGCTGTCAAAAATCTTCCCTTGTGCTTAGAGATGGCAATGCTTGTCAACGTACTTGAGACATCGACTTTTATAAGAGCTTAGGCAAGAAACATTGTTAACGGTGTCATAAATAGTATTATAACTTTATTAAAATGAAAAGACAATATTCAAAATAATGCAACAAAAATGAATAAAATCCTTTGTCCAACACTGTACACATAATGCAGAAATCAGTGCATTTTTCTAAAGCATGTCTTACCCTTCATTTAGTTCATACTAAAATATAAGCTTTAAATAGCTCAAATAATATCATTCAGCAGTTTAAACTGTAAACAGCTTGTTTAACTGTTAAGAGAACATTGTAGTAATGTCCCTCTGTTAGTGAGCACCTTCTCTTTTGTGCTTATCTATACAAGATCCAAACCTCGAAGCACGGGGCGACCCCAGCGCGTGCTGTGGGTCTCACTGAATCCGGGGGAAGCAGCCGGCCGGGACAGTCTCAAAAGCAGGAAGACGCTGATGTGACCTGTGCTATTGACATACTGCACTGTTGGTCAGAAGTGTTTTACTTAAAAAGCAAACAATCCCCGGGAAATACTGAATAGGAACCAGCAACACAAGGCCAGCTTGTGTTGTATTTGTTTATTAATACAGTCTAAAAAAACGAAAAAACGAAAAAACCAAAAAAACCCAACACAAAAACCCAACACACGCCCCCAGTGACTCTCAGTCACACAGCTGTTTCTCGATGGCGTAAACTGACGTCCTGAACACGGGCCCACGGTCTGCTTCTCCACGGGAGCCGATGTGTGTGTCACCGCGGCCGCGAGGCCTGCGCAACGGGCGTCAGCGGGCAGAGCGGGGCACGAGCTGTCAGCAAGAACGGTTTCCGGGTTCTGGGGTCTTCTCACTTCTCAAGGGGTGAGACCTGCGTGCTGCCCAGCGCACTGCCAACCTCCCCTCAACGGAGCAGGAGGCAAAACCCGGGGGGACCCAGGCCTCGGGGCGATTTTTAAACCGGGCAGGTGGAGCCATGGGACGGACGGACGGACGTGCGCCCTGCGCCCTGCCCCTGGGGGCACAGACTGCTTGCAGAAATAAAGGAGACAGAAGGACTTCACGGGCCCGAGAGCCAGACCCTTTCAAACTGACAAAGCAAAAACGGGTTTTTTTGTTTTGTTTTATGATTCCGATCTAAACAATACTGTGTTTTCTTCCATTTGCTCAATTTTCGGTCAGGAGTCGTCCTCCAGCTTGTTTTATCATTCTGAATACATGTTACTCTAAGGTAGCAACTAACTGGTCACCCTGCGACTATGGCCTGAGGTCGCCCCACAGGCTTCTACGGGTCTCTAACGTATACACATGTCAAGGCTCCCCAGCCTCCCCTCCCCGCCGGCACAGCTTTACACTGCGCGCTGGAACAGACTTTTCTCCGACGCCAACAAGATCTGGGCTTCTCAGCACGAGCGCGCCCCACGGCTGCTGACCCTCTCTCTCTAACACAGAGGGTTCGACGACTTTATGCTGCAATCGGAAACATTTCCCTGTGAACCGCAACCAAACGGGGAAGTGGCTTGAGAACCATTTGCTCCCAGGGAGCCCCTGCTGAACCGCGACCCCAGAGCCTAAGGAGAAACCACATAGGACAGATGTTTGCGCTTCATGTGGCCACCTGGATCCAGTTTTGTCTTCGAGTCCAGCTTGTCTGCGGCCGAGACGGCGCTGTGGTCAGCACACAGGTGCTGGGCTTGGGGGCTTGCGTTTGTTTCTTCTGCTTCCCGAAAGAACTTTTCGTATTTGTCCAGGTACGGCGGTCTCTCAGGTAATAGGTAATAATGTGTCGAGCTAACCTTCTTCCCATTTTCAATAATGGGCAGAATGCAAGGGACCTTATTGGCAGATCCTTCGCTGTTCTGTCTTTGCAGGGCTTTGCTGCTGACATACTTGGGATCAGGGGCAAAGCTCTGCGTCGGGGGCATGACCCCATTGAGGTAAGACGGGAGGCTTTTGGGGCTGGGTGTGCGGGAGTTACTCCGGGATAAAGGTTCTCTGGGTGGCACTTTGGGAGGCCTATCTTCATCACTGTAGGTGCTCGAAGTAACTTCTGCTGACCACCTTCTATAATCTGGCTTCACTGGCCTCGGAGGTATGGGGACCCTGGGGGGCACCTCAGGTTTGTCTTCATCGGAGTTCGGAGAAGCTCTGTGTATGTAGCTGGATATCCTGATGGCTGGCTTGTTAAAGGATCCGGCTGGTCCTGAATGAGACCTTCTTAGTCTTCGGTGGGTCTGAGACGGAGGAGGATTTGAATTCTGCACCCCTCCATTTTGGTCAGGGGCCTGGCTGAGATCTGCTGCGGAGACAGCCGGGGTATCGAAATATGCATAGTTGATCTGTCCACACCCACGGAAGCTTCGCCTGCCGGGAACATCATATTTGAAGCCAGAGAGCGTACAGTCTTCTAAGAGGAAGTCCGTGTCTGAGCTGGTGAGGAATTCTACCTCGCAGTCTGTCTCATCCAGAGAGAGGTCTTCCGAGATGGGCAGCGGCGGGAGGGGCCTGGAGCCCCGCTCACAGAGGGCCGCGCAGGGGAAGGGGGACGGGGGGTTCTTTATGGGGGTGAGCGGAGGAGGAGAAGCACAGACCCCGTTCACTGAGAGTTTCTTAAAACCACACACGACTCGCTCCTCTTCACGCTGCCCCAAGTCTTCGCCCGGGGGAATAATAAGAGGGGCCAGGCTGGGCTTCTGAGCGGGGCCATTTTCTGCGAAGTGGCTGCTGTTCTTCGGACCAGATGTCGCCGCGTGCCCTAGAATGAACGAGAAGGGTGAGTAAAAGGCCCGCGCGAGCCCAGCCGCTCGAGGCCGAGCCTGGCTACCCGTGCGCCCACGGCTCTCCGCTAAGGCAGCTCACACCTGACGGCTGCCGCCCTGAGAACACCCAGGGGACAGCCACAGGTGTAATTAGGGGCCAGAAGATTGCTAATGCACATGATCTGGTTCAAAGAACAAGTTATCTCTTCCATCTCCCTCGGACATGTGCGCGGTGCACACCCACACATCTCGGCAGGTTTTGTGACGTGTGCAAAATTCACAGACGACGAGCAGCGTATAATTTCCGTGACGACCGCACCACGCCAGCCCGGCCAGGTAAGAGATGCGGCGACACGAGGCAGGCAGGGTGTGCGTGAGGAGACACTGGGTCGGCTCCGTTAGTGCCAACGTGACGTCAGGAAGAGCACGGACCTGCTTGCAATGTGCTAAATGCTCCTGACAAAAATCTAAGGAACACAGTGTCCACGTCAGAAGTGCCAGGCGGCCCATGACACACTTTCCTAAGTATTTTATCCACATGGACACTACTTGATGATCTCCCTCGGATGCATACCCGATACTCGTAAGAGAGATGAGAGATCTCACCCAAGGTCTCTGAAAGTTAAATGTGGATCAGAGCTGGGATCAGAATTCACTGACTGTGAGAGATCACACTTGCACAAATAGGTCGGTGACTCAGGACGAGGGCAGGGTGGCTCGAGAGCCACGCACGGTTCTCTTCAGAACCTGCTGCCACCAGGGGTCAGGCTCCTGCTGGAAACGGCTCAGGTGGCTTCCTCACTTCAGCATGGTGCTGGAGGACCAGCCAGGGCCAGCCAGGGCCATCCCCATCCCCACTGCCAACTTGCTCCTCAAGCACTAGCCCCGCTTGGATTTCCGGACACATACCAAGAGACGTTAGGTGCTCCTGAGCCGTAGAGTTGAGGCTGTAGGCCATGGTGATGGGGTCCATGTTCAAAAAGTGACTGAAAGGAAAGGAAAAACATCTTGGTCATAAACAAGGAGCCATCCTATTCTTGATCTCATTTTAACATCACGGGCTTGGAGATCTCAGGGCCATTCTGTCCTGCGCTTACTTTTCAAACTCACTGCGGCCGCCCCAGCAGGTCCTCACGGTCCTCATGGCTTGGCCATCATGCAGAAATCCAGTTTTTAATGGGACTCTAATCTCCTGAGCAGCAACTCCTGCCGTGGACATGGTGTCTTACTCTGGGAGGTCTCCACACTTGTGAGGCCTAGGGATCTGTGGTCAACCAGTAGCTTGCATTCCCTGGGGGGAGGGGGGGCAGAGAAGAGAGGAGAGAATAAACAATTCAGAAATACCCACACAGAGCTAGTATCAGAGAACTTGGGGTCTTGTGGGACATAAAAAGAATTTGGGGGGATGTGGGACAGAAAACTTTAGTTATAGACGTTCACTTGATCCCAACCCTTTGGCATGAACTCATCCTTCTCATGACAGTACTTAAACACAGACACTGAGAACAATTTTGGGGAGGGGGGTTGGATACTAATCAAAGCTCTTAAATGTTTTCGGCAAAGTAAGGAATAACCCACGGCGAGCAAAAGCAGATCTCCCACTGCAGCCCAACAAATCTTGCTCACTTGCCACAGCGCACACAGTTCATGAACCGACCTTCCAGACTGTGGCCGTGGTGGGCACGCAGCTCCCGGTCCCCCAAGCCAATAGGGTCATTTCACGGATTACTGTACTCAGACCTGCAGAACCAACATTCACTAGAACCCAACGCTTCAACTGAACAGGAGATCCTACGTAGCACCGGATCACCCCACGGCCTAGCATTTGTATGGATTCTGCAGTTCAGGGTTGGCCCTGGGAGGACAAATTTTCCAGTTACCACCTATTCAAGAATAAAGAAATAGATATGAAGATCCCAATTTCCATTATCCTGTAAAAATCAAGTTCTGCAAGGTTGCGGGCTTCAGCAGGGGCCACGGACAGCTTCCTCCTCCCTTTGAAAGACAAACTTAAAGGCACATTCTTCACATTCTCCTGTACGAAGTGCCTCGTGATTCATGCCTCGCTGCAAGGCACAGATGACAAAGGCTAAGTAAGTGCCCTTTTCTTAATCTAGTAGTTCCTCAGTGTGAGGACGCTCTCCCTCATCAGATGGTCTGCATCTGGGGTCAACCAGTAGCTCGACCCACACCTTCTTGCTAGAGGTGTTCATTAGCATCCATCTCTGCTTTCTCTGAATCTTCACGCTTCCTTAGAGTTGAGGCTTTTTTTCTTTCAGACACCAGGACACGATCTGTCAACTCTCTGTGTAACACTGACCCCTTCTGGGATGAGCATAGATGCTTCCTAACGCTCTCTCACGCTCTCCCCAAGCATGCGCACAGCCACCCAGGGCCGGCAGTGTGCTGAGGACTGGGGGGGCGACACAGATGAGTGAGACACGCATGCTGGGGGAGGGGGTACACAGGTCATCTGTTTTATGGACAGATCTGTCACCCACTAAACTGGGAGCCCAGGAAAGAGGCTAGGTCCCAATCATAATCATCACTACCTGAAACATAGCAAGGGCTCAAGGACTGAGTGCTCGCTGAATGAACGACTATACGCTACCATCTCATTACCACCACCATCAGGATCAACTGAACGTACGCAGTGAATCCAGCACGGGGGTCTTTTTTTTAGCTACACATCTAAAAAACACTCTGCAAGTGCTTACTGTTTGTTTTTCATGCAAAAACAGTAACGTTTCGGTGATAAAGCGAAGATAGGGCCATTACTGATCCCCGGCTTTTTACTCTCCCAAAGCCAGCTGCCTCTGATCCATGAGGCAGAGACGTAAATAGGTTTCAAATATTATTTGAAATAGTCAAGCCTTCTCCTGTGATCAGTCTCTCAAAGATAGATGATTAAGAACAGGGGAAAGAAACCCCACCATTTTAGAAATCTAAGTTATTGGGAGATGTTTTTATTTTTTATTTCTGGTCTTCAGACATTTGAGATGAAACCCACGTGTTTTTACTTTACCTGGATTAAGGAAAGCTACAGAAAATTAAAAACAAAAAACAAAAAACCCAAAACATTTTTAGAACACACTGCTCGGCGCCCCCTCCGGGTACCTGGCCTGGTGGTATGTGGGGCCCCACCCCCCCAGCACCCTACAAGCACAGGCAAGACCACAGGGAAAGTATCTGTGGTGATGTAAAAAACGAAAAGCCAAGATAGGAAGAAGAATATGGTATTTAAGTAGTTTGAAAGCACACGTTTGGAGATCGCTCATCCAGATTACAGAAAAATGCTGCGGGGGATTCTGGAGGCCCAACCCCCACCTGTCTGCAGGCCAGCAAGTGCTCCTCGTAATTACTGCGTGTCAGCCTCCTAATGCCATCTAAATCTTAGCTTTCAACAGAATGATTGTGTAACTATCGCCTCTGCTGGAATGGCCTCGGAATTCTTAACTCACATTTCGGTGGCCCCTTAAAATTATATATGCATTCTAGAAAGTTATTTTTTATTCATTGTTTCCATCACCTACTTGTTAGCTTTCTTCAGAAAAAAATTTTTTTTTAGTATAAAAAGAATTGTGTTCACTAAGCCAGCTCACTTCTGACCACAATAGTGTCTTTGTGTATTCATAGAAGGTGACCTGCCTCTACATTTCAA
Source organism: Phoca vitulina (assembly GCF_004348235.1). Lineage (NCBI taxonomy): Eukaryota > Metazoa > Chordata > Mammalia > Carnivora > Phocidae > Phoca > Phoca vitulina. The sequence goes on along the minus strand of NW_022589705.1, from coordinate 95,356,569 downwards.
TGGGGAATTGTGAATGGGACGTGTTATGAAACTGTCCGAACTTCCTACTTGCTTGCATGGGAGAAGCCAAGGAGGGAAACGTAACTGCATATTCTCTTTTGGAAAATAACTTCCAACTATAGACTCAGGGAGGGGGACCTGCCGCAGGTTTGGAAGCAAACGTTTTCGGCGTGTTCCTGGGAATGCCAGCTGAGGCAGGAAGCCACCTGCAACTCTTCCACGCCCCTCTCAAAACGCCCCAAGTCTGCAGTGTGTGCCCTTGCCTCCTGGGGGGGGGGTGGGGGGTGGGAATCAGCCCAGCCAACCTCAAGTTAAAAAGAAACCCACCGCTCCGGTGAAATTTCGCTAATGCCGCAGTGTTTCAAATGTTGTTTCTGTGTAAAGCGTCAAGCCAGCTCTACCTGACAGTTCACTAGGAAAGCAACTGCAGAACAGCCCTATGTGGGGAAATCAGTATCTCTCAGCACAAGATGGCATTGTTATGAAATGCAAACTGTGAGAGCGAATGTGGACCCAGGCAGCATGATGTCAAACAGGATCGGAATGACCTTGGGCAAAAGAACTTCCCAAAAATTCATCAACTAATCTTTGGCCTTTTCAGTGTGTCAAAAATGCAGTTAAATACCAATCCCAGATGGGAACTGTTTCCTACTAACCCCGCTTTTTTTGAAAACTTCAAGACAAAAAATAATATCCCCTAAAACCATCTGTTTCTTGCTGCTGTCCTCTGATTTGCTCTCCTTGCAACTCCCCCTTCCCCACCCGGCGCCTTGAGACTGGATCCACTTCTATGGCTTCAACTCTGCGTAGACAGCTCCTCAATCTCCTGAGTCTCCACTCCAGCCCTGGCTCAAGCTTCCACTTTGCATTTCCTATTGTCTGGTGATTATCTTTCCACTTGGACGGCCCTCTGGCATCTGCAATGCTACAAACCAAACTCCTGTCATTTACTTCACACCCCCTCCCCCTTCCCAAACCAGTTCAGGGTCTGCGAAGATCCCGCTTCTCCTACAGGCACCATTTTTAATAACCTGAGTTATGACAGATGCACATTCAATCGCCCAGTTCCATAGCCTATTTCTACACTGCTTCTCAAACCTCTCTTCCTTCCGTTCACGGGCACCGCTCTGCCCTTGGTCTGAAAATACCCAACCTGCCCTACACACCAGTACCAGATCCATATTCCTGAACTGCAGTGCAAATTCAGATCTTCCACTGCTCAAAAATCTTCAAATGCTTCTAAAGAAAAGCTCTGTAGGCTGGCCTTAAGGCCTCTCTAAGAAGGCAGGCCCTGATCCACCTTCTTCAAGCTCTTCCTTCTCTTTCCCCCTCATCTCTGTTAGAATGCACCTTTTCCTTGGAGGCCATCTGTCACACCACCTTGTCCACTACCTGGCTCCCTGCTGAAAAGCCAGCGCAGGTCCCCATGTTCTTGGGTTATTTCGTGCCATGCCCCGATTTCTTGCCCATCCTCCAAATCTTTTGGGACAGGACTTTTTTTTTCCCCCCTCCAGTGTAGATCGTGGTGTCATTCGCTTCTGATATTTGCGAAACAGAGAAAATACTCATCTCACTTTTTAAAAAAGTAATGACATGACAGACTCACGTGTCCTGTAAATCAGTGAAGAACTAAGGGATAAACCTAACGTGGGTGGACACCTCCCAATGATAATAATGCAACAAGTTTAGGTAAATAGCAGGCAAAGGATTTTCATTACATTCCTTTCCAAGATCTAAAGTGGACAGTTTGCAGACTGGGTAAAAACTCTAAGCTTAAGTGGTTAACAATGTAACTTTCTAAATTGGTTTCTATTACTGCACATTCACTTAAGCAACCAGGGTAGAGCTTTCTGAAAATAATGAATTTCACCTTCTCTTCCACACTATTCCTTCTGCACCTACTGTTTTTGTGGCTAAATTTAAGGTCACTTTCCTTAAAGAAAACAAAACAAAAAAGGCTACACCAAAAAGCATACCGTAGATGCTTCATTAAGGTGAAATCACATGCCTTTAGATTGAGGAAAGTCACTTTGAAACTTTTTTTTTTTTAAACCAGGCTACCTTAAGACAGTAACCTAGATGTGCTTACCTTCCAGCAGATCTCATTAATAAATCTCAAAAGCAATCCACAAGAGGAGGAGGGGCACATTTTTGTCATACAACTCATCCAGTTCTGCCCAGTGCTTCCTTATTTAAAAGTGTGATGTAATTTCCTTCTTTCAATCTGGTTTTAGAACCTGATTTCTGTTTATTCAGGGTGATAAATGGTCTTTTCAACCTTATTTAATAACTACCTACACGACTATTTCCTTACCAAAAAGAGATAGAAGATAATCCTATTCAAAGCCAAGATTTGTAAAAAGAAACTGATTTCGGAACGTGACAAATTCCATGATTTTATTTTTTATTTAAAAAAAATTTTCTTTTAATTCCATGATTTTAGATTCTCCCCACATAAACCACCATCTGCATGTTTATCTTCAGTCTGAAAATGCCTAAAGTAATCACCTTTGAGAATATTAAAAACAAAACAAAATCCCATCATCTTTATTGTGTTAGTGTCTAAAGCACTGGCAGCCAAGCTATTCGACACACTGAACACTGAGTGTGGCTGTTTTACCGAATTTTAACTTTTATTAAGAACGCGAGAAGACTTACTGACGTAACACTCACATTCAGGTAACACATTCAGTGTCTATGACATCCAGTGCTGCGTGACCGGAGTTTACTTACTGAGCAAAGGACTCTTCACAATCAAAGGCCCTAATTCAGGGTTCTTCTCAGATTTCACCGTAACAGACCATGCTCTGGGGGCAGGGAGTGAAGGGGGAGGCGGGCAGGAATGTCCTTCGCGGTCCCCCTGCTACCAGAGGAAGCATAAATGGCCTTCATAGTAAAAGCATAGAGGACTTCACATCTTTTATATTAAGTCACTGAAATGCTCCTGCATGAATTCAAGGTCAACGTGACGGCTTCAGGACCCACGGCAACGCAGCTCCGCGGGGTGAGGCTGGACATTTTGTCCCCGGCAGCATCCATCGTCCCTTCAGCGGGCCAGCACGTAACGGCCCACTTGTAGGTGGTAAAAACTGGGGCAATAAGGAAAATAATTTATCTTCAGACTGTCAAAAGCAAAGCTGAGTGACATAATTTCTTGAATAATTCAGAGAATTTTCTAGCTGAGTATTTTAAGAAATGGCAAACTAACAAAAAACCTATTCGTTCCACAGCCATCGTCATCAATAGCCTTTTGATTCACTTGGTGTCCTGCACGGCCTTCGTGCAGGGGTGAAGTAGACCACGGCGGGGCTGTGGTCTCTTGTCCTTTGTACTCTTCCTACAGATGCTACCTCAGAAGCCACACACACACGGGATGGGAAAATATTATTCCTTCTAGACATACACATAATAGATTTCCAAATGGAAAAAATACATGGGTTCTATTATAATCTTAACGACAAGGAGCACAATGGTCCAATGATGGGAAGGGAGTCTTTAAAACTTGAAATTTACTTAATGAGCACTGGAGTCACCCAATGCGTAACTCCAGATTGTTACAAGGAACATAAAACCTGTACAAAAAATAAACTAATTCTTGGAAACTTATCCGACAAGCATTGTTCTAAGTGATTTATATGTATAACTTATTTAATCCTCTTAACAACCCTGTGGGGCGGGTTACTATTATGACCCTCATTTACAGATGAGGGACTGGAGGCACACCAAGTTAAGTAACTTGTTCCAGGTCAATGGTGGGGCCTAGAGACTTAAGCCAGGCTCTCACCACACCACCCGGCCTCTCCAAGCCCCTCAGGCTCCTAACTGGGAGTAAGATCTGACCCACCACAAGGCTTGTGTTTAAGTCTGGCTCAGACTTTTCTGGGGGATTTGCTGCTTGGTAATAGTTTTTTTTTTTTTGGGTAACCCTTAGACTATGAAAGTTCCTGTTTTACTTCAACTCCTTCAGATCCTCCTGTGAAAGTTATTAATTGCAGATTTGGTCTATGTATCCTCTGGAAGGGTGGGTTAAGGTATCAATTTTATATTCTGTGACGACTTCAAGCAATTCTTTCGAAGCCCTCAATCTTTGAGAATACACTGGTGCCCCACCATTACACAGCCCGTCACAACGTGATACTTGGTATCACGCAGGTCTGTCTTTACCCATAAAAGGGGTCCCCACATACACCCAACGGGCCTCAATCTCGCAGCATGGATCCCGGCAATGGTGTTACAATCAGGATCCATTTTAAAGTCTGGAATTTAATAATAGAATATCTTGCATTTGTAAAGCACTCTACAAATTACAAAGCACTTTCTGACACAGCATCTCACCTGATCCCCACCACATCCCTGTAAGAGGAGGCAGGGATTACACTCTGCGTTTTGCAGATGAGGATGTGAGGCCAAACATTTTCTGTTAGCGGAAAGGCCAGTGAGGCTCTTCTGCCCTCTGATCCAGCACTCCCCCGCCACACTTTCACTCCTGTCCTCTCCACCGTCTCTTCATTCTAGGCAAAAACCTCACTTCTTTCTTTCTTTTCTTTTTTTTTAAAGATTTTATTTATTTTAGAGACTGAAAGAGAGCATGAGGAAGGGGCGGGGGAGAGGGAGAGAGAGAATCTCAAGCAGCCTCCCCGCTGCTGAGTGTGGAGCCCAAGGAGAGGGGGAGACTCGATCTCATGACCCTGAGCCGAAATCAGGAGTCAGACGCTTAACTGACTGAGCCCCCCAGGCACCCCAACCTCACTTCTGTAATGTTCTTATTTATCAGTAGGAAAACTGATGCAGGATGGCCAAGTGAAATGCTCAAGACCTCAGTGCAAGCCAACTGCAGAGATAGGAACTGGAGCTCCATGCACAGGGTTTCACCCGCAAATTCTTAGAGGGCAAGGATGAGTTATTTCCACAAATGGTTCTCAAGTGCTTATTCTGGAGTAGATCCTACGGTAGTGAAAGAGACGTGGCTGCTGCCTGAGAAAGCCTCAATTTAACGAGGAGACAAGAAGCAATTTCAGACTGTGATAACTTCCCCGGGAGGACAGAGTGGGGAGGCCGGATTGACAAGGGTAGTTAGGGCAGACCTCCCTGAGGTGACTTTTTTAAACTGAAATTTAATGATGACAAGGAGGCAGCCATGAGAAGAATCAGAAGAGCATTCCCCTCAGAGGGAATAAAATACAGATTATTTTAAATAATCTGTACCTGGCCAGTTTCATATTCTGTGGGTCTTCAAGAAGAGCATCAATGTCTTCTCATCCTCACCCACCTACTGCTTCCCCTGAAATGCTGAATCACGGCACTGTGGAGTGGAAAAGGAGTAAAACTCATGTAGCCAGAGCCCCATATTTTACAAATGCGTTCACTGAGGCCCGGAAGATTCACCTCTTAGTAATACTGCCCCATTTTACAGTATGAGGAATTGGGTTAAAGTTATCAACAATGATTCCAAATTGCAGAATCCTTTTCCCCTTCTGAAGTCTGAGTCCCACACTAACTTTTCCCTATCTCAAAGCAAATTTCTCTATTATGCTAATAACTAACATTCAGAACCCTGAACCTCACCAGTTTTATCTACCTTTACAGAGCGTGCGCTTATGCTGTGCGGGTACAGCTGGATCTTGTTTATCTAGTACCTAGTAGGTTATTCCTTAGCGTTTATGAAGCATGGCCAAACACCAGCACCAAAAGATGCAAAAGGAACCCTGATGATGAGGTACCAATTCAAATTTATCGAGATTAAAAGCAGAGCTGTTTCTCTGGCAGAGGGAGCTGATGACATTCAAATTCCTGGAATTACCCCTGGCACCACCTTTCCCTCCTCTGCTCACCTTTCTAAAGCAACCTGATGGTATGCAGACATTCAGGTCAGTTTCAAGCATGTTAGATTGTACCTGTAATTTAGGCAACTTGCTTTTAAAAGCTACCATTAGTATTAGCTGAAAGGGAGTATTATCCGGTTCAACTTCTGAGGAGCAGCAGTTCGAGAGTTATTTCCAAACAAAAACCCAAGTCTACAGTATAATTAAATCTCACAGAAAGAGTGACCAGTAGCTATTGTGGACTGAAAGGAGGAGAAACAATTCACTGAAACAGTAATTTTACGTATCTGTCGAAAATATGAATAATTCAGACATTTCATAACAGCCATAAAAAAAGATTTGCTTTCCACCCTTATCAGTGACTGGTCCAATCCTGCTGAGCTTTAAGATGTAAAATATGCTTCCATGCAATTATTTATCAACCATCAACTGTGTGCAAGGCTGCGCAAGACAGAAGCTGTACAAGGAAGAGTTCCTGCCCTTAAGGGGTTTACAATCTAATACATGTCAGGATATATACTGTTAGCCCAGGACCTCTATCACCTATTAGCCAGTATCCACTGAGACATGCAGCTGAAAATAAACCTCTGTGTGAAGTGAAGAAACTGACAAATGGCATCTGAAGTTCAGGCTAAAAGCTGTATGTATTTCTCTTCAAATCTGCTAATATCTGGAAAAGACAGCAGTTCATACTGGTAACCAATCATAGCACAATTAACAAGAAGCCAACTTTTATTCTGTCTTAGCAAAATTTGGTCAATTGCTGAAATGGGTACCTGGCCTCCTGTCTTTGGTCTGTTTAAGTGAAACTTTGCTGAAAACTGTGTAATTACAGAAATGGGGGGAAAAAAAAAAAAAAGGAGTTAAAAAAAAAAAAGACGTGGTATGGTGAATGTTTCAGTATCCCAACAAACACATACCCTTTGCATTCTTACAGATTTCTAAAAGCTGAAAACCGTGCAGAATACTGTTCTTCGGGGGGGGGAAAAAAAAGGCCTTTTAACCTCCCCTTTTTTCACCTCTGACAGTTGCTTAGAAACCAGTCCGGCCCTACCTGTGTCGCAGGTACCTAAAGTCACCAACACATCTCTTTTAAAGCTACAGTCTATTCTGACTGCACTTAAGTTTATGACTAACAATCTATTCATATTTTTTTATCAGGTAAGAGACTGGTTCCTTTCAAGCAATGACGAAATCCTAATAAAGACTTTGCAAGCACCAATACAGCACCAATCACGGTTAAGAAGTCATCTAATTTGAACGAGGCTGTGATATACATATAAATACACACGCACCTACACACGAGAAACACCCAGTAAGCAGTCACGTTCCGAACACAGAATTCTGCACTTCCATTCCTTCGGAAACAGTATTTAGGACGCTCCGACCAAAAGATCGCGTTTCCGAGGCAGGAGGAAGCGGGGCTCGGAACTACTCCGTGGAATTCAAGGACCCTAAACCGGGGACGACCGCCGTCGCCGAGGGACCGAGCAGAGGGACCGCGCGGACCGGCCATCCCCCAGCACAACCTTCGGGACGGGGCTGACGGACGCACGGTGCGCGCCGGGGCAGCGCAGCCCCATTGTGGAAGGGAGGACGCCGAGGCCGCCGCCAGCCTCACGGGCGCAGGACCCCGGCCGGCCGCTCCCGAAGCCCAGGCCCCCGCGCAGCGCCCCCGCACCGGCCCCTCCCCCCGACCCCCCGTCCGTTCGTCTGTCTGTCCGTCCCGGGAGAGTCCGCGTCGCGGCGACCCTCTCCGCGCCCCGGGGACCCGCCCAGCGTCGGGAGTCGCCCGCAGCCCGGCGCAGGGGCCCGGCAGGGGCGGGGGCGCGGAGCGGCGCCGCTCTCCCCACCCCACCCCCGGCCCGCAGGCCCCTTACCCCCGCGGAGCCGCGGCTGCCCCACGGCGCCCTCCCGCGCATGTCCGTCCCGGCTGGCTCAGCGCCGCGGGCTCAGGGGCCCGGACACCGCGCAGGCGCCTCGCCACTCGCCGGCCGCCAGTCTCCGACTGCGCTCCCCGCTCGCACTCGGCCGCGGTCAGCGCGGCGGCCGACGCCGCAATATATAACGAGTGGCGGGGCCGTGACGTCGACGCTCGGCGCCCCACCTCTCCCGCTCAGCCAATCCCGGCCGCGCGCCGCTTAAAGGGGCGATGCCGCCGCCCAGGCGCTGGCGTGGGGTCCATCGGCGTCGCGCGGGCCCGCGGGGATGCGGCCTTTGTCTCGGGGGGAACCGTTTCTGGGCCTCGGCGGCCTCCGCGCCTCGGCTCTGTCGGATCCGAGCGGCAGCTGCCGAGCCCCCAGAATCCTGATGTTGAATTTTTTTCCGAAGCGTGGGGGCAGCTCGGCCTCGGCCCGCGTTCCGCCCAAACCAAAGGGGACGCCGAGCGTCGCGCAGGGTTTCCCGTAGTTTCCTGGCCCCGGCGGGGTTTGGCGGGTGTAACCTGGTCCGCCGCCGCGGGGATGGCGGAGGACGCCCGGGCCAAGGCCAGTAGAGCCTCTGCGGGCAGGAGAGGCGTGGGAGGGACAGCAGGGGACAGCATGGACAGAGTGGGGCATTGACGGACGGTGTGGGACAGCAAGAGGCATCGAGGGACAGAGTTGCAGTGTGGGGCAGAGTGGGACAGCATGGGACAGGGTGAGACCGTGAGAGGCAGTGAGGCCACCCTGCTGAGGGCCTTTCATGGGAACGCTGAACGCGGGTCTGCCCAGCCCCCTCTCCTCTGACCGACCACATGTTTGAAAATCAAGGCCAGTCTCTGGTGGCAGTTGACCTGCCCAGGGCAGCCCACGGGCTTCCATAAGGAGCAGCCCCAACCGCAACCTGGCCTCTCCTTCAGTTTCCAATCTGGTGTTTACGCATTAGACCCACGCTGCTCTCAGCATCTCTGGGCATCGGGGCAGCCAGTGATGCCCAAGGACAAAACACCCAAAAGCCTGCGGGAGGAGGCTTCTCCCCGCAACGGTGATGCAACTTAGGCTTATAGTTTAACCGTAAAATAAATAATACAAATGATAACAAACCAAGAGTAACTAAAGTAAGAAAAAAAGCAAACAGACAGAAACCCTCCAGTTTTAACTAGAACAGTCCCCTGAATGGTACTCTCTATTAAGTAGAGGCCACAGACCTCCGGCTGACCTCCTTAGTCTTGTAGAGCCCCTTCTGGTTTCAGCAATTGTGCCTGAGAGTTACACATTTAGCACCACCTAATTGGGGTCGTTTAACATATGGAATGAGATTCTGACCTCATTTTCAGGTTAACTATTAACTTACGCACTCCATGAAATGATTTGCCTTTTCTCCCCTATTGTTTACTTACATTCTTTGTAAATTTAATTCAAAGACCTAATTTTGAATTCAATGCCTTCGCCACACACACACACACACACACACACACACCTGAAGGATTTCTTTGCCCCCTTTCAGTTGCAAGATCAACAGGTATTTAGCAGAGCTCTACTCTCCTTTCTGGTCTTTCTGATGGGCTCCTTCTGGCCTACAGGGTCTCTTGGGTCATTTTCATGCCTGTGCTACTTACCAACAGTTCAGTTATTCCATCTATTACGTTCTTATTGCCCTTTCATTTAGTATTATTTTAGGATGATGGAAATTAGTCACAACTCTTTGCTGGTTTTCTTAACCAAATTCAGTTTTTTGATTCACAGAAAATCTATGCAGATTGTTTTCCCCCATTTTGGTTTCATTTATGTTTAAGACTTACCTATATGCTGTTATCAGCGTACCAAAAGGACCAGCCTGAGAACTTGCCAGAGAACATCTTTTCAGACCTAACAGTGCAGCATTTACTGAATGGGGACCTAGATGAGCTCAAGTTTCATTCAAAAGGAACCCTCGTTACGCTATTTCAAGCCACTACAATACAGTTGTAATTTGTGCTTTGGCCTTATTGGCATGTTTTTACATTCCCCTCTTCGTTGCCGGTGATAATGGCAAGAGCAACCATCAAAACACAGCCCTTCTTTAGAGAAAGAAGATCAATAGGATACTCGCTATATGTTTGTGAGCTGTACGGTGTGCTGTTTTGGTAAATTATCAAAAATCATAAAATCACACAAGTAATACATGATTAATCCATTTTTTTTCTTCCGATCTATTTTAAACCAGCAAAATCAACATCTTGATTTTTTTCATTTTGGGGAAAAAACAGTTACAGTTGATATCTTACTGAATTCTGCTTACAATTATGTTCATGTAATATAGCTCTCTCAGCTGTGGCTGAATTACATGAATAGACTTTCACCCCACAAATCTTTTATCTAATAGTCTACTAGTGATATTTTGTAATAACATGGTCATGTCAATGATATTGTAGAATATTTTGGGAAGAGTTTAAAAGGAAAATGCTAAGCAGCTTGAAATAGTGTTAGCATATGGTGTTCATCAAATGATCATGCATTGACTTTTAACGATTAGAACACTAGACGAGAGGTTTAGAGTAAAAATATTCTCTTTGTACCGAACCTAACTTGTTTTAAATTGTCTCCAGTAAGAGAGAAGGTTAAGGTCAATTTTTTTTTTTTTTTTACATCTCTCACAGTCTATTTAATTTGGATGCACTCCCCAGGGAATATAATTAGCTGATTAGTTTTTAATTAAAAAAACTAAACATAATATCTAAAATGTTAGACTTCCATCACATTGACCCAAATTGTCCCTTTGCACTTGCCCATTTTTCTGTGTAAGAAGAAGCTGTCCTTGGAATAAGAACAAGGAGAGGCTCTGGCTCAGAAACTGTAGAATCACAGACACTGCTTCTCTAAAGACATTGTTCCTTTTCCTCCTGTCTAACAATACCACAAGTTGTGTGTAAGCAGGAACATGCTGGACAGGGGCCTTACAGCCTTTCCAAATTTATGTTTGAATATTATTGAATCCTGCAGAGGAGGATACACATTTTGGTGTTTATTCTTCTTGATTATAGATGCTTTTGTGTTTCTTTTTTTTTTTTTTTAAAGATTTTATTTATTTATTTGACAGAGACACAGCGAGAGAGGGAACACAAGCAAGGGGAGTGGGAGTGGGAGAAGCAGGCTTCCCACTGAGCAGGGAGCCCGATGCGGGGGCTCGATCCCAGGACCCTGTGATCATGACCTGAGCCAAAGGCAGACACTTAACGACTGAGCCACCCAGGTGCCCCGATGCTTTTGTGTTTCTATGTTGTTTATAAAGAAATACTTTTAAGTGAGACACTTTCTGAATCACCCTCTTAGTTCTAGAGCATTTACTTTTGTCTATTCATGATATAAATGTGACTATGCACTTTTTTTTTTTAACTAATTTATAGCTAAGTGTGCAATAAAGAATACACGACAATGGAAGAATTGCATTTCTTAGAGGTCATTTGTTAGTATGCCACTTTATGATTTGGAACCATCCAGGCACAGATATATATTTATATATCCAATAGCCTTTGTGGGTTACTGCAAAACATCCATGCTGGTGAGAGCTGAGATTCATTCATGAAGGGCACCACAGCCCAAGGAAGTCTCTCTCCATTGAGCTTCCAACTGTAGCAGCCATTTGAAAAATTGCACAGAAAAAGATTTCTTTACAACTTCCATTTTTCCCTTCTGTAGTTAGGGATACTCCTCTCCCTTCCTAGATTTTCCCCTTTAAAAAAAAAAAAAAGAGAGAGAAAAAAAACATATGTGCAGTATACTCAGCCTGTGAGGCTACCTTTTTCTTAGTACGAGTCTTAGGGAGGCTATTTGTATAGTTGCTTATTTTTAAATTGAACCACTTTTCATTGATCTCATTCTCCCTTAAGAAACTTTGATGCTATTTGGTGATTATTGTATTTCCAGTTCTAGCCCATTTCTGGAACTTAGAACTATTAGAAACTTTTTAGTGTCCAATAGGCGCATTAATTGAATACATGGATGTTTGCAAGACAGTGTTTTTCAGGTTTCTTTTAAACGTGAATCTGATTTTATCTTCAAAGTTTAGCATTACATTCCCCTCCCAGTAAATGCTGTATTTCCTATTAGCTGGCCAGTAGGGTGCGCTCTAGTCCCTTGCCAGATAAATAAATTAATAAATTAATAAATTAATTAAAATATTAATGTAAACCCTTCATTAAGAGATTTCAGAAATCTATTCCATTCCTTCACTGCCACCAACACAGATGAGGTCTGTTGATATAGACACAAGCGAATCGCTCAGCATACACAACATATATGGAGAGCAAAACTGTACCATTAAAAGAAAAATTTGAAAGGTTTACTTCTTTGGATTTAGTTCCGAAATAATTTGCTATTATCTTACCAGATAGATCCCTCGGTGACAGGTTTTTTCTTTTATTCTGGGTCGAATGAGAATAAGAAATCTGATGCAGTGAAGAAGAGCCCAGGCTCTGGGCTCACATCCTAACTTTCTCACCAGCTGAGTGATTCAAGCACTTACTTCACCTTTTGTAAGACAGTGATAATAATGGTACCTACCCCATAAGGTCCTGGACCAGAGAAATGAGATTGTACGTGGGAAAGTGTTTAGGACATAGCCTGGCCCCAGTCAGGGTTCAAGAACAATATCTGTTTTTGTCATTATTGCTATATTCTCACTGTGATTGCCGGTAATATACTCGTTGAGAGATTTTTGAACACCTTTCTTTGCAAGATTCCAAAATTCTCTACTGCTTATTAGTATGCATGATTTAATTTGTCTGGGAGGTTGTTTCGTTAAATTCCAGGAGCATAAACGATTTATAAGATAAAATGTCTTACTTGATCTGCAGTATTTCCACTTAACGGGCTATAAAACCTTAAGCCAAAGAAGAGGATCTGCCATAGTGAAATTTCAGGCACTAGTAATCCTTGGGGAAATACGCTAGGGGTGGGAAGAATCTCAGCATCTCTGAAGGGAAGGTAACAAGTAGCCACAAATCTATGAGTACCTTCTTGTAAACCCATACTCATAAACATCCATAGGCATGTATCCTTTTTTTAAAAAAGATTTTATTTATTTGAGAGAGAATGAGCACATGAGTGGGGGGCGGGGCAGAGGGAGAGGGAGAAGCAGACTCCCCACTGAGCAGGGAGGCAGATGTGGGGCTCCATCCCAGGACCCTGAGATCATGACCTGAGCTGAAGGCAGACACTTAACCATCTAAGCCACCCAGGTGCCCTGGCATGTGTCCTTTTGAAAAATAGATTTAGTTTGTACATAAACTTAAAGTCCCTGCAGAACTTCTAAATATGAACGGCTTTACTATTTTCTCCGTAATGCAAGGACAAGGGGATATACCCAGTGATTAGGTACAGTAGCATTGTGAGAACTCAGTGAATGCCAACACTTCTCGCGGTTCTACCTTTATTCATTCATTCATTCATTCACCAATCAATATTTATTGAACTACTATGTGCCAATCCATGCTAAGTACTGGGCAGTGAGCCAGAGAAACGTTCAGACAATGTGGGGTGGTGGGGATTATAGACAAGCACACAGGAAACCTAATTGATATAAAAATGCAAAAGAGTCTTCATAGCAAGACTGTAGATTCTTCCTCCTTAAAAAACTTCGAGACTCAAATAGACTCTTTGAACCCATATTTTCACTAGCTCTACACTAAGGAAATAAGTAAAGCTTTCCACTCAAGTTGTTTGACGCAGTGTAGTTCATAATAGTGAACAACTGACCTGTTAATAGGATGATCGGCACGTAAAATATCGAATATCTATTCAGCTATTAAAAATGACGCTTATGCAGATTTTGTAATTAGGAATAATAATCACTAATAACAGCTAAAGCTTTTATAGCATTTACTAGGAAGTGGGCTCTGTTCTAGGGCTTTACCTATATGAGTTAATTAAACCTTCACACAACCCTGTGAAGTCCACGCTGTTACTATGCCCAGTTTATGACTGAGGTGAAGTAATGTGCCCAAGGTTACAAAGCTGGTAACTGTGGGTTTAAACTGAGGCAGTTACTTTCAAGCACCACAAATTCTTCCATTATCCTGCTTGGTGTAAAAAGTGGAATATGAAATTGAAAATATGGAATACCTATCCTCATGTTATCAAGACAGAAAAATCCAACTCAAATTCATTTAAAAAAAAAAAAGGGAATTCAGTGCCTCAGTCATGGACAAGTCTAAGGGTGTGTGGCTGTATGCACTGCTTTATTCAGGTGCTCAATGTCATCCACATCAGGGCTTTCTCTCACTTTTGGCTTTGTTCTATTTTGTAGTGACTTCATCTTGAGGTTCTTCGGTGGCATGATGGCTTCCAGTGTCTCTGAGGCAAGATGGCTGCCAGCAAACTCTGGATCATTTAATTAAAAAAAAAAAAAAAAGAGCTTATTTAATGGTTCGAACAAAAACCCTGGGCCTGAGTCTCATTAGTTCAAACAGAGGGGCAGGGAATGAGTGTTCTGAGTGGCCAAGCCTGAGTGTGAGCCCCCCGTGGGAACCATGGGTAGAATCAGCTCCACCTGAAGAACATCAACTTGAGGCAGAGGAGGTGGTGGTCTCCTCCTGTCAAATTGGACAATTGACCAGGAGAAAAGGGAAATGGATGTTTTTGGTATACAGCGAGTCCGCAACAACAATTTTCTTGTCTATCAGATAAACATTTAGCACGGTAACTTACAAATACCTCAAAGTTTTCTGTTCTTTGACCTCGATGACTCTACACTGTCACACATTTTTGGTGTCCCTCCTCAGTCCTCCTCAGCCTTCTAGTCTTCTCTTCCTAAGATGCTTCCCTGCAGGCATCCTCCGGAGCTCTCTTTATTTGTTTCTAACTTAGCCATCTCATTCAATTCCTGAACTTTTATTATCACCTCTATATGAATTGTGCCAAAATCTACTTGTAGCCCTATCTTCTTTCCTGACTTTTAATTCCACACTTTTGGTTTCTTACAAATGCTTCCCCCTTGGATATTTGTTGCAGTTTGGCTTCCTTGGGAGTCAGGCTTTGGGATGGAGGATAATTTATTAGAGTTTGCTTTTGGAATCTATTGAAGGGAGGAAGAAGGAGCAGATTTGGGCAGAAGGAGAAGTTGAGCTGTGAAGCAGGCCCAGGATAGGCCTTAGCTGATCTTGTGGAAAGCTTTGGAGCTGGACTGGCCCTCCAGAGGTGTCCCAACTTGGGCAAGGGAGCTGTGTCTTTATTCCTTCCACCCCCTTTGGCCAGTCATTGGATGTGGGTTGCCCTTGGGAGGAAGAGTAATTTTGGGCAAAGCAGGTTTTTTTTGTTCACCTGAGACACTCTCTAAGGAGGGTTGACAGGTAAGGACTATTTTCTGGCATCAATCATAGAAGTATGGGGTCTAATCCCAGAGGTAAGACTTTCAGCCCTCAAGGGGGATCTGGGTAGCTCATTATAGCTTCCTTTTGTTCTCTCTGGCTGTTGGTTTATTCTCCTTCACTCTATTCTGGTAATTTTGTTGACATTTTTACTTAGCTATTTTGAGGCTATGTTATTAGATGCATATAAGTTTAGAATTGTTAAACCTGTCTGGTAAATTGAACATTCTCTTAATATACAATGAGCCTCTACTAGTAATAGCTTTTGCTTTAAAGTTTGTTTTGTTTGGTATTGCTTTAGTCACACTGGCTTTATTTAGTTTGTACTTTGGTGAATCTTTTTTCAAAATTTTCTTTTTCATCTTTGAGTTTCCTTAAGTTTTACGTGTGTCTTGTAAAAAGCACAGAGCTAGTTTTTTTTTTTTTTTTAATTTGTCTTCTAACTGGAGAGTTTAGTTCACTTTTATCTATTGTGATTACTGATATATTTACTGATAATTATCATTTTTTTTTAAAGATTTTATTTATTTATTTGACAGAGAGAGAGACAGTGAGAGAGGGAACACAAGCAGGGGGAGTGGGAGAAGGAGAAGCAGGCTCCCCGCTGAGCAGGGAGCCCGATGCGGGGCTTGATCCCAAGACCCTGGGATCATGACCTGAGCCGAAGGCAGACGCTTAATGACTGAGCCACCCAGGCGCCCCAATTATCATTTATTTTTATCACATAACTCTGTACCTTCTATTTGGCTCTAAGGAATTTCTTTTTTCTTCTTTCTTGTTTTTTGGGTAGTTGTTACATTATTATTATCTTTTCTTTCTGTTTTTAAAGCCTTTCTTTTTATTTTTAAAGATTTTACTCATTTATTTGAGAGAGAGAGAGCGAGTGAGCATGCACAAGCACGTGGGGGGAGGGGCAGAAGAAAATGGAGGGGGAGAAGCAGAGTCCCCGCTGAGCAGGGCTTGATCCCAGGACCCTGAGATCATGACCTGAGCCAAAAGCAGATTTTTTTTTTTAAAGATTTTATTTATTTATTTGACAGAGAGATAGAGAGCACAAGTAGGCAGAGCGGCAGGCAGAGGGAGAGGGAGAAGCAGGCTCTCCGCTGAGCAGGGAGCCCAACGCAGGCCTCGATCCAGGACCCTGGGATCATGACCTGAGCCGAAGGCAGACGCTTAACTGACTGAGCCACCCAGGTGCCCTTAAAGCCTTTCTTTTTGTTGGTGCATTGCAGTTTACTTATAATTGGTCTGTGGAAGTTCTTTCATTTATATCTGAGGATTGCTGTATTTCATTAGTTTTAGAAAATTGTCAGGTATTATTTCTGTTACCTCTATTGTACATTCCCTGTTCTTTTTTCTCCTTCTATAACTTTGATTAGATGAGTAATAGACCTTCTTACTTTGTCCTTTGTGTATCTTAACTCTTTTGTACTTTCTGTTTTTGTCTCTCTGTGTTGGATTTCGTGTAATTTTTTCAGATCTATCTTCCAGTTTGTTATTACTTTCCATCTGTATCTGCTACTTTAACATTAATTGACTTTATAATATCAATTGTTATATTTATCATTTTTCAATGTTTTCTTTGGTTGATCTTAAATATGGTTGGTCATTTTTGATAATCTCTTTTCTTTGGTGCTATCTTCTTTTATTTCTTTTTTTTTTTATATTTTTAAAATTTATTTGAGAGAGAGAGCATGAGAGGGGGAGGGTCAGAGGGAGAAGCAGACTCCCTGCTGAGCAGGGAGCCTGATGCGGGACTCGATCCTGGAGTCCCAGGATCGTGACCTGAGCTGAAGGCAGTCACTTAACCGACTGAGCCACCCAGGCACCCTCTTCTTTTATTTTGTATAGTAAATACTATATTATAGTAAACATAATATTTTATATTGGTACCTAATAATTCTAATATCTGCAGTTTTGTGGGTCTACTCCTGATGTTTGTTTTTTTCTGCTTAGTTTGACTTTTACTAACTTATTTACTCATGCATTTTGTGCTTTTTGATTTGAAGCTTATATTTTTTGAAGCTTTATCTGTGGGAATTCAAAGATTGGTCTTTGTTTATGCTAGACACCAAGAGGCACTACCGAGCCAGGATTACTTGAATAAACTGAATTTTTGGCTAAGGGTTTTTTGGACTCCCACACAGATAATGTGGGTTCTGACATGTATGAGGATGGGCTAATGGTAAAGAAATTTTCGGGGGAATTTTTTTTTTCTTTCCATCACAGCCAAGATAGGCAAGTTAGTATCCTCTCCATCTCTCTCTTCAGAACAAACATTTTCCTAATCCATCTACTGGAAGTGTCGCCTTTTAGGGTCCCAACTTCTTGTAGTCTTTTCTATGGCTTCCTGCTCTATGCAGATACCTGGCTTTGTCTCCCAAATCCCACAGACTCAACCCATTAAAACCCAAGGCCAGGAGTCAGCAAACTTTTTCTGCATAAATATTTCAGGCTTTGCAGGTCATCTGGTCTCTGTTGCAACTACTCATGTCTGCCATTATAGCCTGAAATCAGCCATCGACAATACATAAATGAATGGAGGTGGCTGTGTTCCAATAAAACTTTATTTACAGAAGCAGGTGGCTAGCTAGATGTGGCCCGTGGGCTGTAGTTTGCTGACCCCCTGCTCGTGGCCATCAGGAGTTGGCAGATGGCAACTTCATCATTTTCTTACCCATTTGGAGTCATGCTTTTTCCCATGTCAGGTCTCTGAGGATTTCACCTACTATTTTGCCAGTCCAGTCATGTATTTATAAAGATGTTTTCAAATATTTTACTTGCAGTTGAGTTGCTCTGCAACTGGGAGAGTTTCTCTGGATATCTAGTCCACCTTATTCCTGCAATGAAAGTCAGATTCCTCTTGTCAGTACAAATTTTCTCAGATTTTCAAACTGCTCAGAGACCTTTAATAACCACAGTTGCCTAACATATTAAGTTTAGACTTCTCAGATGGATGTTTAAGGCTTTTTGGTCTTTGTCTTTAGCCTATCTTTTCCATTTCTTAGCTCACCTGACTTCACACTTTCAGCCAAATTAGAAAACTCACACTTTCCTAGAGAAGCTTTCTGTTTATTGCCTCTCTTCCATGGTCATGCTGTTCCCTGCACTATCCTTACATGTTTCATTCCTGGTGTTCCCCATAGCAATAGTAACTGGTTAAAAGATGACTCCATTTCATCTCAGATACCATCTTCTCTGCTGTCATCTCAATTGGACACGTTCCTTCCCTCATCCAGTGTTCTGCTTTATATTCCAGTTATTTGTAAAACTGTTTTGAGCACCCCTGCTAGACTGTAAGCTCATGGAGGACAGAGAGATTCCCTTATCCAGCTTTGTAGACTTCTCTCCTTTCCGTGCAGAGCACCTAGCATAATATTTTGAATATAGCGGGTACTTAAATATTTGCAAAATGAACGAATACATAACATTTTTTTTAAATTGGGAAAACTCAATATTTTATTGTAAAGTCCACATCATTTTTCAGAGGTGGATCCTTAGGCTCATCAATTGCTTATTGTAGCCATTGCATTCCCTCAGAAATAGAATTACCACTGTGTTTATGTCCTACATATGTCTGAGGTTATTGCCAGCACAGTAATGACACCACCCAAAGATAAATACTGTTAACAGTGTATATATTGTTAACATTTCCCACTGTCAATAAGCACTCTTTCACGATATGATATTCTCACAGCTACTTAGTAATCCATCATACGGATATAGCATGATTCATGCCTGACCAGTTCCAATTGTTAAGCTTTTTACATAATATTACAAATAATGTTGTAATCAACTGCCTTGTATGTAATTTTTCTACCTCTCCCCTTATTTCCTCAGAATAAATGCTATCAAGTAGAGGAAATACTGAATCAAAGGGATCGAACGTCTTTAAAAACTTTTTTGACTCCCAAATTACAACCAGATTATAGGACCAGTTGGGACACCCACAAGCAGTACAGTGCTCATTTAATTAATACACTCTCCAACTTTGGAATTTTTGATTAGTTTTAGTGTTTTTTCTTTGTTTATTTGTTTTTGAGGGTCAATTTATTAGGCAAACTTTTATTTTAGGAAAATGTACATTTCTCTTATTGATACTGAAGTTGAGAATATATGTGTGTGTGTATGTATGCACACATAAACATACATACATACACATGTTGATTGGCCCTTATACTTCTTTTGTGACTTACTTGTTTATTTATCTTTTCTATTGTGGTATTGCCTTATTCTTATGACTTACATATGAAGGAATTAATTCATTGTCTATCACATACGTTACAAATATTTCCCCTACTTAGTATATGTCTCTTTTTGTTGTTGTGGTTTATGGCAGTTCTTTGCCTTAATTTTTTTTACTTTGACATAGTTTCAGATTTACAGAAAAGTTTCAAGATTAGTATAAAGAATTCTCAGATACCTTCACCCAGAGTCCTCATATGTTAACATTTTATTACATTTATCTTATTCTTTTCTTCCTGTTTTTCTCTATATAATTTTTATTTGAACCATTTACAGATAAGTTGCAGATGCGAAGCTGGCATTTTAAACAATAGCCATAAAGATTTTAAAAATAGACTTTATTTTTTAGGACAGTTTTAGATTTAGAGAAAAATTGAGAAAGCAGTCCATAATTCTCATATACTCTGCACCCAGTTTCTCCCATGTTGACATTACTTACAATTAATGAGCCCATATTGATACATTATTATCAGCTAAAGTCCATTGTTTATTTGGATTTCCTTAGTTTTTACCTGATGTCCTTTTTCTGTTCCAGGAGCCCATCCACAGAAGCAGATAACAGTAGTTGTCACGTCTCCCTTAGGCTCCTCTTGGCTCTGACAATTTCAGACTTTTCTTGTTATTGATGACCTTGACAGTTTTGAGGATGACTGACTGGTCAGGTATGTGGTCAAATGTCCCTGTATTGGAATTTATCTAATATCTTTCTCATGATGTTACTGATTTGAAAGAGGAAGACCATATAGAGGTAAAGTGCCATTTTTATCACATCATATCAAGGGTATGTGCTATTAACATGATTTGTCACTGTTGATGTTGACCTTGACCTGAGGAATACAGAGTTATTTCAGGCCTCTATAAACATAATCAGTGGCACTTAGTTCAGGTCAACTCTTCTGAAAAAAATTTGGATGTTCAATTATTTTTGAATCATCGTGAAAATTGTACAATAGCCAGAAAGTTCATTGCAATTCATGGTCCTGACTATGTTGATTGGGAATTCCCTAACTGTAAGGTTAATTTTATACAGCGTGTTTTTGGTGATACTATGAACTAGGAGTTAATGTTACGGCAGAAAGTCTTAAGATCAATTCTTTAAACATTTAGCATATTTGGACGGCAGAGATTTTTGCACGCATTCATATGAAGCTAAGAACATCTGTATGTCTGTATCCCAGATGTAGCCTTTGATTTTCTAGAATTGTTTTTGCAAAGGAACATATCTTATCTAAGAAATGATTTAGCTGTCTTGTTTCCACTTTTTTGTGTCCATTCACTGAATAAACCTTTTGAATATTTGAGCAGTTAAATTCCCCACATCCTACATTTGATCATTTCCAGGAGCCAATAAGAAAGCTTAGTAAAGTGAATTTGGATGATTTATTTGTACAGAAAGAATGAATTTCCTCTTAGTTGTACATCCGACACCCACACGATACCTCATCTATGATGCTGGGAAGGAACATTTTCAGAAGAAATTTGATGCCCAATTAGTGTGTTTTAATTTGGTCAGTGGAATTTCCATCTGGCTCTGATGTGTATTCTGGAGGGCAGAGCAGCACGAAGTTAGACAGTTTATTAGTTTGTGAGATGGGGCCAGTAGGTACAAAGAACATTTCACAGAAGCAGGATTTTATAGATTCTGAGTACCACCTCGTCCCCCTGCAAACCCCACCTCCTGTTTTTGGTAGCTACAGGATGAATGGGGCCAGAGAAAGCACGTGCTGCTTATTTTGGGATTGAACACACAAAAATAGATTGTAGATAGATGTCTTCTAAGGAAATCAGAAATTTACAGATACAATGATATCTAGCAGAGAGGTAGGTGTTTCCTTGTTCTAAGATATAAGGCACAGCATTTCACTTTAGATAAACGCGTTTTGCGAAAATAACAAGCATGCTTTTAAAGTTTTATTGTATATGTATATACATATACATATACAATATATGTAGGGGCAGGAGGAGAGCGAGCGAGAGAGAGGACAAACTTATTCACCTTTCACAACTTCCCCTTGTTGGGTGCATTCAGATACTGACACTGACATTAACGACTAAACTCAACCACCACAGAAAAGTCTAAGATAAAACAAGCCTGTTTTAAAAGTAAAGTTTTCACTGAAGGTTTTACTTCCTATTATCCTGGAAAACCAAGGAGATTCCAGATGTAAAGGATCCTGGCCAAAAAGCTCTATTTTCTATTTTTTGGAATGTATCTTTTTAGTCCATGTCAGGCAGGCACATAGTTGTTTTCTGCCCTTTGTTGTTCTATCTTATACACGTGAAAACGCTCTTAGCTGATAGTGTTCATGTTCTTTGCTCCTCTAAGAACGGTGCTCCCTTCCTGGGTCCTGTCCCTACACACTGTCGAGTAAGGTGCACACTTGGTTATCTCTCAATTATGCATTCTTTGTTTAGGCAACAAGTTAGCGCTTGCTATTTAGATTTCCTATTTTTCATGAAGGTATAATAATACAATCTCAAACGATTGTGGGATGTTACATTTGAATAGGAAGGTCTAAATGTGTTTCTAATGACCATTCTTGACTTCAGGTGATGAGGAATTCATTATCCTTAGCAGAGAGGGGTGACTGTGTGTCCATAAAACTTAAATCTTGACTTCTGCTAATGCCCAATTCTGACTGTATTTCATCATGACTACTAAGATACAATCGAACAAGCCCTAGGCAGAGAGGTTTACTGTGAAAACATTCAGTCCTTCCAGGAACAGGACCAGAAATTTCTCCATATGTCTGTAGATTCTGAACCTCAGGATGTCTGTGAACATTTTACTGTGTTCCACTCTACCCTCGAGTTTGTTTCCCAGCCATGGAAAATGCCCATGAGAAAGAATTGTGCAATGCTAACTGTTAGTCACTTTATATTTCCTGAATATTCCCTATTTAATTTTCCTGGTAGCTGGCAATAACATCTAGGATTTAAATTGCTGAAGGGAATTCAGGAAAACCCACATAAATGTCTAAGATGAGGTTTGGCAAGCTCTGTGTCTTGGTGACATAACAATGTCATAACTAGAGATTTCATCCAACAGAAGAGGCAGGAAATCCCTGCTGCTGCTGGACACCCACTTAAACTCTTGAGTCTGAGGATCATCGTTTGTTAAAAATGGTTTCTACACAGTTTTTAATTTGATTATCAGGCTGCTGGAATAAAAATTTGGACCTGGAGTTTAGAGGCAATGAGATTTCTTTAAAAATGGGCAACTTGAAGGGACTTGTGAGAAAGACAAAAGAAAACATAGTAGATTTTCTGTAAGTGGGGGCAACAGCTTCTTCATGAAAAGCCCAGCCTGCTCCCCCCGGGTGGGGCCTGAGCTCCGGGGAGGGCCCGCCAAGCCGACCCTGGCGATCAGACGGATGACGCCCTTCCCAGGCAGCCTTTTCTCACACCCTAGAACCCAAAGGACATGATTTTTAATTTAAGATGGCATTTTACAAATTGAGGTATTATATTTATCTTGACCACTTCGAGGAGAATGGTCTGACATGTTCTGAATTTTATCCCATCCTCCTTGTTGTTTCATGCTTTATGAAGTTTTGATTACTTCAAGGTACCTTTGCCTTTTGTTCATTTTTTTGTTCTTCTTGTGGTTTGGATCTATGAATGTGATCCAACGTCTGCTCTAAAATTTGATGATTTTTTATTGGGGAGACCCGTATACCTGCAAAGGAAGTTTATCATTCTCCTCCTTACTGTTCTCCATTTATACCTGCTAATTCCATTGTACTTACTGTATCATCCTGGGCTACTTCCTTGTCTGTTCTTTGATACTTAATTCTGTCACTTTGGTAATTGTTGAGGTCACCAGTTACCATTACATATGGCTATTGGCTACATCTCACCATTTAAGACATTTTTATTATATTTATTGGATCATGAATTGTGTGTTATGGTTTTATTGTTTAATGGTCTACCATTACGTGGTGATTTTATCTGCCAATGGTTCTTGCTGTGGCATTGGTTTAATCCAACACTATGGCGATCCCCTCGGCTTTCTTAAATTTCTACAGGCGTCTTAGAATGTAGACCATCTTGTTCTTTCAAAGGCTGGCATCTGCTCATTCCTGTGGATGGCGGATTGTTGGATTTGGCTGTGGAGTGAAATCTAGCCTCTTTGCTCATCGTGTTATAATTATATCTTGTAATTTATGTCTTCGGCCCCAAATTCTCCCCTCAACTCCAGAACCTGGATGTCTAAAAGGCATCTGTATTTGTTTCCCAGGGCTGCCATCAAATGTACCACAAACCGGGAGGCTTAAAATAACATAAATCTATTGTCATCTAGCTTTGGAGGCCAGAAGTCCAAAACCAAGGTGTTAGCAGGGCCACACCCCTTCTGAGACCCTAAGGAGAATCCTTCCTTGCCTCCTTATGCTGGTGGTGGTGGCCACCCATCTTCGGCATTCCTGGACAGGAAGCTGCATCTCTCCAATCTATGCTCCATCTGCAAATGACCTTCTTGTAGGGACATTGGTCATATTGAATTCAGTATGTAAATGTATGCAGTAAGACCCTGCAAGACCCTTTCTCCAAGTAAGATCGCATTGTAAGGTCCTGGGGGCTGGGATTTCAACATATCTTTTGAGGGGGACACAAACTTTTAATATAGTTTTCACATCATTTTTTTAACAGCTTTGTTGAGATCTCTTCTTGTGTTTTTTTTGACATAGTTTCTGCCTTAGGACCTTTGCATTTCTTGTATCTTTGCTCCAGTCTTTCATGGCTTACTTAGATCGTTTGGCTCTCTGCTCAAAACTTCTCCCAAGAGGCCTATTCTGACCACCCTCTCTCAAATATAAACTCCCATCCACTTACACGGGGTCACTGTATAACATTTTCTTTCTTTTTTTTTTTTAAAGATTTTATTTATTTATTTGACAGAGAGAGAGAGACGCAGCGAGAGAGGGAACACAAGCAGGGGGAGTGGGAGAGGGAGAAGCAGGTTTCCCGCTGAGCAGGGAGCCTGATGTGGGGCTCGATACCAGAACCCTGGGATCATGACCTGAGCCGAAGGCAGATGCTTAATGACTGAGCCACCCAGGCACCCTTTTTTTTTTAAGATTTTATTTTGTATGACATTTTCTGTTTGTCATTTCCCCAAGTCCAATGTAAGACCTGCAAGAGCAAGAGATTCACCTTGCATCTAACCAGATATCCCCAGGGCCTAGAACAGTACCTGGCACACAGTAGGAGTTCAACCAACATGTGCTGAATTAATGCGAGAATGGATATAGTTCTAGCCTCATCCATTTCCCTATCCCTTTCTTGGGCAGAGATCTGAATCAGAGTGAATAGGAGGTACATGGGAATGTTTAAGTGGAGCATAGGATAACAGTACGTGCAAAGGGCCTGAGGCAGGAGCATGCTTGGCATGTTCAAGTAACAGCAGGGTTGGCCAGTGAGTGAAAGAGAGCAGTAGGAGAGGCGATCAGAGAAAGGAACCATATCGAGCCGCTCTCCCCTTTCCCACCATGTTCTGGTCACCTCATTTTCCTGGCTATTCTAATAGTTGTCTTCTCATTCTTGGGTGGCGGCTTAAATATCACCTCCTTCTCATTACTCTTTTGCCACAGCATCTCGTAGCGTTTATCACCAGCAGTAAATCTATTTATTTCTTTATTGTCTTGTCCCACTGCCCCAACTGGCACAGAAGTGCTGTTGCTGTGCGGGTCAAGACCATGTTTGTTTTCTGTTGTGTTCCTAGGATCCAAGATGGTGCACGGTCCCACAAACGTTGGTTTGTTCGGTTGAGTGAGTGAATGGAGATGAACTTCTATTGGTAAATGTGTTCTGCTGAGTTGTTTAATTCAGTTTATAAGAACACATTTCTCTTTTCCTGGGAGGAGAAGAAGAGGAGAAGAAAGAGAAAAGGCAGCCATATCTAAATATGTCCCCACCTCCCGTATTTATCACCAAATAATACAGCTATATTCGTGGCATTCTCCTGTGTGACATTTTTCTATTCCCATGACCTTAAAGCATATCCCTTATGAATTCTAAGGCTCTGTTTTCTCTCTTGCCACACGTATCAAGTTTTTACCCAACATATTTTCCCAGTGTTTCTTGATTTTCTTTTCACATATTCTTCATAACATTAACCTTATAAGGCATATAAATATTTCTAGTCCGAGTTTAAATAAGAAAAGAGTGAAGCTAATTGTCTAGAGTTAGTAAGTCTATCAATGAACTTTTATTAAGTGGTTTGTTTACCAATTCCACATATATTTATTGTGTGCTTACTGGTTACGAGGCATTGGGCTAGACTCTGGGGGTCCTGGGATAAACTGGGCAGGAGAGACATGGTTCTTGCCTTCCAAAGCCTATATTCTGGTATGAAGCAGATACCACACATTATTTGCATAAGAAATTATTGAATTACAATTTACATGTAAGTGACACAAAGAAGGAGTATATGACGCTATGGAAGTATCTTACAGTAGGACCTGAGCTAGTCTTAGTGGTCAGGGAAAGCTTTGCTCGTTTCCTCTCCATCAAACATTCTTCTCCTTTTTGTTATGAACAGAACTCTGATTTTGTTTGGATTGGCGAAGTATCCATTTCTGTACTTCCCTTGCAATTAGGGATGGCCGCCTGACATTGCGTTGATTACTCACATGGTAGGAGTGGACTGCATGGTGCTCGCTGAGTAGGGCTTTCCTGGTGTAGGCCCCAACTCTTCATCCTCAGTGTTTCCTTCTGCTTACTCCTTGATAGGGGATGTCTGCAGAGTGATATGAAGATTGAAGTCACATGCTAAAGATGGTAGAACCCAAAGAGCCTGGAGTACTGATGATATCTGGGACCTGCTGAGCCTGCCCTAGGGTGTCAATCCCCTGACTCCTTGTGAGGTGCTAACAAGGAGCCCTTATTTGATTAAAGCCACAGGAGATGGGTTTCTGCTACGTGCAGTTCCTATTTAACACAGCTTACTTGAGGATGTGGCATTTGAACTGGGCTTTGAAGGATATGAGTAGCAAGTAACTGAGAAAGGGGGCCAAGAAAGGAGCACTTTCCACGGGCTCTGCTTAGACCTAGGGCTTTTGAATATCAGGGCTTCATCATCTGGGTTAAAGGATATCGGACCACAATTTCCTAAATACCTCTACGTTGGACTTGAGGATGAACCTGCTGGAGGAGAAAAGTCTAATAGCAGCAGCTGGCCCTGGCAGTGTGCGAGGCACTGTTCTTTTTAATTTTTTTTTTAAAGATTTATTTATTTATTTGAGAGAGAGAGAGAGCATGAGCAGGAGGGGTAGAGGGAGAGGGAGAGAGAATATCAAGCAGACTCCCTGCTGAAGGCGAAGCCTGACTCGGAGCTCAATCCATGACCCTGAGATCACGACCTGAACCAAAATCAAGAGTTGGACGCTTAACCGACTGAGCCACCCAGGTGGCCCATCGAGGCACTGTTCTAAGGGGTTTACATCTGTGACCTCATTCAGTTCTCGAGACAGCCCTTTGAGGGAGGCGCAATTGTTGTCCCCAGTTAGTTGAGGAAGCTGAAGCGAAGAGAGATCAAGCCAGTGGCCCAAGATTGCATAGCTAGTAAATGGAGGAGCCAGGATTTGAAGCGTGGTAGCGTGGCTTGAGAGCCTGAGCTCATTAGCTCATGACAGGCAGGGCTTGACCCAAGCTTTGGACTCATTCCTGTCTCCTTCCCTTTGATGCCTAAAAGGGCTGCTGAGGTGTGTGTGCAAACAGGAGATGTTGACTGTTCTTACCAAAGAGTGCACTTCTGGATTCAGTTCCTCAATAGCTGATAAGCCAATTAGGTGATAGTTTTAGCATACCTTCATGGAGGTCCTCTCCTTTATATTTTTTTTGGGACCTCTACTGAATGAACTGTTCCCTTGCATCATGAGATATAGAAGTTCTTGATGCTCTTTTCTAGACCCGGACCCAATGTCTATTGATTTGTTCCAAGTTGTGATAAAAATATTTATCCCAAGCACATGCAGGGCTTATTCTAGTTTCTGGGCGCTTGCTTTGTCTGTCCTCCACTGCTCCTCCTGGGATGCCCTTGGAAAAACGGAAACCCTACCCCGTTAGGTCCAGCTCAGGATGACTCAAAAAGTAGTCCACGGGTTACTAGTTCAAAACTATTTTGAAAATTGTTACCGGTCTGCGACAAGACGAGTAGGGAAATGGAGAGACTTTGGGCAATTTGGCATTACCACAACGTCCAAGGATGTGGTCCGTGAGTTAGTCTTGGGGACGGGACATAGTCCCCTCTGGGTGCCGTCAGACTCAGATGATGAGTTGGATGCAGCATGAGCTGTGTTACAAGAATGGCAATAGGACCCCCTGTTGGTTCACGATGGATTGGAAATGAAAACAAAAATGGTTCTTCACCACAGAGTTCGAGAATCCCACTTGACTCATCATGGCAAGTCAGTGTGTGTCATGTAATCTGGCACTAGACTTTATTTTTTAAACTTTATTCTAGTTGTTTCATCTGTGGAGGTCTCACCTCCTTGCTCATGTTGCAAGACCTAGGATGGCACAGCTTGTCCCTTGTTTTCTGTCGAATCTACCACAACACTTAGCAAGATGCTAGCCGCACACAGTAAAAAAACACAAGTGTTTTGTTTTGTTTTTGCCATGATTCAAATCATGAGATGAGGCAGGCAGGAGGAGAAGGGCCAACTTTGCCTCACTTGGTGTAAAAAGGGGAAACTCTCATAACTTAGTTTTTAGAAACGCAAAGTCAAGGAAGAAGCTTCAGGTGTGCTATTGTAATAACCATTCATGGGAACCTGTCACAGACCAGGCACTGTGCTGGAGGCTGTATTTATTTACCCATATTATTTCATTTAATCTTTTTGCCATCTTGTGAGAGTAGATGCCCTTACCACCATTTTGCAGATGAAGGGAATGAGGTGTCAGAGAGGTTGAATAAATTGCATGAGGTCTCACAGCTACAAATGGTGGTGGTCTGTCTAACTTCAGAGCCTGTGTACTTTTCTTATTCCTATTATTACTTAGCGACAGCATTTATTGCTAAGAGGGAATGTTACTGGATTTAGAAAATACTTCAAATATACTTTAAATATCATTTGTCCAGAATAGCTTGTTTGGTCATTGTTGCAATGTCTCATATTTCCACTAAAGCTTTTCCTTTATATACTTTGCTTTTACTTCAGAGGGTGGTGCAAAGGCTACGCTCAGTCTAGGCTCTCCAGCAAATTACAATTCCAGCTTTACCTTTGCATCTCCTGGGAGAAGAAAGACAAAGCCTTCTTTTTGGGGTCTAATTAGGCTGTCATTTAGCGTCCTAGCCGCGGAGGTCGGGGCATGCAGCTTTCGCAGAGATCTGCATCCTGTCTTTGGGGACAGCAGCGTGGTTACATGCCTGGGCGGTGTGTCATCCAAACTGCGTCCAGTATGGGCTTTTCAGATGCCGCTTTCTGGTTCTTTGGGGAGAATTGTTTTCTAGTGTTTTTAGTCATTTTCAAAGGCTTTTATTATTTAATTTAAATGTATAAATTCTCAGCTCATAATGTAATCAATCTCTGAAAATGGTTTCAACAACTTGCTACGCTGAGTTAGACTGAATTGCGGTGTAGACAAGACAAGGGCACATTTACTGCGGACTGAGATACTCAGCCTGGTTATCTAATTATCCTCCAGGCCATAGATTTATAATTGTATTCCTTTAGATGTATTTTAGAAAATGGAACTGACTATTTTTGGGGTAAAGTTTGAATGAGGTAGAATGGAGATTTTTATGGTATTTGAATTTCTAAAGCAGAATCTGGGTCTATACTTTAAAAACGATTTTTATGTTTCAAAAAACAAGGGTTATTAGGAAGTGTCTTCATTCAATGGGAGTTTGTCGGTCCCTAACAAATTCAAAGGGAATTTGATTATGGAAAGGTGGCTGAGAAACTAACTCTGTTTATATTTTGTTTATTTTGAGGTGATCCAGTCATTAAAAGGGAAAACGGAATAATGGTAATTCAGGAAGCTCATATAAAGATGGGAGATAGAAGGAACAAAGAAAGTAAATTCCCCTTTCAGAACTCAAATGTCCACTGAAAAGTCATCTACCCAGCATGGTTCCTCTAAAATCTATGTGCATGGGCTTAAGTAATTTTTCCTTAGCCAACTATCTCTGTCACATCACTGTTCCTTTAATCCCTCACATCTAATTGGTGATCAAAGCCCGAATTCCATCTGCTAAATGAAGCTCTTAATCTGTACCTTCCTCTCCAATCCTGCTGCCCTGCAGCTACTTTACCTCTGGTTCTTGAATTGGTGTTCCTTGACCTCAGGATCTTCCGTTCTCTGATCTGACTTTTGCCCTGCTGCCATGGTGGTGGCTCTTTCGAAAATATGTACCTGATCATATCACTGTACCACGGAGAATCCTTCATTTCTCACAGGAAGAAGGAGGAGGAGGAGGAGGGGGAGGAGGAAGGAGAAAAAGACAAGTAGAACATGGAGACAAAGAAAGACAAAGACAAGATGAAGCACAGAAACTTTGCTTCATAATCCTTGTCCACCTTGCCTTCATCATCCCTGGTATTCTAGCCTCGGGGACAAGCCGGTGACTCCTAGATCTGTCCTTTGATCTAGAATGTTCTTCACCAGCCTGCCTCCCATTCCCAGGCTCAGTGAAGGTTTTGGCATCATCACCTTCTCGACAAGCCTTCCAACAATCTCTTCCTGCTCTCCTCTGCTTCTATTTAACAAAAATCCCAATGTGTTTCCAATATTAATCTGGGTGCCATAGATTTTAATTATTACATTTTAATCTAATTATTGTATTTTAATACCAGTGTGCATGGTGGTTGAGACCTTGGCCTCTAAATGCTGACCGCCTAGATTTGGATTCTAATTTTGCCTTTCCTAGCTGGGTTATGTGGGTGAATTGCTTGAGCTCTCTGTACTTCGGTTTACTCATCTGTGAAATGGGGATAATAACAGCCCCTACTTCTTGGGATTGTAGTGGAGATTCAGTGAATTAATGTGTGTAAAGTGCTTGGAACACTGGCTGGGGCAAACTGAGTGCTTCACTCATTCCACGAAGAAGCCATTATGTGAATTGCATAGATTTTACTTGAGAAAATACTTTAAAAACATTTTATTTTTGTTGTTGTTGTGTTTATTTGCAAGATAACTAATCGGATCATGTTAAAATCCATTGCAACAAATCGCTTTTTGTTGTTAGACTTCTTAGAAAAATGAAAATCTTTTAAAATAAAGGAGTGTCGTACTCCTGGGCTGAGAAGTTTACTGCAGTTCTTGGATTTTAATAATCTTAGTCAGAGCCTTGGCTGATTGGTAGCTTATCTGCAATTTACTCAGCTCATTTACTCGGTTTCTGAAGAATCAAGTGGGTAGATTAAGTGCCTCATGTGGAGTTACCTTAACCACACAGCAGAACTGTGAGTAAGAAGTAAAGATGTCTGGTGTTTGTTCCTTGACCATGTGATTCAGGGAATGGCTGTGTGGTTCCTCAGTTCACCATGGGTGACTCCATTTTTCACTATTATAAATGATGCTGAAATGAACATCCTTTACCCCAAAATTCTTGTGCACCTTTAATTATTTCCTTAGAATAAGTTGATCAAAGTAAAATGATTGAATCAAAGGAAATAATTAAGTCTTTGGATATTAATTGCTAGCTTACCTTCCAAACAGGTTTTATTCAGTTGTATTCCTACCAACAGTGCTTGGAAATGTCCATTTCCCCCACACTTTTGCTATCGCTGAGTATTTATCTTGTTTTTCATCTTTCCTACCTTCATAAACTAAAGGAAAGAAAAGACAAATGAAGAAGGTGCCTTGCTTGTGTAGGGGAGGAAATCTTCACCCTCATTTGCTCTTATTTTTTTTTTTTAAGATTTATTTATTTATTTGAGAGAGAGAGAGCATATGTGTGCTCAGCGGGGGCGGGAGGGGGATAGGGAGAGGGAGAATCTCAAGCAGACTCCGAAGTGAGCGCGGAACCCCATGCAGGGGTCATGAAATCCAGCTCGATCTCTCCCTGAGATCAAGACCTGAGCTGAAGTCAAGAGTTGGGCGCTTAACCAACTGAGCCACCCGGGTGCCCCTCTTTCTTCGTTTTTAATAAAAGATTTATGCTTCAGATTCCACTATTTTTCTGATCACAGGAATTTTTAATAATCAAAACTTTTCATATCCAGTAAGTTGCTTTTAAATCTTCATAAATTAAACACAAGAGAACAAAAAGTCTGCTAATATTGCCATTGCGTGTATTAAGTATGATTAAGAAGAATCCCAAAGACTTTAAACTCCAGAATCCAAAGACTGGCTTTTAAAAAAGTACAACAGGAATACCAACAATTATATTCAAAGAAACTCAGCCTGGAATGAGACCCAAAATCTCTTGGTGACATTGTTTGAAAAATGATCAGAACTGTTCATTTCATTCTCTTTTTATCCAAAAAGGTATATGAATTAGAAAGATTGATGCATAATTTTGTGATGATTGGTGGTACTATTTATTACCCTCTATAGTTTTCTTGTTAGGTACTCTTTGGAATGATTATGTATATATATTTATAAAGGAATGTTAATGCAAATTTATAGCTAAAAAGGAGTTAGACATGAAAAATGTGTGCGTGTGTATATATATATATATTTTTTTTAAATCAAATAACCTTCATGATATTTGAAAGTAAAATTCTGGGCATCTGTGGGAGGGAAGGAAGGGGTTAAACATGGCAGGAGGGTGCTGGGACAGGCCTCTGGGCTGACTTCTCATTAGGAAATCTGGTATTTCAGGTTGGACTGGGCTTTGGGAATGGCTGCTCCTTTGTTCAAGAAAAAAAGTGCATTAGATCTGGCTGCAGTCTCAGACTTGTAGAAAATGAATTCCAGAACTTTCTAGCATAGGAAAGTGAGGTGGCCCTCCAGTACCCTGAACAGAATTCACCTGTGAAGCCGAGATGGTGTTCCTGATTCCCTCGGGTTGTACGCCCTGACAGCCACGGTAACTGACCCTGCAGGGCCTGGTGCCACGGGACACCCATGGTGGTGATTAACTCTACAAATCCTTGCTCAGAGCCCTTGATTCCCTTCACATTTATTGTGAGATTAGCTCTTTAGTAAAAGTGACCTTGACACTGCCTTTTTTATTTCAGGTGATTTTGTTTTCCTACTTTTCATCGTTCGGAGTACATTTATTTCTATTTCTATTTCTCTAATGACCAGTATCTGTGTGTGGATTCCTTCTTGCGCCATTTTTTCAAAAAGTTGCTTCATCTAACCTGTGACTAATTGGTTAAATAAAACCAACACATACTCCTGGAATTTAGGAGTACATTTCGTTCCAGACCTGATAAAAGGGAGTAAATTGCACTGTTCATTCCTGTCATCCTTTATCTCTCCCTTTCCTGCAAAACTATCATCAAAAGTCATGCTGGAAAGTTTTTCATGAATCTAGCACAGGATCTTTCATTCGTTGCACATTATTCTGGAAATTTCCCCCCCAGCCAGCTCCTGGACTCCTTGAATCCTCCTGTCCATGCACAGCTCATGAAGGGAAGCCATGGGTAGGAGAAGAAACCTGTCAGGAAGAAGAGAAAGAGTAGAGAGGTTGGAATGTAAACTAAACGAGAAATTTGTGATTTGGCGGAAAGAGCTATGGACCAGAAGTCTAACTCTTGGGCTCTAGGCTTAGCTCCCCTCTTATCGGTTGTGTGAAACGGCACCATTTCATGGAACCTCTTGAGTCCCCACTTCCTTCACTTGTAAAATGGGAATTCTAACACCCATGTGGCCCGCTTCCCTAGGACAGTGGTGGGAATCAGATGAGATACTGTATACTCCATAAACACTCAAGCTCTTTCTGAAAGCACTAAGCCATTATTATTTTGGAAGGAGAATATGAGCCAAGCAGGAAAGGGCATCCACGTTGGGAATTCACTCTGGAGCAAGGTTTTGGTGGTCGTTGGAGAGAGACTTCCTTGGGTAATTTAATATTTATGTATTTATTTAAGTAATCTCTACATCCCACCAGGAGCTCGAACTCAGGATCCCGAGCTCAAGAGTCGCTTGTTCTACAGCCTATGCCAGCCAGGTGCCCCATTCCTTGGGTAATTTCAATGACAATTCATCAAGGAAGTTTTCGCTGGCCCTACCCCTCCCCAAATCCAGGTCCATGCCCCTGACAGGTGTCCCTGACACTCCGTAATTTTTGTCCAGTAGCATTTTGCAGGTGGTGTTATCATTGTCCATTTACAAGACTGTGAGCCTGATGAAGTCAGGACCTGGTCTTATCCATCGCTGTGTCCACAGAGCCTGGCACTGTGTACATAGGGACACTGAGGAGACAAGTGGAAGGATTTCTTATGAGCCAAGTCCTGAATGAGGCATTCAATCAGACAGGGTCACACATCAAAGGATTCTGCTGGACGCTTCTGCTATATGGGAAAGTTAGTGGATTGAAACCAGGTTAGGGGTCCAGAAGGCTAGGTGTAAGTCCTAGTGGTATCGCTGCTTAGTTATGTTATCACTAGGATATCACTGTGACTTCGCTAAGTGTGCGATCACTTCCCAGCTGGGGGGAGTGACCTACCCTCTCTGCACTTCAATGTCCTCATTTGTAAAATGGGGTAAAAACACCTTCAGGTGGTATCTTCTTCAGTGGTATCCTTAAGACGCCATTTTTTGTTCTTTGTTAAGGGCACCTTTAATCTGGCAAATGCTCTGAAATGTTTTGTTTCAATAATTCCTGAAAAACGATACCATTCAACTACTTTGCAATGTTTCTAAAATAATTGGTGAAATTGTAAGGCTAATGGTTTTATATGAACCCATCCTTCATTCCTAGAACACACTTTCCACGACCACTACCTTCGTGCAAGCTCCTGTCCTCTCTGGCCTCCTAACGTACCTCCCTGTGCCCCTTCTTGCCTGCCTCCAACTCACTTTTCACAGCACAGAGCAAATGTCCAATGGACGCAGATCTGATCATATCCCTACTGACTGAGCATCCCTTCAGGATCCTCCCCTGCCTGCCCAGGGCTGTTTCTCAGTATCCTTCTCTTCTCTCTCTGTCTCTCTCTCTCTCTCTGCCACTGTCCTCTCTTTGAGTTCCGCCAACCAGCTGGACTCAGTTCTCTCAATCCCAGACCTAGTTCTGCCCTTCCCTCTGCCTGGAATATTCTTTTCTTTCTTTGCCTGGCCCACTCTACTGTCACTTGGGGGGGGGGGTCTCACTTTTAAGGTCACTTCTTGGTGGTGGGCCTTTCCTGAGCCCCTAGACCAAACTGAGCATCCTTGTGACGTGCTTCCTGGACATCTCTGTTCCCAATTCTTCCACTGTTCTGTCTCCTCCTCTAGACTTGTCTGGAAGCGCCATGAAGGCAGGGGCATGCCTCTCCTATTCACCTCTGCACCCCCGGAGCCTGCCGAGTGCCGTGCACCTCACGTAGGAGTGTGCCTGTTATGTGTTCATTTTACTAAAAAGGAAGTGCCACCTAGTCAAAGATGTACCATTTACCCTCCTATGATTATACTCATGCATTCAGTTGTTGACCCCCTACTCTGTGCCTGCACTGTTCTGGGTGCAGGGGACACAGAAGTGACCACACAGCCATAGATTCTTGCCATCATGGGGTTTACATCCTAGTAGGGAGAGACTGATAATAAATTAAGTAAAATATGTAGCAATGCTACATGATGGAGAATAAGAAGGCAGGAGAGGAGGATAAGACATGCTGGGTGAGGCGGTGGGTGTGTTTTAGTTTTTAGTGGGTTAGTAGGGAAAGCTTCACGGAGGTGGCATTTGAGTCAAAGCCTGCAGGAAGTGAGGGAGTGAGCTGGAGGGACATTTGGGGAAGAACATTTCAGGCAGAGGGAAAGCCTGCAGAGCAGGTGTTTTCAAGGAACAGCCCGGAGGCCTGGAGGCCAGGAGCACGGTGAGCTGGGGGAGAAACGGGGGTGGCAGGGGAATGAGGACTTCGAACTTTACTCCGCAGGCCATGGGGGTCTGAGCAGAGGAGGTGGGGGAAATCCGATTTACGTTTTAAAAGGATCCCTCTGACCTCTGTATAGATAATTGACTCGAGAGAGGCAAGGCGGGAAGCCAGGAGGCTAGTTAAGCTTTGAGAGAATCCGGGCGGAAGGACAGTGGTGACTTGACTTCGTAGCGCATAGTGGGGGTGGTGAGAAATGGTTAGATTCTAGATGTGTTTTGAAGGAAGGGCCAAGAGGATTTGCTGATGGGCTGGATGTGGGATGTGAGGGAAAGCAGGGAGTCAAGGATGATGCCCAGGGCTTTGGCCTCGGTAACCAGAGGATGGAGCTGCCAGGAAGGGGATGGGCAGGTGGCTGGTAGAGCAGGTTTCGGGGGACAGAGGAGGAGCTGAGCTTCCACATACTTGAGATGCCTGTTAGTTACCCAGCGTGTGTTTGAGTTCTAAAGTAATGAATCTAAGAGAGCAATTTTCTTTAATCTGTACATGGGAGTAAAGAAATATCATACATTGCCCCCAAAGAATGAAGACTAACATTGCCCTCTTGTATAGGATTCTACACCTGGCCATTTCCTGTGGGGGCACACCAGGATTCCATTTCTCTTAGAGTAGATGTCAACCCGGATTCTGTTTTGGAACTAACAGAACTGTTGTCCACAGCTGATGTTTGCTTCATTATATAAAGAAACTTATTTTTATAGTAAGTTTGTTGGGAAAAAAAGTAAAACGTCACTCTACTTTTAGCCATACCTGAGTAAAACCACATTATGTACCATTTCTCTAATGACTGAGGTCTTGGGTCAGCACAGAATAAGCAGCTGTCCATCATGCACGCTGAAGGCTTACTGTGTGCTGGTGGTTCTTCTAGTCCATTACAGTTGTGCAAGGACTCTGGAGCATGTTGGAGTTTTTGCCACGGCCCTGGTTAATTCTACCTTTCCCACTTCTTTTCCTTGTGTCCGCTCCTCCCTAGATGATATTCAGTGCACCTGCTTTGTCCCTTTTGTTCTGACCATTGAAATAACTTTTCCTTTTCCTTTCCCTTCTCTTGTCTTTCTTAGCAGAGTTCCAACTAGCTGAGGTTGCCCTGTAAGTGATTCTCGGATAAGTGAGCTCTTACTCATTTTGCATTTTCCTTTCGGCAACTTTAAACTACACTTTGCATAAGCTCCTGGGGGTCATTTTAACATACTTACAGGCCAGAAAGGCTGAAGGGCCAGGCTGATGCTGAAAAGCTACTAGTCGATCAGACCCTAGGCAGGTAGATAATTGAAGGCAGATAATCAAAAGTATATTCATTACTATGTTTATGCATTACTAGTTTGTATCCTTTTCCTCAACTAGATGGTTTCATATACCCTCCCCAAGAAGAGTATTCTTTACATAGGATGCCCCAATTCTGTTGCTGATAACTAACACCTAGCAGGAAGAGTCAGGTCGGAGGAAGTGTTCTTGAAACTAAAAGACTGCACATTTCATGAAAATTAATGTTAATAAAGTAGGATATATTGTGGGGCTCCTGGGTGCCTCAGTCAGTTAAGCATCTGACTCTTGGTTTCAGCGCAGGTCATGATCTCGCGGTCATGGGATCAAGCCCTGCTTTGGGCTCTGCATTCAGTGCAGACTCTGCTTAAGATTCTCTTTCCCTCTCCCTCCTGCTCTCTCTCTCTCTCAAATAAATAAATAAATAAAATCTTTTTTTAAAGTAAGCTATGTTGCTAGATATTTGTATCCAGAAAAATGGATTTATCCCTGAGCTAACTTAAAAAAATATCGCCTGGTCAAAAAATTACTTTTAATTCTAAGCATTGAATGATAAACCACAGTTCCTAAAATGGATGCACTCTTCCGACAGCGGGTTTACTCTGTTTGGGTTTTTGCTGGAATCCAAGTGGTTTTTCAAGAGAACTGATTGTTTTCTGATGAAGCTGTTTACTTGCTTTTGAAGCCAAGAGAAGGGGTGATTGATTCGCAATCTCTTAGGGGCGCCTGCCTTTGGCTCAGGTCATGATCTCAGGGTCCTGGGATCAAGCCCCCGCCCCCCCACCACTCAGCAGGGAGTCTGCTCCTCCCTCTGCCCCTCCCCCCGCTTGTGCGCGCGCGCACACACACTCTCTAATAAGTAAATAAAATCTTTTAAAAAAATTGCATTCTCTTAGGCTATAGAATTCTCTCTCAGGCCAGTAGTGTTCGATGAGGTCTGAATTTTCATTTCTGCTGTACAGACAAGACTGTGTGAAGTTATGAAATTGTCTTGGTGGGACGAGGTGCCGCCATGCAAGCAAACACATGGCCCGTATCTGGAATCTCAAAGTCACTGAATACGCAGCGTTTGAAAGGATAAAAGAAGTACATTAATAAGATTTTTTTTTTTTTTAGCTGCTTCTCCAATGATATATTTCTGCCGTCCTTCATGTTACAAAACAGAGCTGAAGCTCAGTATCATTTTAAGCATGGGACGGAAAGTGATACGTGAGGCTGGAGGGAAAGGCAAAAGAAATGAACTTGAGGGACCAAAAAAAAAAAAAAAAAGAGAGAGAGAGAAAAGCACGCATCCTTCGAAGACCTCCCCTGTCTCGAGGACAGAAAACGCCTTGGCAGTAGCGATTTTCGTGCAGTCAGAAGGGAATTGGTTTCCCAGCTGTTCTGGCGTATTTTCCTTACTGGTCTTTGCTCCCACGGTCTAGAAGCAAAGACCGGATCTTCGCGCCTACAGTGCTGGTCAAGAGCTGCAGCTTCCCTCGTGGGTGACTCACAGGCGGGAGCGAACCACCTACTGCAACAGCCGGCGCAGACCTGGCGGACGCCGCACGGCAGCTGCTCGGCCTCACCCCGCGCGCCCTTGCCGTTGACCGTTGCTCTCACCTTGACGGGATAGCGGAGGTGGGGTTTAGATGCATCGATGCTGTTAACTCATTTTTCCTAAACCGTATTTTTTCAGTTGCTACTACAAGATCTTGGAGGTCATCTTGAAGCCTCAGTTCAATTTAGGATTGCTAGAAGGCCAGTCATCATTCAAAATTCCACCGCATGAGGGACACCTGGGGGGCTCAGTCGGTGAAGCGTCTGCCTTCGGCTCAGGTCGTGATCCCGGAGTCCTGGGATCGAGCCCCGAGTCGGGCTCCCTGCTCGGCGGGAAGCCTGCTTCTCCCTCTCCCTCTGGCCCTCCCCCTGCTTATGCTCTTTCTCTCTCTGACAAATAAATAAATAAAATCTTAAAAAAAAAAATTCCACCACGTATGTTCTGCTGCTTAAGTGACCACTTTCTTGAAGAATAAAGGTTATGCTTAGGTT
Source organism: Phoca vitulina (assembly GCF_004348235.1). Classification (NCBI taxonomy): domain Eukaryota; kingdom Metazoa; phylum Chordata; class Mammalia; order Carnivora; family Phocidae; genus Phoca; species Phoca vitulina. The sequence goes on along the minus strand of NW_022589705.1, from coordinate 95,317,975 downwards.
GAGGCTTGGTTATTCTTTGCTACGATTGCGATCAGTGTGAGGTGAGCCTACTTCATAAGAACTCGTTTCTTAAACAGGATGACCTCTTGCTGCATTCCCTCTGCCCTCTGGCATACCTCTCCTCTGCACAAAGACCAGTTCTCGAGGCTTCCCTACAGACAGGGAGAGTAGGCGCCTGCCCTCAGAAAGCCTCCAAGCTGGTTGCCGCTATAGATTAGCATGTGAGAATCATGGGTTCACAAGGGAGTGCAAATAAGATGCCATTTCAGAGAAGGTGGAGATTATATTTTTGTTGTCAGTCTATACCCCAATGCCTGTGTCTTCCAGCCTCGCATTTTACTTGCTATTAGCAGGGCTTCACAGAAGTTGTTCTGCCGAGTATCTCCCTTATTCTAGTACATTCCGGCCCTCACGCGGTACACAGCACTTTACACAGAACACGTGCCGGGTCAGTGTTTGCTGACATCATTGAATGGGGGAAGGCTTTGTGGAAAAGGCAGAGCTTGGACCCAGCTTGAGACAGAGAGAGGAGGTGGGGCGGGGACATACTGTCCATGGATGAGTCATTTGTTCTGGGCCTTGAGGAAGAACTTGCAAAGTCAAAACAGAGCGGAGACACATGCCAGGTTGAAGGAATGAGCTACAACAGAGCGGAGTGTTAGTTTGACGAAATACAGGGTCAGGGAGGAGGCCGGCCAAGACGTTCTGGATGGGATGTTGTGTGGCTAGCTCTAACGGCAGGCCCCTACAGAGGTGCTGTGGGTGGACGTACGCCCAAGCAAGAGCATGTCTTTCTCTCCCCATTTCATGCTAAGGACACGCTCTTCATTTGTACCTTAGCGCATTTATTATATTCTTGGTGGTGTTGGTGGGGAGGGCGGGCAGGGTGTGTTCGGAGGATTTCATAGGTCCTTTCTTTATGTTTTATTTGTTAATTAGTTTGTTCTGGAATTGGTTGGTTTTCAGGAAAGAGGTTGAATGCATTTGGAAAAGCTATTTGAAAACCGGATTGGGAAAATGAAAGTTTCCCCTTTTTTGTCCTCTTTTCTATTTTTCCTGGGATCCTGGATAACTTTATAGAGAGGCCACAGATGAAGAAAAGGAACCAGAAAGATATCTAGCTGGGGGCAACTGCTCGAGACAGGGAAAGCAGGAAGAAACAGCAGGTTTGGGAGAATAAGTGAGTTTCTCTGTTGGCAGTACTTGTGGGCCATCAAGGAAGAGCTGGAAATTGCCACTTGGAATCAGGGCTCGAACTCGAGAGAAGTCAGAGCTGGAAAGAGATTTAGCCGCAAAGGTGGTAGTTAGAAGTGGGGGACAACGCCTGGGGAGAGCAGGTGGAATGGGGTCCTTTTTCTTTTTTTTAAAGATTTTACTTTATTTATTTGTCAGAGAGAGAGAGCGAGAGAGCACAAGCAGAGGGAGTGGGCAGAGGGAGAAGCAGGCTCCCCGCCAAGCAGGGAGCCTGACGTGGGACTTGATCCCAGGACCCTGAGATCATGACCTGAGCCAAAGGCAGATACTTAACCAACTGAGCTATCCAGGTGTCCCTGGAATGGGGTCCTTAGCTGGGGTCCACGGTGACTCCAGTGACTGAAGTTCAAGGCTCTATACCCACTGGAAATTGTGAGCAGTATTTTCTGTGGGTTTCCACCTGACGTGCTGGGATGGAGTGTGTCCGTAACTTTGGTCGGATTCTTAGAGGTATTCAAAGGTTAAGAAATCACTGCTGTAGAATGGAAAGATGAGAGTAAGAAGGTCAGAACTCTGAGGAGAAATCAGCATTTAAGGAGTTAGCAGAGAGGAGCCATGGAAAGAGGCCAAAGAGATTAGGAAGGCAGAAATCTATCCCGGAAGTCAGGAGGATGCAGAAGGCAATGGAACGTGTGGGAGTGTGGGCAGCAAGGTTCAATGGTATCTTAAAATCAGATAGGATGAAAAGAACACGTTCGATTGACTGCTAGAAGTCACTGGTGACTTTCAGGAGAGCAGTGTGAATGGAAGGCACATTGTGATAAGCAGAGAATGGGAATTGGGGAGTGGGGAGTAAGCTTTCTCTTTCTGGAAGGTTAACATGTGACAAGAGTGAATATTTACTGAGTTCCTGAGAAGGGCTGGAACTTAGGCCATTCATTGTAGACATAAATGTGAGCAAGGTGACATAGGCTTTGTTCTCAAGGATCTTAGGGTTTCATGGGAGAGATAAGCATTACACAAAGTAAGTGTATTGTCATAAACTGGGTCAGTGCTTTGATGGGAAAAAACATGGTGCCCAGCACTGAAACATGACTCAATCTGGGGTCCAAGAAGGACCGCTGAGGACGTGATCTTTGAGCTCAGACCTGAAGGGGGAACAGGAGTGAATGGTTGGGGGTGGAAGCAGAGAGCAGAACATTCTAGGCAATGAGGGAAGTCAGAGCGAAGTGTAGAGAAAGGAAGGCTAGTGACAGGAGCCCATGCTGGGTCTTTTAAATGACAATAAGGATCTGAGTCTAAGAACATTTAGGAAGCTGCTAACTTGTGGATGGTCAAACAGTTTTGTATTTCGATATAAAGTAGAAGTATCCAGGTGAGAAATAATGGTAGCTTGGACCAGCGTCCTGGCAATGAAGGTGAAGAGAAGCGGAAGGATTCAGGAATCATGCAGGAGCTGACGCAGCCCCGGAAGTCAGGAGAGAGAACACCGTGATTTAGGGAGGACCCGCAAAAGGTCAAGTTTTTCTTCAGGGGCTGAACACTGAAGCTCCTTTGTAGGCAACGGGAAAGAGCAGAGGAGAGAGGGAGCTTGAAGAAATACTAACCACGGGAGGGAGACACGGGTCCTAGAATCAGAAATACTGTTCTCTAGATTGAAAAGACAGGGCGGGTGAATAAGCAGGTATGGTTATGGGTAGAAAGGAGGCAAATTGAGGCTTGAAGAATTGATCCACAAAAAGGGGTTCACATGTGTTTTGAGGTGAGGCTGTGTCCCCGCAAATAATAGGGTGGCCCTGGGCTGTGGAGGATGAACAGCAAGAAGCTCTGAGATGGTTCATGGAAGGAGCACAGTTACCATCTGTGTATGTATACAAACATCGCCTGATCCTCCTAGCACCTCACCGAGTCAGTACTTCAGTTTTATAATTGGAAACAGAGTCAGGGGGGTTTAATATGTCCAAATGTCAAGCAGCTATCTTGAGCTGTATTAAGAAATCTTCTTTTCCCCCAAATCCACGAGATGGTTTGTTCGACAGCTGGGCTTGGGGTTGGGTGGGTGGATGTGGTACAATGAGAAAGAGCTCAAATCTCAGACACTCGAGTTATTACTCAGGAGAACTGGATCATTATGTTACAGATGAGGCAGCCGCACAAGTCTGAATTTCCAAAGGCATGTTCACTTGCATTTCATACTACCAATTAAGTCCAGCTGTAGGAACACCAGTAGAATCAATCAATCTTTAAAAGTCAACGCTGATTTTCAGTTTACTGAGACAGATGCAGTGAGAAATCGTGTGTCAGATCTCTCCAAACAAATGTGCTTAGTTAATGTCCTAGCTCAGAAAAAGAATTAGAGTTTTTAGTTGACTTTTTAAAAAATTATGAGGGATTAATGTGCATCTCCTCTGCCTCCCTTTTCTTGATACGGTTGTGGGAAAGTTGGACTCTTTTCAACACATCAGATCCTTGTTGTAGAATCTCTGAGTGGACCTATGAGTTTGTGGGGACTTGTTGTCTTTTCCAGGCTCCATGAGCATAGCTTTGTCACAAAAATGGCTTTTCACTCTAAGATGGGTCTTCTCTGAAGGTCAGAGGGAGAAGCGTGGTACGAAGGCGCCATGTTGGATTAGAAATGAGCAGTGCAGTACCAGCTGCAGCAGTGGACCTGCTTGGCAATCTCGAAATAAATGCAGCTGGAATAATTTTCGATTCAACCCTTGGCAAACCTTGAGTGTGTACAACCCTCCCCCCCCCCCCCCCCCCCCCCCACCTGTGGAGGAGGCTCAAAGCCTGGATGTACTCAGCGGTCATCATTCTGTCTCTTGGAATTGCCAGTAAACAATAGGTCAGCTCTGCGTCCTGCTGAGGTTCAGTTAGCACTCTGGGAAGAACTTATTCTTCCTAAGTGAGTTAATACATCTAATTGCTGAGTGTAGCACTTTGTAGTGTTTGATGAATATTAGCTATTATTTTTAAACATGGTGATTATTTAGGATTATTCACTTCCTAGGACTCGATTTGTACCCCCAAAGGGGTACAAATTATAGACCACATTTCCTTCTCCAAGCATATGGTCTCTCGGTTCTAGGGGCTGACATACCCAGGTTTTATACCACATGCGTTCCAAGGAGACCATTCACCGCTGGGAAAGTGCTTTTCAGTTCCACGGCGGCTCTGAAACTGGCTTCTGTATTTCAAGGTTTCAAGCGCTCACAATTCGCTGGTAGAACCAGATAAGTTTAGCAGCCGACAGAATCTCCCCCTTCTGGGTCGATTCCTTTCTGAGTTCCCAGGAGAACTAGGTTTTGGAATTTTCCCTAAATGTCTATCCTCCTAGGGCTGAATCGAACCTTTGGCGTTTCCTGTTCTGTACTGGGAACCAGAAGCTTTCTGAATTATCTCATAGGACATTTCCTGATCTGTGAATCTTGAGAGCATGAAGATCGTGTTTTTCCCCTCATCATCTCCTGATCTCAGACTCCAAGGAACATGTGTGTGTTTCATTACAACTCCACCGTTTCCCGCGTTGGGTGATAAATATGTGGGTTACAGTGTGGACATTCATACACAACACCAAAGGTTACCAGTACGGATTTATTGCTCATTACATCATTTTACTGTGGGGCTGATTCACTCGATCAGTTTATTTAGCAATTAAAGAATATTAAATAAGGCAACTGTACCAACTTATACCAGCCCTGGCTTCACCGGGTCCACCACCTCTGCCCTCTCCTAATCAGTGGCTTGATAAGGTCAATCTGCACTCTCAGGGATGGGCCCTCGGGGGCGATGGAGCTCGAACTTCCCAACACACCCTCTCTCTACTCAGGGACTTGGAGAACGAGAAGATGCTGTGCATCTAAAAACAGAGGCAGTCTTCTTGTTAATGATTTCATTTTCACTTTTAAGGTCTTGGGTGTTCTCCTCTTGCTATTGTTTACTTGCTCCTTCGTTGTTTGGATGACATTGTTCTGACTGCCAGACCCGGAACGAGGTTCTCCTGTCCCGTGTCATCCTGATCAGGATTTTATTCCACTCCGCTGGTGTCAAATTACTGGTCACAAAACTCTTGATGTTCAATTAGGAATAAGTAAGCTACCACTTGCCAAGGAATCAAAGTTAAGTTGTGTTTATTAAAAATTGGGTGTTTCTGGGTGGGGGGTGGGGGAAATAGGAGATGGGGATTAAAGACTGCGCTTATCATGATGAGCGCCGAGTACCGTATAGAATTGTTGAATCCCTACATCGTACATCTGAAACTAATACAACACTGTACATCACACTGGAATTAAAATTTTAAAAACTTAATAAAAAAGGGATGTTTCCAACGTTTTATTTAATTTTTTAAAAAGATTTTATTTATTTATTTGACAGAGAGAGAGACAGCAGGGGGAGTAGGAGAGGGAGAAGCAGGCCTCTTGCTGAGCAGGGAGCCTGATGCAGGGCTCGATCCCAGGACCCTGGGATCATGACCTGAGCCGAAGGCAGACTTTTAACGACTGAGCCACCCAGGCGCCCCTCAATGTTTTATTTTTTAAAAGCTTTAAATATGCAGAAATGTCGAAAGAACTGTAGAGTGAACACCCTTGTACCCATCGCTCAGAGTCTACAATGATCATTTTCATATATGCATTTATTATATAACCATCTATCCATCCATCAATCCACCTTATCTTTTTAGCTTTTTATTTTAAATAAATTTTTAATAAATTTTTAATAATTTTTAATTTAAATAACAGAAAGTTGCAAGAATAATACATAGAGTTCCCAAATACCCTTCAGCAGCTTCCCTTGAGGTTAGCATCTTACAAAACCATAATACAATGACCAAATCAACATTACAATTAATTAACACAAAATTAACATTATTACAACACTAGTTTTTAAAACTTTCTTATAGTGAGTTTTTATATTTCTTTAAGATTTTATTTATTTATTTATTTATTTATTTGAGAGAGAGAGAGAAGAAGAAGGAGCAGAGGGAGAAGGACAAGCAAACTCCATGCCGAGCTTGGAGCTGGAAGTGGGGCTCAATCCCACAACCCTGAGATCATGACCTGAACTGAAACCAAGAGTCAGATGCTTAACCAACTGAGCCACATGGGTGCCCCGTGAGTTTTTATTTTTTTATTAAAAAATTGTTTTTCCAACAGGAATTTAAATAAAATTTGAAAAAAAATACAACACAATTAACGAATCTACAGATCTTATTTGAAGTTCCTCAATTTTCCCACTAAGGTCCTTTTTCTTGCAGAACACAATCCTGGATCCCACCTTGCATCTGGTTGCTGCGTGTCCTTAGCCTCCAATTGATAACAGCTCCTCTTTGTTTTTCTTACCCTTGACCCTTTTGATGTGTACTAGCCACTTATTTTCGTGAAGCTCCTTCGATTTGGGTTTCTCTGAAGTTTTCTCCTGATTAAATGGAGATTATGCATTTTTGCAAGAAGACCACAGAAATGAGCTTATGCCCTTCTCTGTTCATCACATGGCGGGGGGTGGGCATCATGGCACTTTATATAATTGCTACTGATGTATCTTTTATCCCTTGGTTAAGGGGTTGTGTGCCAGGCTTTTCCACTACAAATTTCCCTTTGTAAATAATAAGTGTCTTGGAGGAGATACTTTGAGACTATGCAAATATTCTGCTTCTCCTTAAATTTCATCTATTAATTTTAACAGCCATTGGGGGGGTGGTTTGCCTGTGCTCTCTGATAGTGATTTCCTATGTCCCTCGTTCTTTCTACATAGATTGGCTGGGATTCTACCTTAAGGAAAAGGTGTCCTCTCTTCCTTATTTATCTATCTATCTATCTATCTGTTCAATTATTTATTTATATCAAGATGGAGTCAAGGATCTTTCATTCTTTGGATTATAATCCAGTATTATCTCAATTTATTTTGTTGCTCCAATTGTCTATTGGGTCATTGGAAGCTCCCTTCAGATGAACTCCTGCATCCTTTTGACCTGCCCCAACATTTTCGAAGCACTTTCTTACTTTCTGGCAACACAAGATGTTGCAGGCTTATTTTGTGTTTTCCCTATTTTCTCCAAGGAGCCCTAGGTTCTTTTATGAGAGAATGCTGCTTAGAAACCAAGATCTGGGCACTAAGTGTGCTTAATGCTATGAGAGTCCCGTTGCCCTCCCCGCAGATGCAGGTAGGAAGTATATGTTTGTTATTAATGTAACATCTGTATTTCTGTATTTATCCATCTGTGTGTGTGAGTAGATACGTGCACATATGTATTTACAAATACATATTCCCATATAATTGACCAACCTCTAGCTCCGCAGGCGAAAAACATGGCTCTCATTGTCCGCTGGTGTATTTACTTATTTGTCCAATCCTCATACACACATAAAGTAGTTTCAGAATTGCTAATTCATGCCCTCCCCCCCACCGTCCCGGCGCAGGGAGTCAAATTTACTAACCAGAGTCCAATATTTATACACAAATTTCTTCCTCTTTAGCATTATAGTTTGTAGCCAAAAGTTGCTTAACTTAGTTCTTTTCTTCCCTACCCCCTTCAGTGTGGTTTTGTTATTCATTTGTAATACAGTTAGGTTCACTTGTTACTGCTTGTGTTCTGCTTTGGATTTCTTCCCCAGCTTGGTTGATTCAAAATATTTATACTTACTTTTTTGGTGTGTGGGGGAACAATATTGCCATGATTCTAAAGTTGGAATGATAAGGAATGTCCAACCCGGGGAAGTGTTGCTTTTTCCCTATTCTTTCCTCCACTTTCCCATCTACTCCCCGCAGGTGCTGGATCTCATTTTTGCCTGGCTTATCCTTCCTATATTTCCTTTGCACACGTTAGCAGATTCATGAACACCTCCATGCATCCCTTTCTCTCTTTCGTGAATCCATCTTATTTATGACGCATTTCACAGTAAGTAGCAGCTGTCAGTATGTGTTTACCCTAAACGTTTTGGCATGCCTGTCATTAGCTAGGCTCCAATTTATGTGTATTTTTTCCCTTTTTATTTCCTTTAAGGTAAAATTCATGTGCAATAAAACTCATGAATCTCAGGTGTACCATTGGATACGTTTTGACAAATGTATACACTTGTGTGATGCAAATCCCTAACAAAACGTGGAACGTTACCATAACCTCATAAGGTTCCATCGTCCTCCTTCCCAGTTACTTCCTGCTCCAGCTCCGAGACAGCCAGTATTCTAATTTTTTCTACCATCGATTGCTTTGGTCTGTTCTAGACTTCATATAAACGGAATTATACAAGGTGTACTCTTTTGTATGAAGTTTCTTTCACTCGGCCTATCTTTGAAATACATCCATGATGTGTGCGTCCCTAATTCACTCCTTCTACTGCATTAGTGTACTACTATAAACACATCAGAGTATGCAGGATGAACTGTGAAGATGTTCCCTTTATATGGAGTGAGCCTTTTTCTATCTGATGCTTCAGAATCTTCTGGTGTTACAGTGCCGTGCTTCATATATTTTAAATTATTTTAAATAATTTAGCTTTAAACATATTGCCTTGTGCACATATGCATAGTGCTTTTCTTTTTTTTTTTTAAAGATTTTATTTATTTATTTGAGAGAGAGAACAAGTTGAGGGGAGAGGCAGAGGGAGAGGGAGAAGCAGGCTCCCTGGAGCACAACTTGGGACTTGATCCCAGGGCCCTGGGATCATGACTTGAGCCAAAGGCAGATGCTCAACCAACCGAGCCACCCAGGTGTCTCGCATAGTGCTTTTCTTTCAAAAAGCTCAGTGTTAATACACGAGTAGAGGCTCTCTGTATAGACAAATAAATGTCCTTTAAGACATTTAACATTGAAAAATTCATCCAACAAAAGCCCTAATTCAGTACCTATTTCTTGAACATTTATCACATGCAAGTTACTGTGTTAGATGTTTGGGAACACAGGCACAAGGAAGACAGAGGCTTGGTTATGGATATTTTGGGGCATTCAAGGAACACTGGGACATCATCAGAGAGAGGATTTCCTGTGAAGAACCCCAATCATAATCCCATTTGTTTGCTCCAAATCGTGTGAGAAATGCAGTGATCTTCCAAACCGGTAGTCCTTGGAGAGAAGCTGGCCATGGTTTTTGCAGCTGTCGTGTGGGCTCAGGGTCGTGGAGAGGGATCAGCGGGAGCAGGGAATATGTGAGAAGACAAGGGGAGCTACCACAGGCCCGGAACTCTGCTGCCAAATGGGGGATGGCATCAGGAAGCATTTCTGAAGCATGTGGGGCCAGCTCTCACCTCTGGCAACAGCCCTTGAAATGCAGGTGGGAGCAGGGCACAGCATCTACCCGGGGCCACCAAGGACCGCATGGGCCTCCATCCTCCACCCCACAATGGCACTGTGTGGAGGGGGTACCTGCAGTCGGCATCTACAAAAGGCCGCAGGCCCCTTCACCCCTTATCATGCACAAAATGAGGCAAAGTGTGGCTCAATAATTTGCTCCAAGACACACCTTGGAAGGCACTTGATGAATGCTAATTTAGTTGGAAAGAGGTAGCCATTTAAAATCTCTCTAGGGACACCTGGGTGGCTCAGTTGGTTAGGCATCTGCCTTTGGCTCAAGTCATGATCCCGGGGTCCTGGGATCGAGTCCCGCATCAGGCTCCTTGCTCAGCTGGGAGCCTGCTTCTCCCTCTCCCTCTGCGGCTCCCCCTGCTTGTGTTCTCTCTTTCTATCAAATAAATAAATAAAAATCTTTTTTACAAAACAAAATCTCTCTCACACACACCCACAAATAAATACAAAAAAATAAAAAACAAAATCTCTCTCTCACTCTCTTTTTAAAAAGTCTTACTGAGTAACCTGTAAGAAACTTTTTGGTAGAAAGTCAGTAACTTCTAGACTTGGAAATGATAAATGCTTTTCTTTTTTTTTTTTTTTAAACAAAAATACGAGCTGGAATGGAAATGACTTTCTTCCAAAACACTTTAAAGAAACAAATTATCATGTGGAATCTCATTTTGAATGAATCAGAGTACAGTAAATCTCAAAATATCCACCGAACTGCTTGCTGTGGTTTTGCTAAACAGGAAAATGACTTCAGCAGGATGGTCTTTTTTTCCCTAGATCCACAGCAGGCGGCCCTTTGTGCTGTTCTGAAAACATCTTAATTCTTCCCCAAGTACCATGTTTCTTGGAATTGTTCACCGGAAATTAATAGTATTCTGAGTTTTCAAGTAATTCAAACCACCAGTGACTTTGTCATAGTGCTTTGCAGTAACCTAAAGAGCCAGGGCGCCAGCACCATTTATGACAACGTTAGTCACCATTGTATGCAGTATCCCCCACACAAAGACGTGTGTTTCTGTCCCAACTGCGTTCACTGGGCTGCTGTACCGGGTGGCGACAACAAACAAGATCAATGAGTAAAATATGTGGGATAATGTCAAGTGCTAGGGGAAAAAAAAACTGGGCAAAGGCAGAGCTTGAACATGCTAGGGTAGAGGCAGAAGAGTGGCTGAAAATGATAGATCGGGTGGCCGGGGAAGGCGTCGCTGGGGAGGTGATATTTGTGTAAAGTGCTCAATGGCGTCTGAGTCATCCCGGGAAGCACATTCCAGGCAAAGGGAAGAGCATGTGCAAAGGCCCTGAGGCCAGAGTGTGCCTGAGGAACAGAAGGGCAGAGCTGGGATGTAACGAATGAGGGGGAGAGGAGTGAGGGATGAGGATAGAGAGGGAACAGGGGCCACATCATGAAAAGCTTCATGATAAGGACTTTGATTTTTACTCTGAAGGATGGAGGAAACAATTGGAAGTTTTGAGCTTAGAAGGGAACTGACCTGAACTGCGCCTCAGCACCCAAAGCAGAAAGAGCAGTTGAGAGGCTCTGTTGAACCAGGGACTGAAGCACAGAAACTCTTGTGAAGAAGGGAAAGACCATTTCCAGTGTTTATAGACAGGCTAGGTCTCTCCAGACAAGGAAAAGTAGGAGCGCAGAGCACTTGTTCAGATAACTGAGCAGTTGGGGATTAAATGTGTGATGTTATTTTTAGAAGATAGCTTTTTTTTTTTTTTTTTTAATGCTCTGCTACTGCTTTCTTGTATCTTTTAGAGCACACCATGGGGGAAAGATAAGGAAGCAGGACCTTCCAAGTATAGCACCAATTAGGAGGCCTTGTTTTCAGTTCGGGCCCTGATTTTGACCTTGTAATATCCTCAGGTTGGTTACGTAAATCTTCCTGAGCTTTAGTTTCCTCAGTGGGAGCATAATTGTTAATTACTTTATGGAATTATTTTGTCAATTAATAACATGTTAAAAGTGCGACGGTCATAAAGTACTCAGAGTGTCTTTGAAATAGGCATGACACAGAACCACGGTCGTGACCAATTAGTGTTGCTATTATAGGAAACACATAGAATTTAGGCCCGAAAAGGTTCATGGACAGGAAAAACTGTGGGCGATGGGGGGTGACTGGTGTGAAGCTGGAAAGAGATGAGTGGTGAGGAGAATGACATTTAATTTCAGGACCTTTTGATATTTTCGGGCCGGGATTTTGCAATGCTGCTAACAAGGGATGGTCACTGAGCAGGATGCAGAACAGAGAGAGTGCATGTTGAGGTGAATCGCGTCCTGGGCCCGGGATCTGGCACCCGGTGTGTGTGTCACCTTTCTACCTTATTCATACTCAGTTGTTGTATTTGACTTGAATAATTTGTGGTTTTGAGCAGTGTATTCGAAAGGCTGGCAGGGTTGACCTCTAACAGATATACCGTGGGTCATTGTAGGTAAATTGAGATACATGATACTTATTTTCCTTATTACATATGAATTTATCACACAAAACTGTGAAATCTCAAATAAGTTGGCACAACTTCTGATGAAGAACGAGGTGGACCACGTGGATCTTCCTTAAAGATGCAGGATGATTAGAACAACGTTGCCTAGAAGATGGGACTAAAGGACCTCTGTCCATTAGGGTCAAGATGTCTGTTGCTCGGATAAGGTCTTTTAAAGCTTTTCTTTATTCATTCAACAGATATTTTTCGATAATATACTGTGTTGGGTGCTGCAGGGCATAAAAGTATGAGTAAGACTTGGTGCCTATTGTCAATGAGCTTATAATCTAACAGGGAAATAACTATAAAATCAAGCAGTTTGTGACATGTGTCATGAGCAGCCATGAGGGTGCCATGGAGGTGACAGCAGGGAGACTCCTTCTGGCTCAGAGATCAGGAATGCTTTGTGGAGGAGCTGATGACTGGGGACGGGGGGCGGGCAGCAGTGCATTCAAGTAGAGGAAATAAAAAAGCCAAGTGATGCCTGGGTAAGGCTTCTCAGAGGAAATAAAAAAGCCAAGTGATGCCTGGTAAGGCTCCTAGGGAGGGCTTTGCGGGCACAGGGGAGACAAGAGGAGGACATTATGGGGCCAAGGGCCCACCTGAAATCCGTTGGGTGTATTACAGCAGGGTGGCCACCAGTTAGACAGGAGCGAGGTGGCTCTGGGAGAAAACCCTGGTGAAGTAGATTTGGGCCAGATTTTATATTTAAAAGTCAGGCTGAGACGTTTGCAGGCAGTGGAGGGGTGATCTCTGAGCTCAGCTGGGACCTTTGCAAAGGGCATTTTGGGGACACAAATCTGCAGTGATGTAGAGGATGAACTGAAGGGTGGAGGAAGTTAGAGGTGAGGGGAGAGGATCATCGGGAATAGGAAATAACAGGAGGGATGGGCGAGGATGAGATTTTAAGGGGAAAAGACTAACACGACTTGGGGACCGGGGACCGTGAACCATGAAAAGACATCCAAAGATCAGGGATTATTGAAGGGAAGGAAGAGGCAAAGATTCCTCTAAAGGGTTGATTGTGTAGGAAACTGGAAGATGGTGACACGGAATAGGGAAGTTCGGAGATGCCGTGTCAGTCTGGCCAACTATTATCAACTCAAGCCAGCAGAGTCTCGGAGACCAGCCGCCGTCAGTTGGGCACCTTGACCTCTGGAGGTGTGTGATTAATGTACGCGTGGTATTTCTCAACGCCTCATCCGCTCAGCGCCATCTAATCTCCTGGAACGTGATCAGATGTCGGGCTCCTGCTGTTTGAATTTATTTCCATTGGTTGTCTGTGTCAGCATGGAAGCGGACGTTTGTGCAGCTTTGGTGGAGAATAAAGGTCATGTACATACGTGCTTATTTCTAAATGAGCTGTAATTATATGCACAACTCAGGACTCCATGACTCACCTCTGCCCTCATTAACTCCACCCAATGAACTGCCTCTTTCATTCAAACATGAAGTCACTTCGTCCACTTCACTTTTTAAGTCTTGGCAGAGATTTAATGACTTTTTTTTTTTTTTAAAGGAACCCAAAAGTTTGGATACCACACTCTCATGAGAGCCACCAAGGACTTGTAGGGAGACACATCCATTCTCCAAGTGTGAGCGGGTTCTGTGTTTCTCACTGAGGTGCGGTGACCTCCTCCACCCCATCCACTGGAGGTAAGATCAGGGCAAGGTGTCCGTAGCTAGTGAGCATGTTTCACCCATTACACTTCCACCAAAGATCAAAAAGCATGGTGGACATTTTGGTTTCTTAATCCAAGTTGATTTAAATGCCTGGTGAGTGGGGAGAAGTAAAACAAATATGAGCGTAACATCCTGCTTTTAGCTCTGAGAGAAGCAGTTCACAGGAAAAGGCTATAAATCAGGACAGGGTGGTGGCTGGTCCTGTGGTTCAGCACAGGGACACTTTCCACAGGGCAGTGAACTGGAGGGGTAGAAGAAAACACTGGAATCCCTTCAAATTCCTGTGTACACTCATCTCAACATGTGTTTGTTGAGTAGTGACTATGGTTAGAAGATTGTTTTCAGCACAAAAGAGAGAGTTTCTGTTCTTTGCTGTAATAAATTTACTTATTGACATAGAATAGTTTCTAAGGTCATTAGAGGGATTTGCAGGAGAGAATTTAGAATCCTTTGTAGGCATGTGATGCAGCCTTCACAAAACCAGTCCTGGAAACCAGCATCCTTGGTTGGTAATGACACTGAAAGTATTCCCCCTCCTTCCGTAACTGCGATTCTTAAAATACTTTTAACCAGGAAATACTACAAACATAAAATAAGGATTCCCATGAGCTTTAAGATTTACTCTGGCTGAACCTTCTTGGGGTGCCCACATCTCAAGGTCCCAAATCTTACCGAATTCAGTGACCACAACAACCTTGTGAGGCCGTTTTATCAGCCCCATTTTAGAGATGAGGACACTGAGGCTCTGATGGGTTGAGTAACTTCCCCAACCTCATACTAGTGAGTGGCAGAACAGGGACTGAAGTCGGGTGCTCAGATTGCAAATTCTTCTCTCTTCTACCCTACCAAGGCTGCTCTAGGAGAAGAGACGCCAGAAACAGACTCATCGGGGCCTATGGAAACAAAGAACCTATACCCCGAAGTGAAGGGAATTAAAAATCCTCTTGATAAGCAGACTTCAGAGCTGAGGGCTGTTTGGTTTCAGAATCCCTTGTCACCTATCCACCCTCTCCATTTTGGGGTTTAATGTTCAACGAGGTTATCACATGGAAATCCAGCAGGCAAATCTTAGGAGATTTTCAGGCCAAATTGTAAAACCCATCATGTTTACATGGTCTAGATAAATTTTTATTGTCTATTTATATTTCAATTTCCTAAATGCTGATAGCAAAACTGCCCTTATATAAACACGAGAAGAAATTCCCAACACTCAAATATTATTTTCATCTACCTTCACTATCTTGAAGCTTCTAGTCAGTTAGAAAATATGTCATCTTTCTGACCACCATCCTTCTGCACCTGCTCCTGAAGCTGGACGTAAGTCTAAGGTTGCTCTGAAGTTAATGATTAAAATCTTCGAGTGGACATTATTCATCATTTCTTGGGAGCATTCTAGGGTCATCCATTAGTCTGCAATTCTGAAACAGAATAAGGTAGATTTTTAATGGCACAGTATGGATTCTGATCTCGAGAGAATTCCACCTATTGTTAATGGTTTTTATATAAAGAATCACCTGTAGATCTCCACTTTTGAACATTTCCCCTCTTAACTGGTAGTCATGATTGTCAAGGTCACTTCCTCCTTTATCAGGTTGTTATTCAACCAGAGTCTTTTTTTTCAAGGGAACACTCTTCTGAAGAAGGGTTCAGAAATACACAGATTTCTACCAAAAGAAATTTCTATATTTTTATCCAATGCCTGTTTTGAATACATTTTCCTAAACATAATCCTTTTTATCATCCAGACTCCTATGATTCATTCAAAAGAAATCCAGAGCCAAATCAAGGTTTTTAAACAATTATTTCTAAGGAGTGTGTTGTACAAGTTGACATATTTTAACTTTCTCCAGAGGTTATTTCAGGTCAGTGAATAAGGATATGTTCATGAGCAGCAGAGAGTACATTTGTTGATTCTTAAAAGAAAACTCAGATTTGGTGAGACTTTAAGTTTTTCTCTGGTGATTCATAATCAGTTTTGCAACTTGAAAGCAGTTGATGAATCATTCAGTTTACGAATCTGCTGTCACTTCCTTAGAGAGAAGGTCTCCCTTTTCCTTATGGTTTTCTAAAGTTTGATTCAGTTATCTGAAAGCTGTCAAGGTCGACTCATGTTTCCTACTTCTCAAAGAAAGAGGATGTTATATACCAATCTCGCCTTTATTGCCAGGTAAGAGGCTGGGGACTAGTGGTGTAAATTGTATGAGACGTCACTGCTCTGGGCTTCTCAGTCACTGCAGAATGGAGAGTTGTATTGGAAAAAACAAACAAACAAACAAACCCTATGGAAATAGCAGTCCTGGTTTTCTAAGTTCTAAATATGAAGTCTCTTTTCAGTTACCTTGTTTCTGCTTCCCAGTGCAATAAACTCAAGCCACCTGGACAACCGCTGGGTGATACGACCTTTCACGAGGATGGAATGGCAGCTTTAACTGTAATTCTTCAAAACAAGACAAAACACCTTCAGCTAGTCGAGGAATAAACGTGGTATATTTACATTGACAAAGCCTTTGGGAAGAGAAAAGTGGCCTGCTTTCAGGGCCAGGCAGATCATTTACTGTGTTTCTGGAAATCAGATCAATATCCTTATAGGGAAAGGTTCATTTGGGTCACAGGTGGGGCGCTTTAGTTAAAGTGTCTACTTCTTAGTCCATATTAGGCAACAGGAACTGCCTGAAAGTCATTTATTTTTCATTCTGTGTCATTCAACCATAAATGACTCAGTTCTGATATTATTTACCAAGCTCCACTGGACTCCTAGGAGAGGCAGCTCTACGACACATGTAATGCTAATCTTATACACTCAGCAGGGAAGGCAAATGAGTGAGTAGTAAAAGGGATGCTTTTTCCTTAAGATCATAATTAATTTAATAGCTGACTCACATCCCAGGGACTTGACAGAGTCCTCAAAATGCTTCATTTCTAAAATAATATAGCTTAACCTAAATTATTTTACTGTAAAATGGTCAAGCTTATTAAAGCTTAAGGGGGATTTTTAAAAGTTATCCTTGAAACCATATGGGATTCGAGAATCTAATCTAGTAGCAGTAACAAAGGTGAAAACATTATGAAACATTAACCTAATATTCAGCATGTCACAAGATCTTATGACTATTTTAAAAAATAGACTTTATTTTTATTTTAGAACAGTTTTAGATTTGCAGCAACATTGAGTAGAAAGTACAGAATTCCCCTCTCTCCCCTGCCCCCCACACACGCACAGCCTCCTCCACTGTCAGTGTCCTACACCAGAGTGGTACCTTTGTCACAATCGATGAACCCACACTGACACATCATAATCACCCAAAGTCCAGAGTTTACATTAGGGTTCACGCCTGGCGTTGTACATTCTATGGGTTTTGACGAATGGATAAAGACATGTATCCACCGGTATAGCGGCATCCAGGGTGGTTTCATGGCCCTAAAAACCTCTGTGCTCTGCCTATTCAGACTTCTTATTTTTTTAGTTTCAAATTAAGTGATCTAAATATGAGTAAAAATCCAGAAGTTTAAAAAAGTACAAGAACCCAAGTGTTGAGCTTAAAATTAATGGTTGTTTAAAGTCATGAATATTTTTTGCTTAAAGTATACAATATCAAGTATTAAATGTCAACATTAGGATTTCATTAATTCAGAATGTGTGTCTGACATTTACCTTTTCAGGGGCCATAGGAAAAAAATTGTTGGTTAAGTAAATTAAACAGTTTAAGTGTCTGAGAAGCTTTCAGCCAAGGGACAGCACCAACTTTCACCAATCCCCTGCCACCTGGGACTTGGCTAAAATTAAGGAATTAAACAACAAAGGACAGAAAAATCTCTGAAAAGTCTCCAAATAATTAGGAAAATAAACAACATCTTTCTAAATAACCTATGAGTCTAAGAAGAAATCACTGTGGAAATTAGAAAATATCTTGAACTGAAGGTAAGTGAAAACACAATATATAAAAATTTCTGACATTTAGCTAAAGCAGGGCTCAGAGGGAAGTTTATAGCATTAAATACATATATCGGGGGAAAAAGCATCTAAAATGAATAAGTTTCCAACTTAAGAAGCTAAAAGAGAAAAAGACAAATTATACCAAACATTTGCATAAGTAAAAATAAAAGTGGAAACTAATGAAATAGAAATCACAGAGAAATATCAATGGAAGCAATAGTCAGGGCTTTGAAAAGAATAATAAAAGTGATAAAACTCTAGCCAGAATCATCAAGAAGAAAAGAGGGAAAGCACAAATTATCAATATCAGGAATGAAAGAACGACATCACCATAAATCCTACAGATATTAAAAGGATTATGAAGGAATATTTTGAATAATTAATGCCAACAAATTTGACAACTTAAATGAGACAAATTCTTTGAAAGATTCAAATACTGAAACTGACTCAAGAAGAAACAGAAAATCTTAATAGGTTTATGTCTATTAAAGATATTAAATTTGTAATTTTAAAACAGCTGACAACACCAGGCCCAGATGGCTCCATTGGAGAATTCTATCATGTATTTAAGAAAGAATTAATACTATTCTTACACAAACTTTCAGAAAATAGGAGAGGTAACACTTTCCAACTCATTTCATGAGGCTCATTTACTCTGATACCTAAACCAGACAAAATTATTATAAATAAGGTAAGTTATAGGCTAATATCCCTTATTAATAAGAGGCAAATTCCTTAACAACATATTAGCAAATCAAATCTAATTTTATATCCAGGAATTCAAGATTGGTTTAATTTTTAAAATCAATTAATATAATTCACAGAATAAAGGAGAAAAACTATATATTTGTGTAGGTGATCCCCAAGCCACCTTCAGATTCTGTGATTTTGAGGACTCAAGAGTATTCAGCATATAGTCCTACTCATGACAGATTTATCACAGTGACAGGATATACAGCAAAATCAGCAATGAGGTGAAGTCTGGAAGACAATAAGTTTAGCCTTCCAGGGGTCCTCTCTGTGCTTAATTCTTCCAGCAACACCTTATGACAGCATCTGTGAGTTGCTGTCCTCCAAGGAAGCTCATTAGAGACTCTGCCCAGGTTTTTATTGGGAACTGGTCACATAGGCACCGTGTGGCATATACCAAGATTCCAGACTCCAAGTTAAGAAAGCAGGTGTTTAGCATAAACCACATTGCTTGTACAAACAGTTCAGGCACAGCAAGCCACCCTTACCAGTTCTGGGAATGGTGGGAACCCTCCTGAAATCTAAGTCCCTAGATGGCAGCTAAAGGCCAACCTTGTAAACAGGTCTTTCAAAGTGTAGCGGGCTCAGACCTCCATTGATGCACTCCCTTCCCACCTAAACAAAACAAAACAAAAACACCCAAAACTGTTGGCAAAAATACATATTTATAAACTGCTGACAAGTTAGGAATAGAAAAGACCTATCTCACCCTGCTAAAGGATATCAACAACCTTAGCACTGACAATGCCCTTAATGGCAAAACACTGAATACTTTTTCCCTAAGACTAGGAACCAAACAAGGATGTCCATTCTCACTTTTCCTATTCAACATTGTACTGGAGGTCCTAGCCTGTGCAATAAACCATGAAAAGGAAATAAAAGGTATACAAATTGGAAAGATGTAAAACTGTTTTTATTCATGGACAACATGATCTTGTATATAGAAAATCCTAAGGATCTACAAAAAATGTTATTAGGTGTAATTGAGTCTAGTAATGTTGCAAGATATAAGGTCAATATACAAAAATCAATTGAATTTCCATATATTAACAATGAACAACTGAAAATTCAAATAAAAGTACCATTTATGATAGCTTCTAAAATCATAAAGTACTCAGGGATAACCTTAACAAAGTATATATAAAACCTGTACACAGAAAATTCCAAAATATTGCGGAGAGAAATTTTAAAAGATATAAATTAATAGATAGCTAGATCATGTTCATGGATGGGAAGACTCAATTTAAAAAAAAAAACAACTGTTAATTATCTCCAAACTGATTTGTAGATTCAATACAATCCCAATTAAAAATTCCAGCAGGTTTTTTTTTTTTTTTGCAGAAATTGGCAAAATGATCCTAAAATTTATATGGAAATGCAAAGAGCCTACAAAAAGCAAAAGTGATTTTGAAAATGAAGAACAAAATTAGAAGACTCACATTATCTGGTTTCAGGATTTAATATTCAGCTACAGTAATCAAGACAGTGTGTGGGGTTATGCCTAGAAAGTGTATTGTAAGCCCTAAGGGGTGACTGTGGAAGCAGCTGAAACATCAGCAGCCTTCCTGTTCTCAGGCTGTTGAATGCAATGGCCCGAAGGAACAGCATCCCATCATCTCCTGGGGCAGGGCATAGATAAGGAGCTATGAAATAAAATAACCCTCAATTCCCCTTCCTGCCTCGGGTGATTGCTAACTCGAACATCCCATTCCTCCCTTATTCCTTAACCCCCTCCCTGCATGCCTGAGCATAGGGGAAGTACAGGCCTGCTTTCCAGCTTCAAGATAACTGCCATCTCTTTGTATTCCTTCGCCATGCTTTGATACATCTGTCCTTGCTTTGCTGATTAAAAACAACAACAACAACAAAATAAAAGCTATGTGCAGAATTCAGCTGCTGCTGCTCTCCCTTGCAGAGGCAGCCCTGCACGGCTGCCCAGATTGGTGTCTGAGAACTTTATTTCAGTGCACGATGACACAGTGTAGTATTGGCATAAAGATAGACTTATAGATCAGTGAAACAATTTAGAGGATACTAGAAATAGACCCATGTATATATAGTCAGTTGATTTTTGACAAAGTGGCCAGGATAATTCAGTTGGGGGCAAGGAGAGGCTCTTTAACAAATTTGTAGTAAAAACTGGATATCCACATGAAAAATAAGAGCCTTGATGTTTACCTTACACCCTAAACAAAATTAACTTGAAATAGATCATATCTTATAATATAAACTAAAGACACAAAAAAATAATGAACCATAAAAAGTTGAAAAATGGACTTCATCAAAGTTAAAAACTTTTGCTCTTGGCAAGCCACTGTTAAGAAAAGAAAAGGCAAGTCATAGACTGGGAGACACTTTTTGCAATATATAAACACATGAACATCAACATCATCAGGCATCAGGGAAACACAAACTAAATCCACACATAACCCACTAGAATGGCTAAAATTTAAGAACACGACAATACCAAGTGTTGATAAGAATGTGGAACAACTGGAATTCTCATACATACCTGGTAGTAATATAACATGGTACAACCACTTTGAAAAACAGTTTGGTAGTTTCTTATAAAGTTATATACATGATTCAATTCCACTGCTAGGTATTTATCCAAGGTAAATAAAAACATAGGTCTACATAATAACTTGGGCACGAATGTCCATAGTATCTTTGTTCATAATTGCCAAAGAACTAGAAACAACCAAAATGTCCATCCACAGGTGAATGGATAAATAAATCATGATACATCTTTGCAATGAAATATTATTTTACCATACAAAGGAACCATCTGATGATTCACACAGTTAAATTCTAAAAACATGTTGAGTGACAGAAGCCAGATACAAAAGCGTATGTACTGTACAAGTTCAAATCTCCAGAGCTCTTTTCATCTTGCCAAACTGAAACTCAATACTCATTAAACATCTTCCCATTCTCCCCTCCTCCTGGCCCTGGAAATCACCATTCTACTTTCTGTCTCTATGAATTTGGCTATTCTAGGTACTTGATGGAAGTAGAATCATACAGTGTTTCTCTTTTTGTGACTGGCTCATTTCACTGAGCGTAATGTCCTCAAGGTTCACCCATTCAAATATAATTTTTGAGGAGACATTAGAGTGATGTCCTGCAGCGCACAGTAGCCTTCCTCTTGGCCCCGTCGCCCTGTCTCTCACCCCACGTCCCAGTTTCTGCATTGACATCACTTTTCGTAGTACCTGCGATCACTGCTGTTATTTCTTGCTTTTCACCGTCACAACTCTACTGTCTTGCAGTGGAGCTGTTTTCTTGCCCCCTCCCCCCACCCCACTGGGTTTAAAACTGACAGCAGAATAATGAAGTGCAAGGGCTGGGAGGAAAGAGCATATTAGGTAAGGAGAATTTCTATTAGACAGAAAGGAGAAGTGAAAGTCCTTTCACTAGGGGAAGAGAGTAAGTCAGAGGGAATGAGACTGGGATCAGGACATTGCCTGAGGCCCCAGGGACACTGACTTCCTGTGCCAGTAGATCTGCCTTTACAGACAAACCCTGATAAGCCTGAATTCACAGCGTGACGTGCAGCTAAGACACAGGTTCCAAATCAGCCAATTTCATATTGTTGTTGGCAGAGAGATTTCATAGCAGCAAGTGATTACAGTTTGTGTTGAATATATTGAGATACAAAGGCCACTGCCTAGTTAATTTTGTGAAGTCAGTGGTTATCAAGGATGGAATCTGTTATTATTTCAATGTTTATTGAGGACCCTAATGTGCTAAACACTTATTACGATTACCAAATAAAGGAACAGCACAAAGACACCATGCAGCCACAGCTCCTTAAAATTTCAAGGTAATGGAGACCAGTTGCATGGGCAGCGTGAGTGATTGGACAAATAGTAGATGAGCATCATGTGGATAAGTATGTAGTACATATGTTTAAGGAAATATAACCTAAACTATATTTAGGAGGAAGATGCAATTCAAGGTGTTGATTATAACCCAGGAAGGAGATCTATAAATCATAGTTATCAAGTCAAACAGAATGCTGGGGGTCATTTGTAGGGATGTTGGAGACAAATAAATTATATTATCATGCCATTAAATGAATACATAGTGAACGGATGGATGGATTAATGAATGAATGAACAAATTTAGTGAATTACTTGTCTTCCTGGCTCTTGGGACAAACCCCAAAATAGCTTTTCTACTTAAAATGTATACCTTTTCTTATTCTTTGAACCAAGATTCTTGGGCATGTAGAGTCTATCTTTTTAAATTTGGTTTCCAATGTGAAGCCTCTTGATTGGAAGGCCACAATTGACTAATAAATGGATTATTTAGTCCAGCAGTGAGAACCCATTTTGTGTGAGGCCAGGTCA
Source organism: Phoca vitulina (assembly GCF_004348235.1). Lineage (NCBI taxonomy): Eukaryota > Metazoa > Chordata > Mammalia > Carnivora > Phocidae > Phoca > Phoca vitulina. The sequence goes on along the minus strand of NW_022589705.1, from coordinate 95,295,276 downwards.
GGAAAAAGGAAAATGTTTTGGGGGGGATTTCCCCCCCATTTAAAATCAAAATAGATTTGAGATCCATAGAATATATGTAGACTTCTAAAATTTAGGTTATTTTCTTAGTATTTAGTAGTACTTAGTATTACTTACTAATACTTAGTATTTAGTAATACATGTATTCAGTAGCTGTAAAAAATGGAATTGTATCATTAAGATCCAGTCAAAGTTGGTATGTAGTAAAATGAAAGACTTTTCTAGTCTTTTATCCAGAAATTAGATCTTGGCCCATGTGGTGACAAGAATTGGTCTTCAGGCTCTGTATCACTGATATGGTCCTTTGTGGCTAGGTTATTGGCTTTGACTATCACCAGGAAGATGTGCCGATCCTCCCTCCCTCCCACCTTCTGCCCAAACAGCAGTGTAGCTTAATGACTGGTACGAGATATAATAATACATTAGCCATATTGTATATAACATAGCTAACCATAATGTATATAACATGCTGTAATAGGAGAATTGTTCATTATTTTTACAAGCACTGTACATGCCCTGTGCCAAGCACACACCCCAATAAAGTTGATCAGGGCAAATAAACAGTACCAAGACTGGATAAGGACACATAAACACAGATGGGGCAGAGGATATTATAAACATCTTTAAGGACTACAAGTTGATCAATTCCTAGGAAGATACAACTTATCAACAGTGACTCAGGAAGAAACAGAAAACCTGACTGGATGTAAACCCATTAAAGAAATTGAAACACAAGTTAAAACCTTCTTTTGAGGAAATGTCAAGCCAAATGATTCTGCAGGGAAGAAGTTTTACCAAACACTCAAGGAAGAAGTAATTCCAACATCGCACAAACTCTTTCAAGTAATAGGGATGATGAGAATATACCTTAACTAACTGATTGAAACTCAAATCAATTTGTGTAACCATGACACCAAAACCAGCAAGAATGGTACAAGGAAGGAGAATTCCTAACAAACTTCACTCATGAATATAGTTGTAAGTATCCTAAACAAAACATTAACAAACAAAATCAAGGAAGTTCGATTCTAGGAAAATCTACTGTAATCTGCCGTCTCAATTGATTAAAGGATGAAAACTATGGATTGCCTCAATCAATGCAGAAAAGCAAATTATAATATTTAACATTCATCCATGACCAAAAAAAAAAATCTTAGCAGACTACAAGTAGGCGAGAATATCCTTAACATAATAAAGATGGTTTAAACAAATAAACGAAACTACAGCAAACCTTAAACTTAATGCTGGAACACTAAAAACATTCTCTTTAAAATTCAGAACAACCCAAAGACACCAAGTTCTACGTCTGCTAGTCCACATGGTGATGGAGGTGCTAGTCAGCCCAGCAAGAGAGCAGAAAAGGAAAACTTACAGAATTGAAAAGGAAAAAGTAAAACAGAAACCATTCGAGATGTATTTGGCTTCTTAGAAAATCCTAAAGAGTGTACACAGACATTAATAGAGGGTTTTGGAAAGGTTGTTCCAGGGGCACCTGGGGGGCTCAGTAGGTTAGGCCTCTGATTCTTGGTTTCCGCTCAGGTCGTGATCTCATGGTTCATGAGATCGAGCCCTGCCTGGGTACCCCGCTCAGTGGGGAGTCTGCTTGAAGATTCTCTCCTTCTGCCCCTCCCCCCACTCATGTTCTCTCTCTAAAATCAATCAATCTTTGGGAAGAAAAAAGAAAGGTTGCTGCAAAATCAAAATACAAAACTCAATTACATTTCTACAGTGTTGCTAAACCAACAACAATCAGTGAAAAATAGGTCATAAAAACAATACCATTTGCAATAAGGCTTCAGGATAAGCGTAATGAAAATGAGCAAGACTTTTAGAGAGAAGATTATAAAATTCGCCCCACAGACATTAAAGACCTAAATAAATGGAGAGTTACCTTACTGAAGACATAATCTCTTTTGCATCCCCCAACTTTGTGGAGATATAAGTGACATATGTTATTGTGTAACTTTAAAGCTACAACGTGTTGATTTGTTACACATACATCTTGGAATATGATTACCATTTATTCTTTGTGGCTAGAACATTTAAGATCTCCTCTCTTAGCTACTTACCAGTGTGTCTAGCCCAATATTGTTATCTGTAATCACAGTGCTATCATTAGATCCCCAGACCTTGTTCACTTTTTAACTAGAAGTTTGTACTCTTTGACCAACATCCCCCCCATCTCCTCCATCCCTTGGCAACCTCCCATTTTCTGTTTCTATGAGTTTGGCTTTTTTAGATTCCACGTATAAGAGATATCATACAGTATTTGTCTTTCTCTCTCTGACTTATTTCCATAACCTCCTAAACATGTCAATTGTCTTCTAACTGATTTATTGGTTCACTGTTATTCCAATGAAAATGTCAACAAATTGCTTGTGTTTTGTTTGGTTTTGGTGGAAACTGGCAAACTGAATCTTTAATTATCTGGTTATAAAATACTATATACAATAAGATTTCATTTTGTAAAAGGAAAATATGCACATTCACTGCATGCATAAATGCTCTGGAAAAAATGTGGATGGAGGGATTGTTTTCTATTGCTATGTAACAAATTAGCACAAACGTAGCAGTTTCAAACAACACCTGTTTATTAGCTCACAGTTCTGTAGGTCAGAAGTCTGGCATGGATGGTGTGGCTGAGTTTTCTGTTCAGAATAGCACAAGGCTGAAATTAACGTGCGGACTGGGTTTAGTTCTTGTTTGGAGGTTCAGCAGGAAAATGTGCTCCTAAGTTCATTCTTGTTGGTGAAATTCAGCTCTGGGGTTGGAGGACTGAGGTCCTGTTTGCTTGCTGGTTGTCAGTTGGGGGCTGTTCTCAGCACATAGAAGCTGCCCACATTCCTTCCAACAGGGTCTACTTTATCTTCAAGGCAGCAATCGCGTGCTGAATTCCCCTCTTGCCTGGAATCTCTGATTCCTTTTCTGTGACCAGTCGGAGAAAACTCTGCTTTCAGAGGGCTTACACGTGGGGGGTGCCTGGCTGGCTTAGTGGACAGAGCACGCGACTCTACCCACTCCATGTTGGGTAAAGAGAGAATACTTTAAAAGGGGGGCGGGGGAGGGGCTTGTGTGATGAGATCAGGTCCGACTTAATACTTTCCCTACTTTAGGCTGATTTGGTACCTTAATTAATCTGCAAATCCACTGCAGGGCAGCACCTAGATTAGTGCTTAATTGAATAAGGGAAAGAAGGTGTTACTGAACCAAGGGCCTGGAGCTTTGGTGGGGAGACTGCGTCTTAGAATTCTGACAACTACAGCGAGACTATGGGTGTGTGTGTGTGTTTTATGTATTTTACAATTTTTCCTTTAAAACTGTAATTCACAATTGTTCTTACAATTGATCTTTTTTTATATCTAAAATTTCTTTATTAAGCATAATATTTGTTTTATATTCTTGGTGTACAGCCCCACTAAATAAATGTTGACCGTTAATCAGATGTTTTCTCTGTATCTATTAAAATAATATAATTTTTCTCTATTAAATCATCAATGTAGTGAGTTACATTTGTGGATTTTCTGATGTTAATCCACCCGTACATTTATGGAACATGGTGTTTTAGTATGTAACTATTATTAAAATTATTTAAAATTAAATAAAATTTAAATATTCTCTCAGTTTATCTGACTGCTAGTGAATCTTCTTCTATAATTCACATATCCATCTCCACTGCCAAATTTTTCATCTCTGTTTATAAGTGAAATTGGCCTTTTTGTTTTTTCTTTTAATGTTCTCATCCAGTCTGCAGTTTGGGAATCAGAGTTATATTTTTCTCATTAAACCAGTTGGGTAATTTTTCCTCAATTTTTCTTGTTCCTTTCTTTTCTTCTCTCATTCTCTCTTTCTTCCTTTCTTTCCTTCTCTCTCTCTCTGTCTCTTTCTTTCTTTCTTAATTCTGAAACAATCTGCATAAGAGGGATTTTCTGTCATTGGATGTTTGTTAAAAACTCATCCATGGTACTGTCTGGAATAGAAGCTTGGGTTGGAGGTAAGGAGATAAGGAGGCATTTTGACTTTAGAGGGGAGAGATTTAAAAATTATTAAGAAGAAGTTGTCAAGGAGAGATGTGTAGACCACTCTTGAGGAGTTGTCTACGAAAGGGGGCAGAGGGAGAAGGTCATGAAGGAGGGTGTAGGACCCAGGACATCTTGTTGGGTTATTTGCTTCTTATCTTCTTGTTGGAGGATGGGAGACAGTGGAGAAGGTTGGAGCCCTGACAAGTATGATCCCACAGAGAGGAAGAGTTTGAGGAAAAGGCAGAAGAGAGATGGAAAAATCAAAGACCAGGGGAAGAGCACGTCTACTTGGACACATAGGAAGAGGGGCATGGCAGGGAGGAGAGAGAAACTTGACGGGACTGGGTTCGTGGATCTGGTGGTGCCAGGGAGGAAATCCCTTCACAGTCCCTACTTCTGAAACAGGAGATGAGCTCAGATGGCATGGTCCATAAGGATGATGAGTCGGAGGGATGTCATGAATTCTACGTGATGACTGACGTTTTGAAGTAAGGCAGTCTGTCCCCTATCTTAGAATATGAAAAAAAAAATGAACCCCAGAGAAAGATAGATATGTGTAGGTTTTATAAATCCAAAAGATATTATGGTTTAAAAGTGCACAGAAAGGATGTAAAATGGTACAGCCCCTTTGGATGACACTTTGGTAGTTTTTTCCCAAACTAAACATACTCTTCACACATGATCCAGCAATCGCACTCCTTGGCATTTACCCAAATGAGCTGAAAACTTATGTCCACACAAAATCCTGCACATGGATGCTCACAGTAGCTCCATCGTAATTGCCAGAACTTGGAAGCAACCAAGATGTTCCTCAGTAGGCAAATGAATAAGCAAACTGGTATACCTATACAATGGCATTTTCTTCAGTGATAAAAAGAAATGAGCCATCAAACCAGCAAAAGACATGGAGGAATCTTAAATGCATATTACTAAGTGGAAGAGGCCAATCTGAAGAGTGTTCATACGAGATGACTTCTAACTCCATGACATTCTGGAAAAGGCAAAACTACGGAGACAGTACAAAGTTCAATGGCTGCCAGGGCCCTGGGAGTGGGAGGGATGAGTGCAAGGATTTTTAGGGCACAGAAACTGCTCTGCGTGATACCAGGATGGGAGGTGCGTGTCATTATGTACCCATAGTATGTACAACACCAGAAGTGACCCCTAATGCAAATGGGCTCTAGCTAAAAACAATGTGTCTCATTGACTCATCAACCGTTAACAAATATACACTATCAGAGACGTTAATAAGAGGGTAAATTGGAAGGGCCAAGGGGGTATATGGAAACTCTGGACCCTTCCCTCAATTTTTTCTATAAACCTAAAGCTGCTCCAAAAAATAAGGTCTATTCATTTAAAAATAAATAAATACAAAATTAAAAATAAAAAACCCACAGAAACCATGAATAGTGGTATGCATTTTAGACCACTGCTCGGCACTGAGGTTATTCAGGGTTGCAGTCTTCATTTTTCAGGATGTATAACATATCCCAGAGCTTGACTGAAGCCAGCGTGGCCCCAGCAGGTGAGCCAGGGAAGGCAGGAGGTGCAGACAGGGACCAGGGACAGCTGTGTCTTCATGTTTTTCATGTAGCCCATATGTTTGGCGTTTGCTGTCCTGTGATGTCATCCTTTCTTTAGTGATGGAATTATAGTCAGCCTCCTTCTGACTTACCTGATTGCAGGAGATTGTTGGTTATCAGGTCCTTCTCCCCAAGGCTACTTACTCGTCTACAAATCTACTTGAGCGAGCCGTTGTCCTACGATTCCAGACTCCACCTGCTAGAGACAGAAGAGAGACAGAATAATCAAAGACCAGAGGAAGACCACGTCTAGGTGGACACCTATGCCGTGGTGGATGTTTATGCCTGCTGCCGCTATGACTTGCTAGGGTGAGCAAAGACGATTACTTCCAAAAAAAACCCAAAAAACAAAACAAAAGCTGAAGCTTTGGTATAACAGAAAATGACCCTAGGAGCTTCAAACCGGATGCTGGATGCACTGACGTACAAAGCCCAAGTTCAAACCTTGAGATTTGGGTGCTCTGGAGTGTTTTCCAATACCAACCACCAATCCTCTGATTCTCTGACACGAACTGGGTGTCCAACAATTCAATTTAATTCAGACGCTAACTGCCTCGAGTTAGTGCGGATCCTGCTGGTAGGCGCTCAGTCCAAGCCTGTCCCCACCCAGATGCCGGTCGCAAGTTGTGGGCCACCTGTACTTCTCATGGACTGGCTATAGATCGGGGGTTCCCAGGACCCCCTGCTAAGTTTCCATCATTTGCTGACATGGCTCACAGGACTCATAGGGAGGCACTTACGTTTACCAGTTAAGTATAAGGGACACAAGTCAGGAAAAGCTGGATGGAAGAAAGGTATAGGACACAGTCTGGGGGTGTGGTGGGTTGCTGGGAGCTTCTGTGCCCTCTCCGGATACACTATTCTGGCCCCTTGAACAAGTTCACCAACTTGTTCAAGGGTTTTCATGGAGCTTAATCCACAGCTCCTCCTTCTTCCCAGAGGTTGGTGGGTGGGACTGAAAGTTCCAACCCTCTAATCTCTTGGTCTTTCTGGGGACCAGCCCATCAGAAGCCATGAAGGGGCCCTAGCCTGTCACCTCATTAGCATAAACTCAGGTGTGATCAAAGGGGACTCATTATGAATAACGAGACACTCCCATCACTCAGGAAATTCCAAGGGTTTTTAAGAGCTACCCGTGCCAGGAACTGGGGAAAAGACCAAGTAGTTCACATTAGTCCATAGGTGCCCTTCTGGTGCCGGCCCCATGGGGATAAAGCAGCTGACACACAGGCTGGCTACCAAAGCATTCTTTGAAGGAACTTTGTATTTGAGATTTCAGGAAGAGTAACTAAGAAGTCGTCATGAGATCAGAACTCTGTTGGTCATCTTCATGCTCTTCCAGTGTTGGCACTGAAAGCCTTTTAAATTTTAATGAGTTGGCAATATTAAAAGCTTGGAGATTTCTGATTTCTCTTTAAAAATCAGAAGGGACTGCCAAAATGATGCATTGCCAGCAAGTGTCTGGAGGTGAACAGGGCTGTCTTTTGGGGCAGACGTGTCCTCTCCAGCTCACCAAGGTCCCCTCCACACCCACAGGCTTACCGACACCAGGAGGCTGACGCCATTGACACGTGGTCTGCACTACTCGAGGTTCATCGAATGTTCCCTGAACTGAGGAGGGTGGAAGGCAAAGGTGAGTTCAAGTTCCCACATTCTGACACACACAGAACTGCTTCTAGTCCCCAGATGCCTCGGGCTTCCCTTATCCCGTGATGATCCATGTAAGGATTCCCCCTCCCCAAACTTGTGGATGGCTTGGGGATCAGCAGAAGGTTTAGGAATCTCTTTTTGAACACAAGCCACAGCTTCTCCCCAGGTGTATGTGCCCATGACAAATTGGGCAGTTTACATATTTTTAATACATGACATTCTGCCTTCTTGCCATCTTTGTCTGTCATTAATCAGTTCCATTTTCAGGGTATTGGGTGTTTCCAATGTAGCAGGCCACGCCGGGGGCCAGAAATATTTCTCAATCACACGCAGTGTGTCCGAGTTCTTTCCATGTGGATCGCTGCATAAAAGCAACCCCTACACTCTGATCATTTAGACTCTTCTTTTGTGCCCTTTTTGCCTGAGGGTCTTGGAATGTGAAACTCTTTTGTGAATGGCCGTAAATATACAGCGTTGAAACTTTTCACCATCAATAATGTGCACATAGCAATAAAAAAAGGTGTCTTTTCTGTGGATGTTTCAGAGTTAACAACAACAACAACAAAATACAAATTCTAATTCCTTAGAGAATTGGTTGCGTTGAAATATTTACAGAAGGTCAAGGAGTTTCCCCTCCCGCCTGGAGTGGCGAAGCAAAGCTGTGGACAGTGGTTAAGCAAGGCCTGCCTTTCAAGCCTTGTTTATTCTGGAAATAACTCTGGAAAATGCCTCATATGGTTCCCCAGAGACCTGGAGGTGGGCCTGTGTCGGTACATGACGAATGAAAACAAACCGTTCCTTTGCAGCGTTGAGCAAAATCTATAAAAAAGGTCTTTCTTAGAACTTCCAGACGGACCTGAGGGAGCAGAAATGAACTTGAAAGTGTGAGGAAGTCAAAGTGCAGAGTGAGACAAAAAAAAAAAAAAAATTTCACCCAACTTTATAACTGATTTAGATAGTGGAAATTATATAAACACGAAGTCCACGGAACTCGGGCAGTTTGAAGTGGATCTGAAACACTCGCTTGTTTTCATCAATTCCCAGTTTAGTAATGAAGTCATTCCCCGGGGACCGGGTTAGCGGCTCCCTGGCTCTCGAGACTCACCCCCAGGGAGGGCAGGACTTGGTCCGTGTTCCTTCTGCCCAGGGCTTGTCCGGGGCCCCATGGGCGGGAAGCAGCCTGTTGTCGCATGAACAAAACATTACCTCCTGCGGGCCTCTCCGTGAATGATGAGTGGATGGATGGTCATGAAAGGTGGTGTCCCTGGGAGAGCCGAATCCACGCTGTAGACTCCAACTGTGATTTCCGGCTGGAAAGTCCATTTAACCCATAGGCACTCTGATTCATAAAGCACTTATAAAAGTGGGCCTGGTTTCCTCTGAGAATCAGGGGATGTCGTGCTGAACATCCAATGGTTTTGTTTGCCTCCCTCTCTGCCATTATTTTGATCAATCTATCTTCCTCCTCTGCCCACCCACCTCACCCCCAAGGACCAGCTCTGGGATTTGGTGTAGGTTCCAGATGACGAAAGGTACACCAATCAGAGTTCTTCTCACGAGTTTTCAAGCTGGATCCAAGAGAGAGAGGAAACCCATCTTCCTTCATGCTCTCCGAGTCATTAGGGTATGGTGCTGGGTGCTACTGGTGGCCAGGGCTCCCGCATGTTGGGGGGGGGGTTCCTGCAGAAGAATGACCTTTAAGCGGCTTCAAATCCAGGCAGCCTGAGTAATGCCAGTTGCAGTGCTTCGGTAGATGAGAGCGAGGGGACATTCAGGGGACATGGGTCTCTTCTACCTCCTGATTCCAACTCGGTCCTTGCCTTTGCTGCAATGTACTTCTCTGCCCACCCACACTGTACCTCTTCTTGCCTAAGCTAGTTTGAATTCATTTTCAATGGAAAGAGACTTAATACAAGATGCACATCACTAGGAAGGCAGAAGTGAATTCCCTGTTGCCTGAAAAACCAGATCGAACTTTAATATTCACAAGAAGTTATTTGAGGTTTGAAAGTGCGAGTCTTTGCTCCGTGTGCAGATCTGTTCATTTTAGTTTCATTCTGCTTTACATATTCACGTTCTTTCTCAAATAGAAAATTCTTAAAACGTCATAGCAATACAATAATGATGAGTGTCAGCGTTTACTGGGTGTTCACTATGTGACGGGGACTACTTAATGTGTACTTAATGTTTTTCATCCTCACAAAAACCTATGAAACTCATCTTGTCATTCCCCCTCCCCCATTTTATAGATGTGGAAACAGGCACAGAGAAGTTAAGCAGTTTCCCCCGGGTTGCACAACCAGTAAGTGGGAGAGACAGGATCTGAACCCCAACCTCCCAAGCTCAGAGACTGGGATTTGAATCCAGAAATGTATCAAAGTATTGAAAACCATGGGTTTCTAGTTATGACAATCTCGTTTGAGACTGAATTATGAATTTTTAATTTTGGTGAAATAACTTTCGCTGTTTTTCAAGGCAATGAAAAAGCTGGGCATGCCCTCAAAGGTATTTTGCTCTACTGACTTGAACCTGCGTGTGAGAAGAGTTAGCCCAGAGAGGTTTCGCTCTGCTTTTCAGTGTCCAAGCTGGTGCTAGCATCCCCATCTCTGATGCCCATTCTAGCTGGACCGTTCTGGGAATGCATCTTGAAGCAAACACTGACCTTCCCAGAAGCCAAAGCGGGGTGGCAGTCTGGCCTGGAGGGACGCACCTGCCACGGAGGGCCGAGCACCCTGAAACCCTCAGAGCCCAAGCTCTGTCCAGCTTCTTATCTTGACCACAGATGGCATCCAGTAGACCAAACAGAAAGATGGTTAAAGTGCTCAGCCCTACTCTCTCAAGGTCCCCGAGGCACATGGAAAGTAGGAGAAGGGGGACCAAGGCTCATTTTGATGTCATTCCTGGGAAGCGTTTCATGCAATAGCCTGAGAATTGGGTTGAAACCCAAAGTCGTGACCCAGAGTCTTTGGCCAAGTGCTAACTTCCTACCTGTTACTGTTTCCTTTTCGAGCAACTGGAAAAACAACCCACGGCCTTTATTCTTGACCAGAGGGCAATATGAGAATCAGAATTACCGGGCCCCTCACTTCCAGTGACGTTGTGAAACAAAAGGTAAACACTTCACGGGTCCACGGCAGCTCCGAATAATTGCCCCTATTGTGGGGAGAACACAGGCTTCTCTTCCTCTTCACACCAAACTCTTTCTGGAGGAGAGGCTGAGCAGAAGAGAAAGTCAGCCCTGTCCCCGAGGGCCGGCCAGGCTGCCCGGATTTGCAGTGAGAAAATGCAGGGAGATTGGCTCTGTGGACAGCTTGTAGGCATTTTCAAGGTTTAGGCAGAAATGTCTGTCTTTGGGTTATTCAGCGGAGTTTTCTTTAAAGGGACTCATTCTGCATGTTTCCGAAGGCCCGCCATGATTCAGCGGTTTGGGTGGGGAGAGAGGGCTTGCAGCCTTGATAACCTTATTTATTAAGAGTCTGGAACTTGGTGTCTGGGCCGGAGCCCTTGACTCTGCTCAGGAGCTTTGGCAGTGCTCTGGTTTTCTTCCTTTTTAGGTTTCCCCACGGTGAGCCCTTCAGAGAACAAGGTCATGTTGATCTACGGCAGTGACTCACACCAGGCTTTGCCCTGTCTCCTCTGCAAAGACTCAAGAGTAAAACTTCGTAAGAGTTCCACGATGGAAGGCAAAGGGCCCCGTCGGCACTGAGGAGCGTGCTAATCATTCAGCTGGATCACTTGGTCTTTGCCTTTTAATTATCGAATGAAAAATATTCTAAAACTACAGGAAAGACTTCTTTGGGGTCAGTATGAACTATTCTTCCCTTCATTCAGCAAGAAAAGAATATCTGTGTGAAATAATAAGAAATATATATGTGTGTCTCTGTCCTCTGTTCTAATGGTCTTTGACCCTAGTTCCTGACACAGAGTTCCTAAAACCCATGTAATTTCCAGGGTGATTGGAGTGTCTTCCATTCTGATGAGGACACTCCTGGATGGCTTCTGGATGGGGACTCATCACCAAAAAGTCCAAACCATGATTAGAAGCTTGGAACTTTCAGCATTGCCCCCCACCCTGCCCTCATTCTTGAGAGAAGGGCTACAAATCGACACATCCACATGTCGGGAGGGTGACAGCTCCCTGGGACACAAGCCGCTGTGCTTGGGACCCTTCTTGCACCTTGCCTTAAACACCTCTTCATTTGGCTATTCATCCGTTTCCTCTCTTATATAATAAACTGGCAAGTGAGTGTTCTCCTGGTTCTGTAGGCTGTTCTAGTGTATGATGGAACCTGAGGAGGAGGTTGTGGGAAGCCTGCTTTATGGCCAGTCTGTCAGAAGCACAGGGGAGAACCTGGACAGGCAGTTGGCCTGTGACGTGGGCACAGAGTTGAGGGACTGAGCCCTTCCCCCGTGGGATCTGATGGTCCCTCCATGTTGATGGGGTCAGAAATGGTAGGACACCCAGTTGGTGTCTGCAGGAGGGTTGAAGAATTATTTGGTGTAGGAACCCCCCTCCCCACATCTGGGGTGAGAAGTGAAGTATTGAGAGGAGAAAAAATATGGTTTTCCTAGACAACCGACAAATTGTGCTGATCTTAAGGAATACCGTGGTGAACAAGTCAATGTCTCTAATCTCATGGAATTTATAGGTAAACGGGCAGTTACAATTATAGTATGATAAATGCTGTGATGGGCAAAGTCGAGGGTCAGGCAAAAACTGCTGAGGGTTTCTGCCTGGACTTTGAGTCAGGAAAGGGGAAATGGAGGGAATGATTCATCCAGACCAGGAGAGCTCTCCATCTTACTGTCTGTCTCCTTCAAGGCCGACTTCTGTGAGGTGGTGAATGATTCCCTTTGAGACATGTGTCTAAAAAAAAAGAAAAAAGAATACAATGGCTTATTTAATTTTTTGTTCTATTTTTACTAACCACCACCAACCTACAGAAAAGCTGCAATTATGGTACAAAAAACTTTTTTTCCCCCTGAGGCAACCTGATGGTCCATCAAACCCAACACTTCCGTGTGCATTCTCTGCAAACAAGGACATTCTCCTATGTAACTGACACACGACTGTCAGCATCAGGAGATTGGCAGTGACTCATTCATACCCCCGAATCCTTGGACCCCACTCAAGTTTTGCCAGTCGTCCAAAGAATGGCCTTCATGGAGAAAAGATCCAGTTCATGGTCAACATTGCCTTTCCTTGACCCTGGTGATCAGGCCACTTTTGGAGAGACTAGGACAGTTGCTTTGGAGAATGTCCCTCTGTTGTCATTTGTCTGAGGCTTCCTCACGACTGGATTTCAGTGCACATTTGTAGCAGGAACAGAGATGGTGGTACATTCTCACTGCCTCCTCGCATAGGTGCAGGATTTCGACCTCTCTCATTACCAATCATCTGACTAGGTGGCATCTGCTAGACTTCTTCACCATGAAGTGATTCTTTTGCCCTCTGTAATTAACGTGTATTTTGAGAGAGGTACTGAAAAACATCCCACTCCTCATCAGACTCTTGATTCACTATGGACTCATGATTTCCTACTTTATTCACTGGGTTATAATCTGTCACCATCTTTTCATTGATGCCCAAATCATCCTATATTTGGTAGCCCCTATAGGTAGTCAACCCCCACAGGTTGACTTCTGTGTCCTTTTCGCACGTTCCAATCACCCTCCGAGCATTCCCATTTTTTTCTGATGCAGATGTATGTTCCAGGTTAATCTTCTACATTCTCTGTGCCGGCCCTGGGGTCAGCGACTTCTCCAAGGGGCTTCTCGTGGCAAATGGTATTTAGAAACCAAGATCTGGGCATCAGATGTGCTCACTGCTATTGAGCTCTTGCTGCTCCAAGGCCCTTCTCACAGACCATGCTAGAAATATATGTACACAGACACACACAGTTATTTCTAAATTTTTATTGAAATCCATGAGTTTATACCAATACCTTAAGCTCTGACCCCAAACCACAGGGTTCATTCTGGTTTTCTCCCTTTCTGTATTTGTAATTCCTTTCTCCAACAGTGAGAGGCCCAGCTCCCATTCTTCCAAGTATACTCACTTCTTTGATCGAGCCCCTGTGTGGAATCCATCTCTGCCACCCCTTCCCCATGTGGACGCCCTCCTCACACCTGCCTGGCCTGCCTGGCCTGCCTGCCCAGCCGCATCTGCCACATGCACGGAGGCCTTCCCTGCCCCACCTGGGCTCCAAGTCCTCACAGACACGAAACTTGCTCTACCACCCTTCGGGACTTTAGGGCAGAATTGCTGAGGAAAGGAACAGGAAGAGAAGGAAAGCAGAAGGGGAGGAGGGGGAGGGAAGAGGAAAGGAAGTGGAGAGGCACATGAAGGAGAACAGGAAGGGCCAATTACATTTTTTTAACTTCTGGTTTCTCACCTTGGGAGCACTATATTATACATGGTCCTTTCAAAACTTATGCTTACGTGGCTCAGATGCCCCGATTTAGCCACCTCTGCGCCCCTCCCTCGACCTCTCTTTCTGTATCTGATGACCCATCTGTCCTGGTCTCAGCCATCTTGGAATCCACTCCGGATTGTGCAGTTCCGGAACATCCAGTTTGTCAGCTTTACTGAGGAGCCTTTCATGTCGGAAAAGCATGAAGAATTTTAACGTCCCTCCAGAGGAGCACAAAGGACAGAGGTTCGGGACATCTGATATCTCAGAGGCAATTTCATGCAATTATGAGATCATATCTCTGAGAGGAAAAAAAATACAGATAAATGTATCTTTTTAAAGGTTTTGTCCATTTTTAAAAATGGGAATTAGCACCATTGTTTATCTTTTATTCAGATAGTTTTGTCAGGTTTTCATTCCTGAGTATTATATCAATTTAGCTTCTTTTTTTTTTTTAAGATTTTATCTATCTATCTATCTATCTATTTATTTATTTATTTATTTATTTGAGAGAGAGTGAAAGTGAGAGAGATCACAGAGGGAGAGACAGACTCCCTGCTGAACAGAGAGCCCGACATGGGGGTCAACCCCAGGACCCCGGGATCATGACCTGAGCCAAAGGCAGACACTTAACTGACTGAGCCACCCAGGTGCCCCTCAATTAATTTTCTTAAAGCTAATTAGAAATGTCAGAAAAATGCTAAAGTTAATACTAAAAATTATTAGAAACTTTAAGTGTTAAGTGTACCCCCTACATTTAAGTGTAACATTTCAAAAGGGAGCTTGGGCCAGTATTATCTGGTTCCATTAGAATTAATTAATAAACAAACAGAACCAAAAAGCCCTCAGAACAATTGTAGCCATAACATATTTCCGTTGAAATTTTAAGTTTACATTACACGTACCTCCTTCCCAAATATACCCATTTGGAAAGTGGCACATTTTAGGGATTTTTGAAATAGAAGCAAGACCAGGACAACCACAGAAAGTTCTACTCTAAACAGTCAGATCCTTGTGTGGATTACAGTGTCTCATTCCCAGTTTTTTATTCTGGGCTTAATTGTATAAGCACCTCGATCAAAGGTACCTTATTCATGAGATCCACTTTTGCTGGTATTACATCAAAACGACAATACTGATATTGTAGTGTTGTTCTCAAGTAATATCAAAATGCCATTTTAAATAACATCAGTATTCTATTTAAAACCTTTCAAATTCATGTAATGTGGAACTAGATCAAACCTAGCCTCCATAAAGACATTGCATCTCCCAGAGTCTGGCTTCCCCCGACTTTGCTGCCTCCTTCCCACCCAGAGCCCTCCTCAAGGCCCCCTCAGGGCTGCGTGAGCTCACAGACTAGCCACTGCCCCTGTGGGATGGAGCTAGAGGGTTTGGTGGGAGGTTCAGGAGGCAAGTGGTGATGACAGCTGGGAGGGTTTAGGGTAAGGGTACACCGGGGAAAGGGATTGAAGAGAGATCCAGAAATCTAAGCAAATTGCCCATGAAAGTCTAAAACAAGGGTTTTACACCCACAAACATACTGCTATTTTGGTACCTAAAAGTACCATGGTATCAAAAGGGCATGAGAAAACTTTTAGGCAGTGACAGGTACATTCACTCTCTCTCTCTTTTTTTTAAGAGATTTTATTTATTTATTTGACAGAGAGAGACACAGTGAGAGAGGGCACACAAGCAGGGGGAGTGGGGAGGGAGAAGCAGGCTTCCCGTGGAGCAAGGAGCCAGATGCGGGGCTCGATCCCAGGACCCTGAGATCATGACCTGAGCCGAAGGCAGACGCTTAACGACTGAGCCACCCAGGCGCCCCTCTCTCTCTTTTTTAAAGCAGGCTCCGCACCCTGCGTGGAGCCCAATGTGGGGCTTGAACTCACAACCCTGAGAGAAAGGCCTGAGCTGGAATCAAAAATCAGATGCTTCACCGACTGAGCCATCCAAGAACCCTGTTATGTTCACTACCTTGATGGTGGTGATGGTTTCATGGGTGTACACATATGTCAAAACTTCTCTAACTGTACACTTTTAAATGTGCAGTTTATGTTTGTTTTATGTCTCAATAAAACCGTTTTTAAAAAATTATGGTACAAATAATGCTCAAATGAGTACTATAATCACTAGCTGTGTCAAAGTCTAAACAAGTCAACCTGGTATCAAATTTTTTTCTTTCTTTTTTTTTTTTTTAAGATTTTATTAATTTATTTGAAAGAGTGCAAGAGAAAGAGCACAGAGGGAGAGGGAGAAGAGAGCCCGATACGGGGCTTGATCCCAGCACCCTGAGATCATGACCCAATTGAAAGGCAAATGCCTAACTGACTGAGCCACCCGGGCACCTGGTATCAAATTTTCTGTTTGGGCTTGGGCCGGTATTTCCACCTGCTGTCAGCAGGATATGGGTGGCCTCAAGGACCTTAATTACCTTAGATGAATTGTTTTCATGGGGGCTGGTAATTAATCCAGCGGTCTCCATTTTGTATGTTTAACTAGTCCTTGCATACATTTGTCAAGGAAGAAAACTTTTCCTCTACCCTCTTTGGTTCAGTCCTGAGGGCCTGCAAGTTAAACTAAAAAAAAATAAAGATGGCTTAACAGGAGAAAAGGCACACAATTCTTACTAACATTTCCGTACATGAGAGTTCAGAGAAAAAAAAAGTGAAACTCTAAGAAGCAGTTGACTTGGGGGGCTTATATACCATTTTAACAAAGAAAAGGGAGTTTGGGTTTCAAGAGATGAGGAATAATGAGGAGGTTAACTAGAAAACATATGGGGGGACTAATGGAAGATCAGGGTTCTTTTAGTAAAGTCTGTTTCTGCAAACTTGTTTGTCTCTGTCTCTGGTGATAAGAGTTCTGTCCTCTTCCTGGTATGGGGGCTTGGGGTGGGGGAGGGATGGGATTTGGAGAGTTTGGATGGGGGGAGACACCTTCACAAAGGGAAATTTATACCCTGCTTTTAGACAGTTGAAGGGAGAGCAGAGAATCTTGTTGATTCTCAATTGCTTTCAACTCAAAATAACACTTATGCCAACGAGGCAAATGTGGGGGTGGAGTATTGCGATCCCCTTCACAGGGAAAACCATCAGCAATTAAACCTTTTAGAAGACTTGGTGCTCCCCCCGCCCCGACTGCCCTACCATTTTATTGGCACTTCATTGTGGGACGAGGAGATTGAGAGCCTGAAGTCAGTCCGCCGGGAGGACTGAGCAGGCTGTCCTCTCGGTGCTGGCGTTCTGCAGTCTCAGTCTCTCCTCGTTCTGACTGCGAGCCTCCATGCACCTGCCACTCTCTTGCCTTGGGCACCCCTCCTGCCGTCCACCTTTGCTACGTCCTCCCTCCCTGCTCTCTTATCCTGAGATAGAGCACACGGAATAGCTTTTCTCTCTTTTAGAACCTCGTGCAGTAGTTTTCCTCTTGACTTTGTTTCCATGGGGTTCACATTTTGTCTGAATTCACTGACCTTGCCCAGTGGATGCACACCGATCATTTATTTTTCCAACACAAAATATTCCCTTCTGCTTCATCCTGTCCCTATAACATTCCTCTACGTAAATAATCCCCATTTCGAAAGCGGTTCCCATTTTAAGTAATCCTCACTGTTTTAAAAGAAGGAGTTTGGCTCAGAAGCCTGAAGACGCCGTGTGACCACCAGCTGAGATCCTAAAGTGACCCAAAAGTGGAGCTGCGTGGGGGGTGGGGGAAGGGGGAGTAGTGTAGAAGAAATCCCTTTCCAAGAAGCTGAGACTTGGAGAAGAAGATGCGTGCACAGAAGTGCAGGCCCCTTGCCACCTTCCTGGCTGCTGTCCTGGCCGGTCCTGGCCGGTCCTGCACCGTCTTCTTCTGCCCTGACCAAAACAATGCCCGAGAGAATGAGGATTTCTACATTTTTCCTGGAAAAAGAGCTTCTGTGTCTCAATTAAATATGTAAAAATTTCAATTTCGAAGGTACCTTTTAAAAAGTGCATCCTGGGGCGCCTGGGTGGCTCAGTCAGTTAAGCGTCTGCCTTCGGCTCAGGTCATGATCCCAGGGTCCTGGGATCAAGCCCCGCATCGGGCTCCTTGCTCAGAGGGAAGCCTGCTTCTCCCTCTCCCACTTACCCTGCTTGTGTTCCCTCTCTCGCTGTCTCTCTCTCTGTCAAATAAATAAATAAAATCTAAAAAAAAAAAAAAAAGTGCATCCTTTGGTCTGAAACCCTGTCCTCCAAACATCATTTAAAAAAACTCAATAACCCAAATGCATCTCAGGATCCCAAGGTCACAGATGCTTTCGCCTCGTTTGGAAGAACCACAGGGCCAGCTCACACACGTTAAAATGTATCCTTCCGGGTTGAAAATAGCCGTGAGGCTTAATTGGTTCTCTTTTTTCTCCTGGGTGTGAGCATGTTAATCCGCCTCCTGCCACCTCTAGATTTTCCTCCCCACTTTTAACACACATGCTCAAGGAGCACTGAAGGATTTTCCAGTCCCTCCTCCTCCCCCTCCCCTTATCGCACACTTAGGCCATTGTGCAAGTTTGCCAGGTGCTAGTTGGGATGGGGCTTCCTTTCTTTTCTTTTCTTTCTTTCTTTCTTTCTTTCTTTCTTTCTTTCTTTCTTTCTTT